>NC_080173.1:54753998-55053998 GCF_950295315.1 Erinaceus europaeus
AGCCATAATTCCTGGTTGCTTTGTTCTCAGAATGGATCCAGACGCACTGAAATATTTATGGTACAAGGAGATGATGTTTTGGATTGAGTCCAAAACAATCTGGGTGGGGGGGGTGGAGGGACTGGCAGTGGAGAGTGGACAGTGGAGAGTGGAGGGGCTACAGAGATGGTGGATGTTAAGGCTGGGTGACAAGTCCTTGAACACAGGGTGGGGAACACTGAGCCATTCTCTTTACTTAGAAGTATGCTTGACAGGCCCCCAAATTAAATATTACTCATCTGTCCGTACACATACACAGAGAGAGAAAGAGAGAGAGAGAGAGAGAGAGAGAGAGCAGAAAAGTGAAGAGAGAAGAAGAAGAGAGAACAGAGGAGGGTTGAAGTGGCCCTGGGCACCACAACAAAGACAAGTGAAAGTCCATAGATGGTGGAGCGGTGCTTTGGTGTCTATCTCTTTTCTCTTTTAATTTAAAAAAAATTTTATTTATTGCCTTTTGTTGCCTTTGTTTTTTATTGTTGTTGTTATTGATGTCCTTATTGTTGGATAGGACAGAGAGAAATGGAGAGAGTAGGGGAAGACAGAGGGAGAGTGAAAGACACCTGAAGACTTGCTTCACCACCTGTGAAGCGACTTCCCTGCAGGTGGGGAGCCGGGGGCTCAAACCAGGATTCTTATGCCAGTCCCTGCGCTTTGTGCCACTTGCGCTTAACCCGCTGCACTACCGCCCAATTCCCGGTTTCTATCTCTTTCTGTGCCCATTCCCTCTCTCTCTCTCCCTCTCTCTCCCTCTCCCTCCCTCTCCCTCTCCCTCTCCCTCTCTCTCCCTCTCCTTCCCCCCCCCCCTCTCTCCATAAATAATAAAAAGCTGGCTCACTTTGATAGTGCATTTGCTTTGTCATGAGCACAGTCCAGGTTCAAGCCTAGCTCCATGGCACTGAGGGAAACTTTGGTGTTGTGCTGTCTTTCTCTCTGTGTCTCTATCTCTGTCTCACTCTCTGAAAAACTTAGCCTGGAGCAGTGAAGCACTGGTAATGACATCAGCAGCAGCAGTAACAACAACATCAACAACAACAACATAACAGGAAGAAGAGAAGATGAGCAGAAAGGAGGGGAGGAGAGAGGAGAGGGAGAACTCAGCTTCCCAGGTCCAGGCCACAATCACCTCTTGCTTCGATTATTTCTAAAGCCTTCCAGCTAGTCTTCCCTCCTCCCTGCCCTTTCCATTTACAGTCTATTTTCAACACAGCAACCAGAGTGACTCTGATGAAACATGTCAGCTCACTTCACTCCTCTGCTCAGAGCCTGCAGTGCTGTCTATCTCACACAGAAGAGCCCAAGCTTCCTCCACCATCACCCCCTCAGCCTCCCTCAGCACTCCTCCCCATACCTCTACCTCTACTTCTCTCCCTCAAATCCAGCCACCACGACCTCCTGGCTCTTCCTCACAGTCCCTTTCCTGTGCCTCAGGGCCTTTGCACGTCATCTGACCTTTCCCAGCAGGTCTTTTGCCTGAGTTTCCCTTCATTCTCTCTTTCTGCCCATCAAGTCTTGGCTTTCTCATGCTGAGAACCTCCCTTGCCCCTCCCTCAGGATGCCAACCCCAAATTCCCTTCTATCTTCTTATTCCAGGCAATCTGTTTTCTTGAGTTTATTGTCTCTCCACCCTCTAGAACATCAGCTCCATAAGGGCAGATACTCCTTTGTTTTGCTCACTGCCTTAGCCCAGGAGAGGTTACATATGTCCCACATAGCTAGGACGTAGTGTTATTTTGATGAAAGGAGACAGTTTAGTTGACATGCCTTCCTCACCCTCCTGTAGCCTGGCTGCTCCTCTCCCTCGGGCTGGACTGAGCTCAGGCCTTCGCCAGCTGCCCAGATCACTCCCATCTCAGAACATATATCTGTCTATCTCTAACTCCCAGGACCCTCTCCACTTTCCAGAAACTATAAGAAAGTGCTGGTTGCATAACGGCTATGCAAGAGAGTCTCATGCACCACCCCCCCCACACACACACACACACCACCATAAGCCAGAGCTGAACAGTGCTTTAGTTAAAAAAAAAAAAAAAGAAAAAGAAAGGGGGGCTGGGCGGTGGTAGCGCAGCAGGTTAAGCGCACATGGCACAAAGTTCAAGGACCGGCCTAAGGATCCCGCTTCAAGCCACCGGCTTCTCACCTGCAGGGGGGGGGGGGGTTGCTTCAGAAGCAGTGAAGCAGGACTGCAGGTATCTTTCTTTCTCTCCCCCTCTCTGTCTTCCCCTCCACTCTCAATTTTTCTCTGTCCTCTCCAACAACAATGATAAACAACAAGGGCAATAAAAGGGAAAAAACAGCCTCCAGGAGCAGTGGATTCATAGTGCAGGCACCAATCTCCAGTGAAAACCCTGGAGGTAAAAAAAAAAAAAAAGAAAGAAAGAAGAAAGAAAAGTTTCTAAGGTACTTTTTTTTTTTTTTTAAACCATCCCACACTCTCCTGCTTTTGAAAACTGGGCCAAGGTCATCCCAAAGCCAATAACATACAGTCCACAGAAACTTCAGTCTAGGTTTTTGTTTTGTCTTACCAGAGCACTGCTCAGCTGTGGCTTATAGAAGTGCCTGGGATTGAACCTGGGACCTCAGAACCTCAGGCATGAAAATCTATTCTTTAATCATTGTGCTATCTCCATGGATGCATAACTAGATAGACAGATAGATAAACAGACAGACAGGCAGGCAGACAAATGAACCCAGATAGGCACCAGTGCTTACAAAGGTCACTGACACACATCATCTTTAGCCCTCCTGTAGCACTCCCACTGTCACTATTTCCTCTAGTTCTGTGTACTTCCTCTGTCCCCATGCCTGTCCTTGCTTTAGAATTTATGTTCCGGGAGTGGGGCGGTAGCTGCAGCGGGTTAAGCACACGAGGCACAAAGTGCAAGGACCAGTGTAAGGATCCCAGTTCGAGCCCCTACCTCCCTACCACCATCAATAACAACAACCATAATAACTACAACAACAATAAAAAAAAATTGACAGTGTCATGTAAAAAAATAATAATAATAATAAATAAAAATAAAAAACAAAGGCAACAAAAGGCAATATATATATGAATTTATGTTCCATGAGGGCAGTGGCTCTATCTGACTTGTTTGGTGCTTCTCTCCAGGGCTAGGGACAGAGCCCACCATATATGGGTGCTCAGTGACATTTGTCAAATGGATGGAAGAGGGGGGGAGTGAGAGGGGTTACACTTGAGATGGCACAGTCAGTCAGGGTGATATCTGGGTCAGAGCAGGAGCCAAGAATGAGGAGAACAAGACAGAGCTCTCTAAGGAGAGGGGACATTGCGGTGCCCAGTGTCTGGGCAATGCAGTCGCCGGGGGGGGGGGGGGGGGGGGCGGCAAGCAAGGCAGACTGCAAGGAGCAAGAACTGGCCCAGGTGACTGGGGAAGGAAAGTCCACAGGGACCACTGCAATTACCTGAGGGCACCTAGTGGTGGCTTGCAGAGGGGAGCAGTGCTGTCAAAGGAGTTGTTCATTTGTTCTTAAGATTTATTTATTTATGAGAGAGGAGAAGGAGAGAGAGAACCAGAAGATCACTCTGGCACATGTGATGCCAGGAATGGAACTTGAGATCTCATGTTTGCAAGTCCAATGCTTTTTTAAATTTTTTTTTAATATTTATTTATTTTATTAATTCCCTTTTGTTGCCCTTGTTGTTTTATTGCTGTAGTTATTATTGTTGTCATCGTTGCTAGGACAGAGAGAATGGAGAGAGGAGGGGAAGACAGAGAGGGGGAGAGATAGACACCTACAGACCTGCTTCACCGCCTGTGAAGTGACTTCCCTGCAGGTGGGGAGCCAGGCTCGAACCAGGATCCTTATGCCAGTCCTTGTGCTTGGCGCCACATGCGCTTAACCCGCTGTGCTACCGCCCAACTCCCAAGTCCAGTGCTTTTATCCACTGCGCCACCACCTCCTGGGCCACAGGATTTTTTTTTTTCCAGAACCAGAGCCTTGAACATGAGCAATTTCACTATTCATAGTTATTATGAATATGTTATTATTACAGCTGATGATATTGAGTTCTGCTTGTGCTCAGCACTGCTTAAGTGCTTCACAATTACTAGCACATTTAACCTCCCCACAGTCCTAGAGAAAGACTCTGAGGATCCCCAGGGCAGCCTTAATTTGCCCAGGGGCATCTGGCAGGTGGAGCGTGAACCAGGGTTACTGGCAGCCTGGCTCCAACACAGTTTGCAACTACAGAATCCACTCTACCACCTCTGAGACAAAGATGGAAGCATTCTGGGAGTGAATTTAACTCCTAACACAGGTAGGGAAACTGAGACTCAGAGAGGAGAGGTTCCAAGGGTACAGGCATCCAGGAATCCTCGACCTCTCCAGCATTCAGCTGCTGTCAGTCACTCAGGCCTGGGAAAAGGGTCCTTCTCTCCCAAGATTCCAGATAAACTCAGGGCCTTGTACTGTGGTTCTTGGAGGCAGCAGAGACTCCTGTGGGCTTGGGGGATCTTGAGGAAGATGAGGGGACAGCTTCTTCTCCAGTTCCCATCCTACCAGGCTTCCTTGTCTCCCACCATCTCTCTGCCTGTCTCTCTAGGTATTTCTGTCTCCCTCCCTAGCAGGGAGTTAGCTAGACCCTGGACAGTGGGAAGTCATGAATATTTAATTGCCTTCTGTATCCGGAAGTTGGCAAGGCAGGCCATCCACCTCAGCAGGTTAGAAGGAAAACAGGAAGGGCTGGGGTGGAGGGTGGGGAGAATGGAGGAGGCCAAGCAGCTGAGGAGGGGAGAATTCATCTCTGCGGTGAAGAAGAGGGTCAGGCCCTGAGACAGTTCAAGGCTGGGAGCACCCCAGAGGCAAAGCCTCTGTTCCATAGAACCCAGGGAGGCTGGGTAGGGAGTTCCTTCCTCAAGAGTTGGGAGGCAGCTGTTCCTAGCATTGCCAGGGTACTTGGTGGTGGCTATGAGGATGGGGGAGAGAATGAAGGGGAGAGGAGGGAAAGAAGGTAGAGGTGAAGGGGAGAGAAGCTGAGAACTCATAAATGCCAGAGGCCTGCAGGGCTGTAAGCGCTGCTCCTCTTTCTCCACCTCTCCCTCCATGTTCATCCATGCTCCTTTGCTCACTGAGTCCGCCATGGAATCCAGCTGGGAAACAGCCCCTCCACCACAGTGCTGGGAAGCCTGCCTGCCTCTGGTCTTTCTCCTTCCACACAACAAAAAGGCTGAGGGAGAAAAATGATGGGGGGGGGAAAGAAAGAATTTTTAAAAGAACTTACCAAATACCTCATCCGCAGGTTCTCGGAGCTTTGAAGAAGCCATGACTCCAAAGAGCTGGGGAAGACAAGAAAGGAGAGAGAGAGAGAGAGAGAGAGAGAGACTCTAGACAAGAGATCCAGGCAATGGGAGCTGCTATTGCCAGCCTGGCCTTCAGGCACCTCACCTGCCCCGAGAACTCTTACTCTGGCTGCAGGAAGAGGAGTCATCTGAACCTTATCCAGCATTTGCAAGTACAGGGGCAGGAGGCAGAAACATAAGGACTTCAAGAGTCAAAAGCCATCCAGGATCAGATACAGGCAGAGCTCTGAGATCCTAGTTGGAGCCTAGTGCTGTGCACCTCTGGGCCACTTAACTTTTCCCCTTCATCATCTTGAGTTTTCTTTCATTTCTTGAGTTTCTTTCATTTTTTAGTTTATTATTTTTATTTTTTTCTTTCTTTTCTTTTCTTTCTTTCTTTCTTTTTTTTTTTTTTTTGCCTCGAGGATTATTGCTGGGGCATGATGCCTGCACTTCGAATCCACTGCTCCTAGAGGCCATTTTGTTGCCCTTGTTGTTGTCTTTATTGTTATTGTTGCCATTGATGTTGTTGTTGTTGGATAGGACAGAGAGAAATCAAGAGAGGAGGGGAGACAGAAATGGGGAGAGAAAAATAGACACCTGCAGACCTGTTTCACCGCTTGTGAAGCAACCCCCCTGTAGGCGGGGAGCCCGGGGCTTGAACCGGGATCCTTACGCTGGTTTTTGTGCCATGTGTGCTTAACCTGCTGCTCTACAGCCCAACTACCCCCCACCTTGAGTTTTTCTATCACTAGCATTCCCTAAACACTTTAGTCATCATAAATTATCCAAAGTCAAATCTCCAACAGAAAGCTTGGCAAATATTAATTCTAATCTTCTCATTTCTACAAATAGAGAGGAAGGGAAGACTAGCCTAGGACCACACACATACCAAGTAGAGAACAAAACCAGAAGCAAAACTCAGGCTCTACCATCCATCCACATACCTAAGCCCCTACTTATTCATCCACTTATTCATCATCCAGCCAGCCTACCAGCCACTTACCCACCCACCTACCCACTCAACATCCATCCCCTCAAATCTATCATCCAGTCCTGCTTCTCCCCACCTCCTGCTCCCAATCACTGCTGGGCTCACCACCTGCCTTCTTGAACAAGAGCTGTTCAGGAAGCTGGCACCATCAGCAGGGTCAATGTTCTAGACAAACTCACAGTTCTCAGAGTTCTAAACAGACTCACTGATGTAGGAGGGTATGAGGAGTACTTATGGTAGAACAGTGGATAGCCAAGTCTCCATGATGCATCAAATGTGTTCTGGAAAGTGTAGATGGCTAGGGGCCTTGATTTGGTTTTATTTGGAATGGGAAACAAGAAAGGAAGCAGGTTGGAAGGCGGGATCCATGCAGCTGAAACAATGTGGGCCAGCTTACCAGCAGATATAGGGGTACAACAGCCTTTGATCAGGGTCTGGGGGTTAAAAGAGCAGGGGTAATACCAAATGAAGGAAGAGCAAGGAAGCTCGGGGTTGGAAAACTACATAGCCGAGACATGGTCTCTAATGACTCTTTAATACTCAGGTGCACAGAAGAGCAGGGAGCTAAGCTAGACCATGTTTGACAGGTATAGGAAACCTAAACCACATGCATGCTGAGGTCTTTTCCAACTCTGCCCTTCTGGTATTTCCCCCTATAGACACCAGCTGTTGTCATCTAACGGTAAGCTGACCAGGCTTGGGATTCCGTGTGTCTCCACTTGATAGACAGAAAAACTGAGATGCAGGGGAGAAAAGCCTTGACCCTGGTCTTCTGCCCTGTGGATCTATCCTGAGTGATGCTCTGCAGTTTGGGAGGGTGCTTTTGAGGGAAGGACACTGCTGGAAGAAGGGAAAGGTACAGGAAGAGAGCAGGTTCAGACTGCCTGGGACTGGGAGAAGCGCTAAGCCACCTCCACTCTGGGGTCTGCCAATACTTTGCAGTTGAAAGCAAGTAAATGAGGTACAAGAAGGAGCCAGGGAATTAGGCCCTCCAAGAACCCTCCTGTCATGTGTGAATTCTAGATGCTGATGAGAAAGTCTCTACCCTCTTTCTTCCTGTCCTGAAGGGCCAGGTAGAAAGAGAAGCTATCCCTAAGAATGAACCAAATTTCCCCATTCAATCACAAAGCCTCATCTGACTAGGACCCAGCTGCCATTTCCTCCAGAAAGCTGTCCTAGATAGACCTCTAGCCCTCCCCCCATTTACCTACATCATTTCCAAATGCACCCTTCCCCAACCACAGGGAAATGTAGAGAATTTTTCATACTGCATTGATTTCCTAGAAGGGTCAGATCTCCCCCACATCGAATGGGTCCTCTGTGTATGGGGGGGGGGGCAGGGGGAGTGCAGTGTTCTCTAGGGAGCTCTAAAGATTGGAGGTACCTCATGGGGTTGAGTGGTGCCTCTCTCCATGAGAATGAAGATCTCACATGTTCTTTATTCAGGTTCTCAGACCAGGGTGGGGACCCTCTCAGAGTCCTGGTATGTGCTGGGGGTGCTAGCACACACTGGATGGACTAGTGCCCAATGCATCCTGATTCAGCACAAACCACCTTCTTCCCCTCCCTCCAACAACTCCTTGGGGTGTGTCTGGGGATACTCCCTACACTGTCCTCTGAAAAACCTGGGGAAATAAGACATTGAGGAGGTCACAAGGCCCCTCCTATCCAATCGTGTCCTTCCAAAACTGAGCCCTAGAAAATGAGACATAGACTCTGGGCCTCCATTCATACACATGTGCACACATGCACACACACATACACCAATCTAATCAAGTAACTGCCTGCCACAAGGTGGAAATGAACCTGTTCCTCTGGACACTGGGCTCAGGGCCACCAGGCCACTCCCTTCCTCCCAAAGCTCCCAGTTCCCTGAAGAAACCCCACTGGTCCTTTACCGATAGAAAGGAAGGCAGGTGAGCTCAGAGCTTGTAGGGGAGGGGAGGTGTGGATAGTTCCCCAGGGGAGGAGACAGAGAGAATGGGTGCACAGGTCTTGGAGAGGGGATAGAGAAGAGGAGCAGAGACAGTACACAAGTTGGTGGAGTCCACCCAGCTGCAAAGAGAAGGGAGAAAGAGCAAAAAAGCACAGAGACAGAGAAGGAGCCCCAGGGCAGGAGTGGAGACAGAGGGCTCTAGCAGCCTGCCATGGGGCCCAGGCCAGGGGGCTAAGAAAAGGGGAACCCCTGTGGAGAGAGTGGAGGGGCCAGTGGAACATGTCCCAGAGGAAGGAGGGCCAGGAGGAGTAGAAAGAAACCAAGAACTAAGCGCAACTGGGAAAGGGGGTAAAGGAAAGGAGGGAAGGCTGGGGCAGGTTGGGGGCAGCTATGGATGCAGACAGTGGTGTCCTCCCCAGAAGTCCCGGACTTGGGGCACCAGGAGTCACTGCCCTCTCCAGGCACTTTCAGGCCCTGCGCCCCCACCCCCCTTTCCTATCTAAGTCAGAGCAGGGTGGCTAGTTTTTCCCTTCTGTCCCTCAATGCAACTCAGCACAGGACAAGAAGGAGTTAAGCCCTTGCCCCCTTCCCCCACGCCGTTTATTTATTTATTTTTTTATTAATTTCTCCCCGGGCAGGAGGGACCGGAATAGGGAACAAATCCTATCTCTGCCCCCTCCCCTGACAGCCCAGCACCCTAGCTCCAAGCGGCCCCCCTAGAGAGAGGGAAAGAAAGGCCCTAGTCGCTTCTTCCCATCTAACCCACTGGGGGTCCCACAGCGAGTGCAAGCGATCCTCAGCTCGCCTCCCCGCCCACCTCGGGGTCCGGGGGTGGGGGGCTCACCTCCAGCATCAGTCATCTTCAGTGTCCGGCACCTCAGGACCCCCGCAGGCCCATGGTGCTCGGGGCGGGGGGCCAGGCGGGAGAGAGGAGGGGGGCCGTCACCCCGGCCGCGGGGGGCTCCGGGCGGGCTCGATCGGCTCCATCCTGGGGCTGGGGGTGTGAGGGAGACGAGTAGGGTACTGGGGCGCTGAGGGGTGGAGGTGGGGAGAGAAGGAGAGGGTTGCAAGGAGCAGGAGGTGCGGGCGGGGCTGGACCGGGAGACCTGACGGGAGGATGCTCTGTGCGTGAGTGAGTGAGTGAGTGAGTGTGTGTGTGTGTGTGAGAGAGAGAGAGAGAGAGAGAGAGAGAGAGAGAGAGAGAGATGGGGGGGTGGAGAGAGAAGGGGGAGGGGGGAGAGAGAAGGGGGGAGAGAGAGAAGGGGGGTAGAGAGAGAGAGCCACCTCCCCGCCCCACCCCGCCCCCGCCTGTCAGGCCCGGCCGGACACCCGGGCCCCCGCCTGGCGGGCGGTTGCGCAGAGTGCGGAGTCTGCGGGCTTCCCCGCGGGAAGGAGCGACGCGGGGGGCGCGCGGCGGGGAGGCCCGGAGCCGGGAGACAAAGAGCGGGCTGCAGGCGGGAAGGGGCGGGGGCGGCCGGAGAGCGAAGCTGGAGGAGGCGAGGGGCCCCGGGCGGCTTTGGCGCTTTTCCGCCCGCGGGAGTTGGGGCGGCTGGGAACAGCCACTCGGTTGGGGCTGGGAAGGCCCCGAAGCCTCCATGTCCGCCCGCCGCGCAGGCAAGCCCGAGGGAAGCGCAGGGCCAGGCCGTCGGGGCTCGCGGTGTTGGGGGAGCTCACAAAGCTGGGTGCTGTGAGTCTGCTACAGGGCGGCTCTTGAGCGCGAGGAGACCTCACTGGAGAGCTGCTGCGGGCGGCCTGGAGACGCGGGTGGGAGTTTCCCCTGCTGGAGGTGAAGTGGCCAGAGTTGGGAAGAGGAGGTGCTAGTGAAACTTGGGAGTGGGGGTAGTGGAGTGGGCAAGAGAGAGAACTGTGGAGGTGCAGGGGTGGAAGGAGGGTTTGCACTTTATCTTAAAAGCAGAAGGGGGGAAAGTCAAAAGTAGGGGCGGGGGGGGGGTGGTGGTGGTGGTGCTTAGATTTGCAATTTAGAACTCCCAGGTCCCTCTGCAATCACTGGACTGGAGAAGGCAGCCCCAAAGGCAAGGAGACTCATGATGGTGTTGAGAGATGATAGCAGTGGAGGTAAAGGTCAAGTCCATGAATCCACTGGGGAGTTGGCTCAGCTAGCTGGACGCATATGCCTGAAGTTCCCAGTTCAGTCCCCACACTGCATGTACCTCAGCAATGCTTTGACTTCTCGCATGTGAAACTCTCATATGTAATAAATAAATCTTTACTAACAAAAGTTACCCTTAAAAAAAGTGACAGGCTGGGGAACTGCATAATGGTTATGCGAAACAAATTCTGTGCCTGAACTTCGATTTCCAGCACCACCACAGACCTGAGCTGAGCACTGTTTTGGTGTGTGTGTGTTATTTAAAAAGAGAGAGGGCTCATGTGGTGGCTCACCTGGTTGAGTGCACATGTCACAATGTGCAAGGACCCAGGTTCAAGCCCCCTGGCTCCCACCTGCAGGGGGAAAGCTTTGCAAGTGGTGAAGCAAGGCTGCAGGTGTCTGTCTCTCCCCTTCTCTGCCTCCCCCCATTCTCTCGATTTCTGGCTGTCTCTCTCCAATAAATAATTTAAAAAAAAGAAATATGTGTGTGCTACTTTAAACAAGAGAGGAAAATATATGTGTGTGTATGTCAAATCAATGCAAAAATCAAAGAGATTAGCAGAATTAAGAGAACTGGGTGGAAACAGGGCTAATAACCAAGGGCTTGGGAGAACTGCTGGTCTTGGTGTAAGGTTGGGCACCCTGGAAGTGAATGAAGCCTGCAGGAATGAGGTCAGACTTGGACTTGGTAAGCAGGAGATGGTGGCAGACCAGCAGGGGAGATAATACAATAATCAACAACTCTACCACACTGAGCTGGCTTAGGAGATGCCAGGCACTGCACTAAGCACTTTTCTTAATTTTCTTGAATATTTAGTTTCCCACACACAGTACATCAAAAATCTTGGTGTTTCTATTATTCTTCATTTTAATGCAAAACAGAGACCTAAGGAGTAAGATTCATTTCATCAAGGTGTGAGAATCCAGAGCTCATGGGGTGAGGTCGAAGTCTGTAGCCTTGAGTTCCTGGGTGGCCCACGGAAGTCTCTGCAATCCTTCAGCTGGCAAAGTAGTGGGTTTGTATGCCTGATACTCCCAGTTCAATTCCCAGCACTGTATGCATAAGAGTGGTGCTTTGGCTTCTCTTGTGCTGTCTTATGTGAAATATTCTATTAAATTAGTAAATTTAAAAAATCCCAGCAGCTGGGTGTTGGGTGGTGGCACAGTGGGTTAAGCGCAGGTAGCGCCAAGTGCAAGGACCGGTTCGAGCCCACGGCTCCCCATCTGCAAGGGAGTTGCTTCACAAGTGATGAAGCATGTCTGCAGGTGTCTCTTTCTCTCCCCCTCTCTGTCTACCCCTCCTCTCTCCATTTCTCTCTGTCCTATCCAACAACAATGACAATAATAATAATAATAACTACAACAATAGAACAGTAAGGGCAACAAAAGGGAATAAATGTATTTTTTAAAAAAATCCCAGCAGGGAGTCGGGTGGTGGCGCAGTGGGTTAAGCGCACTTGGTGCAAAGCGCAGGGACCGGCGTAAGGATCCCGGTTCAAGCCCCCGGCTCCCCACCTGCAGGGGAGTCGCTTCACGGGCGGTGAAGCAGGTCTGCAGGTGTCTATCTTTCTCTCCCCTCTCTGTCTTCCCCTCCTCTCTCCATTTCTCTCTGTCCTATCCAACAACAAAGCAACGTCAACAATGGCAATAATAACCGCAACGAGGCTGCAACAACTAGGGCAACAAAAAGGGGGAAAAAATGGCCTCCAGGAGCGGTGGATTCATGGTGCAGGCATCGAGCCCAGCAATAACCCTGGAGGAAAAAAAAAAAAAAATCCCAGCAGTATTTTTAAAAGGAGGGGGCAGGGGTAGATAGCATAATGGTTATGCAGAGACTTTCAGGCCTGATGCTCCAAAGTCTGAGGTTCAATCCCCTGCACCACCATCAGCCAGAGTTGAGCAGTGCTCTGGGCTAGATAGCCTGCTGGGGTCAGTCTGGGGTCTTTAAAGAGGACGTGGTTTGTGGGTATCTTGTGAGGTTTAGATAGTGGTTGGAATGGGAGGATTGATTCTATAGTCCATGCAGATCCCAAGGGGTAGGTATGTAACTTCAGTACTGGGGGTGGGGGGAGCCAGGGTTGTGGGAAGAGAACCCTGTTCTCAGTGACATCTAATCTTATGGGAGTTGGTTGAGAAGCCCCTCCCCCCCCCATCTGCTTTCCCTTCTCTGTGATAAGTGTTGGGGTTGTGACAGGCCTGTTCAAGCTTCCTAGAATTGGGCAAATGACAGGATGGGGCTGAAGTGACAAGCCTTAATAGGTCTGCCCACAGCTACTAGACAAAACCCCAAACATGGACATGTCTCATGGGTGAGTCACCTCTCAGACCTGAGAAACTCAGAATGTACACAGAATGTTCGTAGCCATACATGCTCAAGCTCAGCCCATGGGAAGTTACTCAGCCCACTTCTGGGAACATACCACGTGTAGGTCCCTTCCCTAGTGCACAAGAGCTGGCCCTGCAGCTTAGCACAGGCTTAGCCCTTTACTACACCCGCCAGACCTGCCTCCCCTCCCAGGAAGACCCAGCCTCCTGACTTCTTGACTAGGTTTTCCCAAAGTACAGGGTCTCGGTGGCCTTAACCCTGAAGCCATGGTCTATGTTCCTTTTTTTTTTTTTTTTTTTTAATTGCCACCAAGGTTATCACTGGGACTGAGTGACTACATGACAAATCCACAGCTCCTGCTGGCCATTCTTCCTTTTCTTAAAATTTGATAAAGATAGAAATTGAGAGGGAAGAGGGAGATAGAAAGGGAGAAACACCTACATCACTGGTCATGAAGCTTCCCCCCTGCAAGTAGGAAGTGGGGCTTGAATCTGGATCCGCACACATTCGTAATGTGTATGCCAACTGGGTGCAACACTAGCCAGCCCCTGCTCGTCTTTGATCTTAGACTTTAGCCACCTGTATTGTCTCCAACATTCTCAGGGGCCAGGGCTGTCCAAGGATGATCCACTTGGAAAAGATACCTTGAGGGGCCTGGTCATAATCCCAGTTCCCTGGATGACCTTTATTCAGGTAGGTGAAACTACTAGGACTTCTGAATCAAAGTTGTGGGAAGCCAGAATTTGACTTAAAATGAATGTGACTTCTGTGACAGAGCCATCCACAAGAGGGTGGCTGCCTCAGGAGCCATAGCTGTGAGGTCATTCTCCCCACCTGAGTATGGACACACCAAGGTGCTTTTGATTTGAAGAGATTCTGATGATTTGGACTTTCATTCCTTAAGGCAAAGAGTAAAAGGGAAGGTGAGGTTCCCCACAGGCACCAAGTTCCCCCACACTGAAGAAACTAGCACCCTGAGTGGGGAAAAGATTGGCACTGGGGAGCGCCACAGCCTTAGCCCCACTCCTCCTGACTCCTACTAGCTTTCCCTGGCATCTCACCTAGGCTTGTCCCTGGCATCTGGTGTCCCAGACCTAGTGGCATCAGAACTGCTAAGTTAGCAACCAGACCTACCTGCTGTCATAAAGCAGAGAGCCAGCACTATGTAAGCTCCACCTTTCCGAGTTATCCCCAGGACTTGCTAGGGCCCTGGGGCCAAAACTGCTCGGATACCTCACTTCCACCCCCAGCTAACCTTGGGCTCTTCAAAGACCTTACAGGGTGTGCACCTTTAGTAGGAGCCTGGTAGCTCCCTAAGTAGGAGGCCTTTTCAAGGGACCTGGGGTTCACCTTGTCATCTTTACTAACCCAGCCTCTGAATTCCACCAGAGGCCGGTGTTAAATTTTTTGTTTGTTTGCCTAAGAAACCCTCAGGAAACCCTAGCGTGGCCCAAGATAAAGGAAGGGAAAAGGAAAAGGGGCGGTGATGGTGCACCTGGTTGAGCATACACATTACCAAGAGCAAGGCCCAGATTCAACTCCCTGGTACCCATCTGTAAAGGGGAAGCTTCACAAGTGGAACAGTGCTAAAGATGTCTCTCCTTCCCCTCTTAATTCCTGTTTTATCTAGTAAAAATGTTAAAATTCTATTAAAAAAAAAAGTCCCGATAGGGTGGAGTAGAAGCAGAGGGAGCTTCCTGCAGCTGCGGAATCCTGGAGAATAATCCTCCATGTCAGGAGGCACTGGTGCCCACTGGCCTTCCTGCCCCTCCCCCTCCCGCGAGTCAAGAAACCAGGCGTTGAGGCTCTGGGGGCTGCTTTTATGGGGACGACCTGACAGAGGGCATGGTCCGTACAAAACCGGGAACAATACATACATATATATATATTATATACAGAGACGCGGTCCTGCAGAAGGCGGGGCAGGAGCGCCCCGGGTCTGAGACCGGAAGCGCCCGGCGGCCCCGCCTCAGCCCCGCCCCCTCCATCTGCCGGGTGGAAGGTGAAGCACAGGAACCCGGCACCCAGACGGCCCGCTCTCAGGGGGTGGGGCAGAAGGCAGGAGGGGGAGGCAAGAAATACTGATTGATGGCATGGTCTATTTACAAGGGGAGAGAAGCCTAAACCGGGGTGTGGGGGTAGGACTGGTCTGGTTTTTAAAAAAATGAACAAGAATCCAGGTCTGGGCAGGAACATGAAGAGGAGTTAAAATAAAAGATGGATTCGGAAAGGGGAGGGGACCTGCGGGGTGGGGTGCTCTCTCCTCCCTTGGTCCAAGCCCCAATTTGGGGTTAAAGTGGGGGAGGGAGAGGGGAAAGGGCAGAGTTATTTCACTTAGAAAGCAGGCTGCAGTCAGGGCAGCCCTGGTCTCCAAAAAGATGAATAGTAAAACCTTGCCCTCCAGTCAAAACATTGGAAAAATGGATGGGGTGGAGTGGGGTGAGGCTGAAGCTCTGTGGTGTTAGTACAAGGCTTCCAGGTGTGGCCCTGGGAAGGGCAGGGCAGGACAGGGCCTGGTTCTCCTGATGACAAAGGATCCCAAGAGGCTCAGGCCTCTGCTGCCAGACCCCCTAGGCTGACCTCCTCTTCTCTTTAGCATTTCCAGGCTTGACCAGGAAACCTGGACCCCAGATAGGCCACAGAACAGTTTCACTAGGAGGTTATATGGCTATTTGGCACCTGGGGGATGTGGTGGGAGGGGGGGAGGCACAAAGAGAAATAAGGACTTGCTGCCCCAGGAAAGGGAGCTGGGGACCAGGTGTCCTAGACTCTCCCCTTGTCAAAGTCTCACTCCCCTTTCCCTGAAGGATACAAGAGGAAACAGTGCAGGGCCAGGCCCAGCCTCCAGACTCTAGGGTGGACTGTCCCTCCTAAGAGAGGGCAGGGATGGGAGGACATGTGGAGGCAGCCCCTCCCAGGAGGGTCAGAATGCAACATACAGCACAATGATGGGGGCAGGGGAAGGGCCAAAAAGGTAGAATCTCAAGTCAATAGGCCCAGGGGCACCCAGGATCCCCAGGGCAGGGAGCAGCCTCCAGGTGGTGTGATGCTGGGAGAAGCCCCAGCCCCATTCCAGTCCAGAGACAAAGGCTGGAGGTTATAAAAGTCTGGCAGTTTGGTCTGCAGGTTCATGTATCCATCCACCACCCAGGCCAGCCCTTGGCGTCCCTCAGCCTCTGCCTCAGCCCCATGGGGCAAGACCATCCTTCCAGCCACCACTGTTTGCCAGGGCCTGTGCTATGGGCCTGCTGGTCCCTGAAGCTGGGGGAAGTGGGGTGGAGGGGTGGGGGAGTCAAGTCGGGGCACCTGTCCCCAGGCTGGTAAGGAGCGGGGTGGAGTATTGAGGACAGGGAAGGAAGGACAGTGGGAGGGGACTCATTATTGTCCAGTCAAGGAATGATTCCTGTTAAGTAGAATTGGAATTCCTCAGTGTTTGCAGGTTTCCTTCCAGTTCTGAGATCTGGAAAACAAAGGAGAGTGGGAGTGAGACCTGGGCAATGGGCATGGACCTTACCCCTTCTGCCTCCCTGAGGGGAAAGAAACCTTGGTGCCGAACTCTGCCAGCAACACAATTACTCCACTTCTCCCTCCAGGATTCATAGAGGGGGTGCTGGATGAGGACTGACCTTCCTGCAGCTCCCAACATAAAGCTCCCCAGGGCCTACCTTGTCCAGTAGCTTGTCCATCTCCTCCTTCCTAGCCAGCTCTGACTCCTCCAGAACTCGACGCTGTGCAGTTTCCTTTTTCAGGAACTCGATCTCCCTGAGGATCCAAGAAGGGACAGATGGCAGGTAAGGGCATGTGGCTTCCAGTCACAGAGGCTCACCTGGGCAGTTCTTCCCCTCTCCCTACTTTCAGTAGGGGTCCCTCGTCTCCCAAAGCCACTGACCTGAGCCTGGTCACTGTAGGCCCAAGTACCCTACCACAGGGCCTGCCAGCTTTTGTGTTCTTGCTTCCCTACTTAGCTGGGGTGGGGATGGTTTGGTCTCCCCCACCTCCCAGAGGAATCTTGGTCTTCCCTGAGCCTAGGACTCTGGCCCCTAGCCACATACTTCTGCTGGTAGTCCTTGATGAGGCGTTTGGCTTTGCTGTACTTGCGCTCCAAAGCCTGGTACTGGGCCTGCGTCTCTCGCAGGTGCTCGTCCACGGCCTGGCAGAGGCTCTGGGCCTCTCCCCAGTAGCCTTCCAGCTTCTCCATGCGCTCCTTGTTTTCCTCCACACTCTGCTCCAGTTGGGCCTTCTCTACCCGCCACCGCCCCTTCTCCTGCTCAAGGCTCTGCAGCTGAGAGAGGAAGGAGCAGAGGAAAGGTTGAGGGCCGGGGAGTAGTAGCAGAAGCAGCCAAGGAGCTCCACCATCATCTTGTCATTGCACCAGGGCCAGTCAGTCTCAGGGTGACTCCTGCAGACATAGGAAACCCTCTGCTCACCCCCTCCCCATCTACTAACACCTTGGCTGAAAGTTGAAACCCAGTGAGGGAAGAAGTGGGGCATCAGCCTCAGAGCTCCCAGCCAGAGTCCTACTGGCGAATGGTGGTGCTAGGAACTGAACCTGGGATCTTTGGTGCCTTCGATACAAAAGGCTTTTTGCACAGCTCAGTCCTGGAGCCTCTATTCTTGCTATCCTCATGTGACTCTACTTCCCACGCCTCTCTGCACTCAGACCTGAGCTCCAGCCTCATGCCCACCTGCAGCCTTGTCTCCAAGCCCCTCCTCACAAGCACCGTGACCTAAAATGTATCACCCCCACCCCCTCAGATGCACAAACCTTTTCCTTTTCCTTCTTTCCTGAGTAGCCCACCTCTATGCTAAAGTGTCATCTCATGCCACCTCAGTGACCAACAGCTCTCTCTTGCTCCCTGCTCAGTAGCTTAGTGCCCCACGGAAGCCCCCTGAGCCTCCATCTCGCAGCACAGCTCCCCACACCCTGGCTCCTCCAGCTCAGTCACCCTGCCATCTCCCACAGAGCCTTCTGTTAGTAGGCCACCATCACTGCCAGGCTCTGAGCCACCCAACAGCAAATATGATCATTTGTTTTTACCTATCAGTGACTGAAGCAGTGGCAGGCTCTGAGAACCCATTCAAAGAAGTATCTCCCTGTCACACTCTGCACCCACCCAGGAACATGACCTATCATCTGGATCTTAGAAATGCAGCTTCAGGACCTGGTGATAGTGCACCTGGTTGAACAAATGCATTACAGTGCACAACGACCCAGGTTCAAGACCCTAGTCCCCATCTGTGGTGGTGGTGGGTCATAAATATATAAATAAATGCAGCTCCAGCGGCCTAGGAAGTGGCACAATGGATAAAGCATGAAATACTCAACTTTGAAGTTCTGAGTTTGTCCCTAGCACCACACATACCAGACTGATGCTCTGGTTCTTGTTCTCTCCCCTCTCACTAACAGTACATAATAATCTTAAAAACAAAACTAAGAGAAATGCAGCAGCTCCCTACCTGCACCCTAGGCAGCTCTGAGCTTACCTTGCCAGGACACAAGGACCTTTAACAGCTTTGCAGGTCTCCAAGTCCTCCCCACATTATATCCTCCCACTTCACAGGCAGTGACCTTCTCCTTTTGTGCCCTCATGAGGCCACAGGACCAAGGCTATGTCCTTAAAGGAAGCTGGGAGGCTTTAAACCTCACCTCCTGGCAGTCTGTCTCTGCCTCCAGCTCTCCCCCACAGCCTGTTGGCCTGTTCCCAGCATAGGCCTGCAAGTTCGAGTTTATCTCTCTGCTTGAAATGCTCTTCCTTTTTTGTCAGGCACTTCACTTCTGTGCCGATTCCAGGCTCAACTCTCTACTCTTTTCTTTCCAAGTACTCTGGGCATATACCTAGGAGTGGGAGTGTACACAACATGTATGCTTGGGTGCACTGTTTCCACAGGACCTGTGTGCACACTAGCAGCCAAGAGTCAGGACTCCTCACATATAGCTCAGCACATATAAACTTTACACCGGAAGTCTGTGTTTACATGCCTGGAGTACTGGCATCTAACATACTGGTGTGGGTGTCTGTGTATGGTACATGCGCAAGTCTGTATGTCACATGTGAGTCACCATCTGTTAGTGTCAGCCTCAACACCTCTGATGTACATGTCCTATGACATTTCCCTGAGTAAGTGCAGCCTGCGTGTATCACAGAAAACAAATGCCGAGGACAGTTCTAAATACAGGCCCATGCAGTGAAACAGGGGCCCCTCTCCAGATTCTGTCTACACAGAGGGGGAGTCTCCAGCTGCTGGGAGGAACCATGTGCCAGGGGTCCCAGCTGGCATGTGTTCATGTGTGTCTCTCTGGGTGGCTGGCATCTGTCACTTGGCCTGTGTGAGGAGGATATGTGTGGTCAATGTCATCTTAGTAACAGCCTGATGTTTCTATGTGCACTGAGTCTACGTCCATGTGCTGAGGATTTCACAGGTCTTACCTTCTTTGACCTTCATAACTTCTATGGTCTTGGCACCATTATCATCCCATTTTATGGGTGAGGAAACCAAGCAGCAATTGCATGGTGGAGCAGAGGGCCCAGACTCAAGGGCTTGACACTATAGTCCCCTAAGTAGTGCTCAGCCTGAGCCTGTGGGTGGTGGATGGCCAGGTGTCATTGTGGGGGGGATGAGATTATCCTCTTGACTACCCACTTTTCCTTTATCCCCAACCCCCACATACAATCTCACCTTTCTTTTCAGCTGCTGGATCTCTGCCTCAGTCACTGCATGCTTGATCTGGAGCTGTGGGGGCCAAGGGCAGGTGATCAGCTCTGTTGGGATGGGCAGGACCGCAGAGCAGGATACCGGCTCACCTTTGCCCACCTCCACCCCAGGACCCTCTGTTCCTACCTCTTTGAATTTGTGTACTAGCTTCTCAGGCTCCATGTCCACAGGAGACAGTGCATCCTCGTTTTCCGCCAGCTCAAAGACCTCGATGGCCATCTCACCACCTGGGAACGTGGGGCTCAGCTCCTCATCCTCGTCAGTGGCATACTCTCCCGTCTGTGGAGGGAGCGGGGAGGCTGTGCACCCTGCTACCCCAGCCGCCCTCAGCCCTGCTCAACAGCCACAGCAGCAGTCACCCAGGAGACTCCCTGGGGTGTGGTCTGTCCCTCCCTTGTCCACTTGGGATTACAAGTGTCTTCTCCCATAGCCTAAGGAGGCCTCTGGAGACAGAGGTCATTGCCCCATAAGTCTGGGGCTCCTGCAGAAACAGCTGTGTGTTCCCCTCACACTGTGGCTACCTAAGATCTGGAGCTGATCCTCCTCAGACTAGGTGACCCGGGGTCGTGGTTTTGCCTGCCCCAGAGTCAGGGGGTCCTTGAAGGAGTTATGTCTTCTTTAGAGGACCAGGAAAGCTCTCTGCAGAGGCAGATGGCTATAGGGCTTCATCTGGCCACCAGGGGGCGATGGTGCTGGCTGCCAGTCAGGCCAGGAGTCCCTACCTCTTCATCATCCTCCCCATACTGGGCGTATCTTTGCTCCATCATCTCCCGTTGCCATCGTTCCTGCTCCAGGGTTTGCTGAATTAGCTGGGCCACCTCACTCTGCTCGCCTGGCCGCTCTCGGCCAATCATAAACCTGCAAGGGCACCAGTGTCACCACCCTCTGCCGTATCTTCTGCTAAAAACATCACCCCAATGTTCCCCTCTCCAAACTGGGGCCTTCCCAGGGGAGGTGAAATGTGTGTCCAAAGGCTGTGAAGTATTAATAATGAATGGGGGATTTCCTTCCCAAGAAACAGAAGGCCCACTAGCCCTGCTAGCCACCTTAAGGGGCTGCGGGCTGGGGCACAGGATCAGTCACACTTCAGGCTACGCTACGGGGACTTGAATCCAGGAGCTGCTGGCACAGGAGGAAATGAGGCAGAGGAAGGGCAAGGCTGACTGAAACCTGCAGGCTGGGCTGAGGAAGTGTGTCCTGAGTATATTCCAAGGCCCTTAGTGTCAGGAAGGGGCGGGATGATGGTGGCCAGAGATTAGGATGGAGAGGAAATAGTGGAACACCAGGCATCAGCCCCTGCTCTCTGTGGTCACCCACATCCTGTCTCTCCGCCACCTTTTCCTGGGGGCAGTCTTTCTCTGAGAGGGGGTAGGGTATATGATAGACACAGGGAGCTTCTAATCCATCCACAAATTGACAGGCTTTGAGAGAAGAGAGTTGCCCCCCACCCCAGCCCAGGATGACCGGCTGGTAACAAGGGAAGGGTGAGGTGTCAAATTGTTGGCATCAGACTAGGGACAGGAAGGGCAAAGGGAGATGAGCCAAAGAGTTCATTCTGGAGGTCCTGCAGATGGTGGGCCTTGAAGGCCGAGTTCTGGCAGCTAGCAGTGGTTAGGGGTTCATGATAGAAAGGCAGGTACAAGGCAAGGGGCACAGTAATTTCTCTAGCAGTAGAGCAGTGTGACCTCTTTTCTTTTTTAAGATTTTTTAATAACTTTATTTGATAGGACAGAGAAAAATTAAGAAGGGGATAAAGAGGGGGAGAGGGAGAGAGAGAAAGACAGAGAGGTACCTGCAGCAGCACTGCTTCACTGCTTGTGAAGCTCTTTCCCTAGATCCAGACTAGGGGCTAGAACCCAGGTCCTTGTACATGGTAACATGTGCACTTAACCTTGTGTCCCACTACCTGCCCCATCCCCCCCCCCTTTTTTTTTTTTACTTATTTATATATATATTTTTTTATTTTGAACATTGCTCAGCTCTGACTTGATAGTGGTGCTGGGACTGAACCTAGGACTTTGAAACCTCAGGCACTCAAGTCTCTGCATGACCATTATACTACTCCCCAGCCCAGGACCACCCACAACCTAAGCAGGGCCCAGCCTTCCACCTTTTCCAGCTTCCGTTCCCTCCCTGCCCCTCACTCTCCGCCCTCACCGCACGCGGCCCTTGGTGTTCCTGAGCACAGAAGCAGCAAAGCTCTGGGTCACTCCTACCAGACTGGTTCCATCCACCTCCACCAAGAGGTCGTTCACCTGGATCCTAGTGGGGAGGTGACATTGGTTAGGGAGATCACAAGGAACTGGGACAGGAGTGGCACCCTCCCATGAGAAACTTGAGACTCATTCCCCATGGGGACCTGGTACTCTATTAACAGTATTAAATACATGAGGCCAGGACTGACCGGGTGTCAGCCAGACCCATTTGTGGGCAGTGAGACTCAGGCAAACAAAATAGATACAGGTGTCCAATACCAGGAGTGGTGGCAAACACACTTCCCCTCATAGTCACACTCTTGTCTCCTCCTCCATTACACCTGACAGAGGTGTGACATCTCCAGAGTTCATTACCACCAAGCACACTGTCATGGGCCCACTGCACAGGTCACCCACAGGTTTCCTCCCAAATGCTCAAGACCTGTCTGTGGAACATACTCTCAGGTTCACGCACTGTCCTGGAGGTCACCTCACTCTGAGAGGTAACAGCACCTGGCATGTTCCAGTTGAGGTGCTAGATGGAAGCACTTGCTTTCCACATAAAAAAGAGAAATACAGGTGGACCAGCTAGCGAGGATGAGGAGTGGGGGTGCCCTTGGCCACCTCCTCCCTCCACTTTCACCTCCATCAGGCTTCCACATGGAAATGAAGGAAGCAGATAATGTTTAAAACAGTAGACAGTGGTCTGGGAGGTGGTGCAGTGGATTCAGCATCGGACTCCCAAGCATAAGGTCTGGAGTTCAATCCCTGGCAGCATATGTACCAGAGTGATGTCTGGCTCTTTCTCTCTCCTATATTTCTCATTAATAACTAAAATATTTAAAAAAACAAACAAACAAAAAAACAGGAGACAGTTCACCCCACAGTACATGTGTCACATGCAGGAACAACTACTGAGCACACTCTGCCATGTGCACACACACTCCTCAGCAACCCACAGGGAAAGACTCTGGAACATTCGAATGAGGGGCTAAAGTAAAAGAGCAGGAGCTGCCGCCTTCCTTTTCTCTGCTCCTCATAGCACATGGGCTGTAACAAGCTGAAGCCTCCTGAAAGAGACAACCCCACCTCTAGTAACGTGAAGCTCACTCATGGAAGCAGTCAGAAGAGGGACAACCCCACCTCTAGTAACGTGAGGCTCACTCATGGAAGCAGTCAGAAGAGGTGTCACCACAACATAGCTTTGATGTCAGTCTCCAACTTATAACCCCCGGGGGAGTACCTTCAAGTCCCTCCTACTGCCCCTCTGCAGTGCCAACATGAGAGTGGTCCACGGCGGGGTCACTGCGCTTTCCTCCAGCTCTAGGAGGCCCTCCTAGAACCTGACCTGCAGGCTCACACCTTCCAGCCTCAGATGCCAAACAGGCTTATAGTTTAGGTCTCAGTTCCAACATCATTTCCTCCAGGAAGCCTTCCTTGATATTGAAAGGGATGAAATCACTTGTACTTTGCCTTTATGAAGCCCCTTACTCCCCCTCCATTCATTTCACCATTCTCTGTGTGTCCACATGAGTGCCGGCTCTGCCACCCTGCTTCCATCACTGACTCTCCACAGGACCTGGCACAGCACTAGGACAGAGCCAGGGGCTTGATATCTCAGTGAAGCAAAGAGTGCTTGGGAGCTAGGCAAGTGGCATGGTGGCAGAGTGCATAGCTTGAATATGAGGTCCTGGATTCTATCACCAGCATCACTGTCTACCATCACTCCACCCCACCACCACCCCCCAAAAAGAGTAAAAGAATGTGACCATAGTAGTGGTGCTTGGACTTGCAAGGTTTGATCCCTGGTGCCACATATGCCAGAGTGCTGCTCTGGCCTCTATCTCTAGCTCATGAAATAAATATATTTTTTAAAAATGCTGTGGTCCGGGAGGGGGCGCAGTGGCTAAAGCACTAGACTCTCAAGCATGAGGTCTTGAGTTCAATCCCCGGTAGCACATGTACCAGAGTGATGTCTGGTTCTTTCTCTCTCTCTTATCCTTCTCATTAATAAATAAAATCTTTTAAAAAAATTGCTGAAACATTACTGCATTCCATACACAGCCTCCACACCAGTGCTTTCTCCACCACAACCCAGACACACACGAGACCTTAACACAATGTCCACATGTGCTCCCCATCCAATCCCTAGAATGCAAGTGCAATCAGAGTGTGGGTTCCATCTGCTTTGCTCACTACTATATCCCCAAGTCTTGGATCAGGCCCTGGTACTATAATGCCCTCCCTTCCAAACATCTGAGTCCACACAGAGTGACCCATCCCACCTCAGACACCAGCAGGTGGGGGAGTGGAGAATCATACCTGCCATCGCGATGAGCAGCACCACCCTCAGTCACGGTCTTGACGAAGATGCCCAGTTTCTCTAGGCCCATGTCTGCTCCTGCCCCCATGCCGATGATGCTGATGCCCAGGCCTTCAGAGTCTGTAGAGCAGAGGGTGGTGAGATGCTGGGAGGTGGAGTGGGAGTGAGGAGCCAAACAGGTTTGCAGGGGATAGAGTAGAGGACTTTCTCTCTCCCACCCCCCACCCTCACTGGAGGGAGTCCCCATGTCCAGAGGTCCCATAACAGGACAGGTAGTTCTGTCTACTCCTTAGTCAAGCCAATGAGGATCCTCTGAGGTCACTCTGAGCCTAGGAGACTGCATGCAGGTGGATGAAATGGGGGTGATCACAGGAGGCTGGTCTTTGCTCTCTCTGAACAGTTTCATCCATACACACAGCTTCCATGAGCAGCCCTCCTGAAGCCCACTACCATCGCCACAGCTCCCCCACCTGCCCTGTGGGTCTCTAACCTAAAAACTCACAAGCATCTCCCATGGACAGGCTCTCCTGTCATGGGGGATGCCACCCTCATCTGCTGGCTGCCAAACCTGGGAGTCACCTGGATTCCTCCCTCCCCCTCACAGTCAAGTAGCCATGCCATCCTGCCTGTTCTGCCTCCCAAGTCATCCACTCTCTCATGACTGCTATCTTCTCTACACCACGGTGAGCTCTCTCTATCCACTAAGGACTGGTTATCCACATCACAGCTTAAAAAAAAATTTTTTTTTTACTTTATTAATAAGAAAGATAGGAAGAGAGAGAGAGAGAGAGAGAGAACACCAGACATCACTCTGGTACATGTGCTGTCAGGGACTGAACTTGGTACCTCATCTTTGAGAGTCCAATGCTTTATACATTACAACACCTCCTGGACCACAACATGGTCTTTCTAAAACAGTCTTCTTTCCTTCTTTCCCCCCCCCAAAAAAAAAACGGCTTTCCGGGCTGAGCAGTGGTACACCTGATTGAGCACACACGGTACAATGTGCAAAGACCCAGGTTCAAATCCCTAGTTCCCACCTATAGGGGGAAAGCAGTGCTACTGGTATGTGTCTCTCCATCTCTCTTTCTCCCTCCCTCTCAATGTCGCTATCCAATAAATAATAAGTAGATTAATAAAATGATTTTGGGGGGTCGGGCGGTAAAGCAGTAGGTTAAGTGCACATGGTGCGCAGCGCAGGGACCAGCGTAAGGATCCTGGTTCAAGCCCCCGGCTCTCCACCTGCAGGGGAGTCACTTCACAGGCAGTGAAGCAGGTGTGCAGGTGTCTATCTTTCTCTCCCCCTCTGCCCTTCCCCTCTCCATTTCTCTCTGTCCTATCCAACAATGATGACAGCAATAACGGCAATAATAATAACCACAACAATGATGAAAAACAACAAGGGCAATAAAAGGGGAAAAAATAGCCTCCAGGAGCAGTGGATTCGTGGTGCAGGCACTCAGCCCCAGCAACAACCCTGGAGGAAAAAAAATCTAAGTAAAATAAAATGGTTTTCTTTTAAATTTATTTTATTTATTTATTCCCTTTTGTTGCCCTTGTTGTTTTATTGTTGTAGTTATTATTGTTGTCGTAATTGTTGGATAGGACAGAGAGAAATGGAAGAAATGGGGAAGACAGAGGGAGAGAGAAAGATAGACACCTGCAGACCTGCTTCACCGCTTGTGAAGCGACTCCCCTGCAGGTGGGGAGTCAGGGCTCAAACTGGGATCCTCATGCCGGTCTTGTGCTTTGCGCCACCTGCGTTTAACCTGCTGTGCCACAGCCCGACTCCCAATAAAATGACTTTTTTGTCATCTTTTGCTTTTGTTGCCTTTGTTGTTGTTATTGTTGTTGTATAAGACAGAGAGATATCGAGAAAGGAGGGGAAGACGGAGAGGGAGGAGAGAAAGGTAAGACACCTGCAGACCTGCTTCACCGTCTGTGAAGCGACTCCCCTGCAGGTGGGGAGCCGGGGGCTCGAACTGTGATCCTTACACTGGCCCTAGCGCTCTGAGCCATGTGCACTTAACCCACTGCACCACTACCTGGCTCCCAATAAAGTGACTTTTAAAGAAGGGGGAAAAAATTCTAGAACAGCTTTCCTGATCCTTGCAATGGTTTCCAAATCATTGAGAACAAAGACGTTGCCTTTCACATGGTCTCTGAGACTTTTCTTGTCATCTCTAAGTCTTCACCACTTCAGGCTGACTTTATCAGATAGAGACAGACATACAAGAAACAGGGAAAGGAACCACAGCACCTAAGGTTCTTCTAATGCCATTGGGCCTAGGCTTGAACCTCGGTCACATGTGTGGCAAAAAAAAAAAAAAAAAAAAAAAAAAAAAAAAAAGCACTAACCAAGATAACTATTATGCTGGCCTGAGACCAGAGAGTGCTTGCACATTCTCTCTTTGTCCAAATCCAACCAACCCTCTCCCACATACCGCTGAGTGCCTCCTCCTCAGTGCTCAACACAAGCACTGCTTCCTTGGGGAATGTCCCCTCCCCCAGGTCTGCTCAAGTCCCTGATACATGGTGTTGTGGTGGCCCTTCCTCCACCTTCCTACCACCTGTTACAGCCTGGGATATAACTGTCCCAGGAGTCGGGCGGTAGCGCAGCGGGTTAAGGAAGGTGGCGCAAAGCGCAAGGACCGGCATAAGCATCCCAGTTCGAGCCCCCGGCTCCCCACCTGCAGGGGAGTCACTTCACAGGCGGTGAAGCAGGTCTGCCGGTGTCTGTCTTTCTCTCCCCCTCTCTGTCTTCCCCTCCTCTCTCCATTTCTCTGTCCTATCCAACAACATCAATAACAACAAAAACTATAACAATAAAAAAAAAAACAAGGGCAACAAAAGGGAATAAATATTTTTTAAAAAAGAAAAGAAAAAAAAGATATAACTGTCCCATCAATGTCTGCCTCCTCACCATTCTCCCTGAGGAGGAAGTTTTGTTCACCACGATGAGGCCAACACAAAACCCAGGACCCAACCCCCCACGTCCCCAGTGACCTGGTCTAAATGAGCACATATGGCTGGTGGGTATGGGTCTGACAAGGGTCCAGCCTGAGAGAGAAGCTTCTAACAAAGCCCCCGAGGGCCCATTAGCCCTGCCTCTCACCCTTCTCCAACTCCACAGGGAACAACTCCAACCTCTCCACCCGCTTCTCCAGCTCGTACTCAGCAGAGGCCGCCATGGGATCCACATCCTCGTTGCGACGATCATAGTCCTCGTTGGAGTAGGTGCTGAACACCTGGTGAAGGGCAGCTCATCAGGGGACAGGGCAGAACCAGCAGCAGAGAGAGACCCAGCCTTGTCCAGGTGACGCTGTGGTTCCCTTTCCGTAGCCACAGTGCAAATATGACCCCACCCCAAGGACAGGGAGGCCACCCTGGAGAAGATATCAGATTCAGGAAGCCAGGCATCCCCGAGTCCCCAGAGAGGGTCAAATAGATAGGGGGGAAAAGTGAAAGGAGTGTAGCAAGGGAGTGACTCAGCGGCTAGAATGTTAGGTTTGGAAGCATGAGGTCTTGAGTTCAATTCCAACACCCCATGTGTCAAGAGTGATGCCACATGCACTTGCACGCACACATAGACACACACACTCTCTCTCTCTCTCTCTCATCAATAAATAAATAGTGGTCTGGGAGGGTGGCACAATAGATAAAGTACTGGATTCTCAAGAGTGAGGTCCCGAGTTCAATCCCCGGCAGCACATGTACCAGTGATGTCTGGTTCTTTCTCCTTCTATCTTTCTCATTAATAAATAAGTAAAATCTTTAAAAATAAATAAATAGGACTTTAAAAATAGAGAAAACAAAGTGAGAAGAGGCCCTAGAGAGCCTGCCAGAGGCAAGCATGGACATGGACACAGCCTGCCAGTAGGAGGAGAAATGAACCCAGCGGGAGAAGAAGGGACAAGGAGGAGGGGAAGACACTGGAGGATGCCAGATGGGGAGGGGGGGAATCGGGTGTGAGACACAGGGAGGGGGAAGGGAAAGTAAGAGATGGCGAGGCAGAGGGACACCCTCTCAACCTGCGCGTGGGGTGAGACTGGGAAGTAGGAGACCACCTCTGCCCCACAGAGAAAGGGTGGGCTCCCCACACAAGCCCCCTGCACCTTGAGTGGCAGAAACAGAACACACAGTTACCCCGTGGCCTTGCTTCCCTCAGCCCCAGGACCTCCTGGCCAGACAGAGCAAAGTCAGGAGGTGGCAGCCGCACGGACACAGCCCAATGAACCCAGCTCTCTGGGCCCCAAGGCAAGCACCACCTTGCAGTGTCTCTTAGCAAAAAGCAGAACCCCCAGTTTAACCCTCCTCTGAAGAACAGGGGGAGCAGGGGCTCTGCAGGAGGGCCTAATTCCAGACCCAGGGAGGGATGCCCCCAGTGAGAGAGGTTAATGAGCACCATTTGGGGTACCATGACGTGTTCTGCAGCGACAGGTTGGCACAGCTTGGAGCTAAGCGGGGGCGAGGAGGTGTGGGAGAAGCTCTATCACATGGCTGGAGATGAAGCAGGGTATTGGTACCCGAGGCCCCCACCAGGGCCTCAGCTCCTCCAGGAGTAAGCCCTGTGGACACCCTGGCGGGCTGCCACACTCTAGTGTCCCAGCCTTTGTTTGAACTTGTTCAGTGTCACAGTCCCCATACCCTCCTCCAACAGAGGCTCAATTCCACAGGGGGGTGGGGGGTTGGATTCTAAAAGCATAGCTGTGTGGCCATTTAGCTCCCAACATCAGAGAAACTGGAGTCCAGGCCTTCAAACCTCCCTGGCAATTGCATAGCACGCAGAGTACTCTCCTGATATCTGGTCAGTGTCCCCCAGGCCTGTACAATGGAAGATGCCAGCCAGCCCTAAAGCCCAAGGTCACCTGCCAGAGTGCGGTGAGGCTGTACCTAGCTGGACACTTGCCGCTGGGTCACCCGTGACTTTGTCCTCATTGTACTGGAACAGGGGCTGTTGGCATAAGCCCAGGCACAGCAAAGTAGGCCTGGTCCAGTTTTGCATCTGAGCCCCCTGACTGGAGCCCAGCAAATAGGGTCCCCCCAGCCCCCAGTCTTTGTGGTGGTTTGGGGCAGCCAAACCTCTCCCACATGTGCACCCACATGCATGCTCATGTGTTCAAATGCACACACAAACACAAAGACATTGTGACCTCCAAAATACCCTCACACCTTGCCCAGGCTTTGTCCTCCCCTCTGCTTTCAGTCTGTCACACCCTGCCCCTGCAGGAAACCCAAGCCTGGGGCTCAGAGGCTGAAGGCCACCACTCCAATTGCCCACCCAATGTGCCTAGCCCGACAAAAGGCCCAGTTCCTTTGCCCCAGGGTGTGTGTGTGTATGTGTGTGTGTGTGTGTGTGTGTGTCAATCTGTGACTGGGCTCTGTGTTCTCAGTGGAAGCCTCCATAATGACAATTGGGTCAGCTGCCAGGCGCAAGGATTCTGCACTTAGTGTCAGTGCCTGGGTGGGGGCAGGAGAGGGGAAGAATGGAATAGGCTGTTCAGGGCAGATGGAGGAGATCCCAGCAAGGTCAAAAGTCAGACAGTAAGGAGGCCCACATGCTCAAGCAAGTCACCACAGTTACCAGGGAGCCGGGAGCACTGCTCCAAATCATGTGCTATTTTTTCCAAAAAAAAAAAAAAATCAGGGTAAGGTGTCAGATATAGACTGTCAGAGACCCAGGTCTGAAAGACCACACTCCAGATATGTGGGGGCAGGCTACTCAGGAGAACTGCTGCTGCTGCTGGTGGGTGGTCCCTGACCTGGGGTCCTAAGAATTACTACAAATCTCAATTCTCACCAGGGTCCTACTGCCTTCAGTAGGGTAAGGGGCAGAAATGGACTCTCTAGGTGGCAGTCCAGGGGGAGGGGCTGGACGTCAGGCCCTGACTCAGTGGAAGAAGGAAAGGGAAAGAGGTAAAACTCTCTGGGGGCAGTTCAAAGGAAACTTGGGCAGCTTCAGGATCCAGGAGTAGTTATGGAAACTGCCAGCCCTGGGAGCTGCTATCTCCATAGAGGAGCCCAGAGTTGGCCACAGCTGAGTGTGCTGTGGTGACAAAGGACCATCTAGGCTGAATGTGCCAGCCAAGGGTGGAGGTGGTGGCAGTGGGGGCTGGGTTTTTATTTCTCTTTGGGGGGGAGGGGCTGCCCCTAATCCAGCATCACTGTTTGAAAATCTCAGTGCAGAGGTGGTAAAATAGCTCACCTGACAAATAGTGGGGCTGTAATGCTTAAGGCTCCCAGTTCAAGACCCGGTACCACAGACTGGTTCTCTGGCACAAAGCCTCTTCCTTCTCTCATTCCCCCAATATAAAACTCTGATATGAAATAAGCAAAAATTCATCTAAAGCAACCCAGGAGGTAGCACAGTGGATAAGGGCATGAGGTCTTAAGTTCAATCCCCCGCATCCCATGTGCCAGAGTGATGCCCTAGTTCTCTCTCGATAAAAAAAGTAAATCTTAACAAAAATGAATCTAAAAAAAATTCTTGGGTGAGGGAGATAATATAATGGTAATACAAAGAGAATCTCATGCCTGAGGCTCCAAGGTCCCAGGTTCAATCCCTGCAGGGACACACACACACACACACACACACACACACACACACACACACACCTGAGCTGAGCAGAGCAGTGCTGTGGTAGAAATAACAATTTAAGGCACTGGCATACCCACATATTAATGACCAAGAGTGGTGGTGTGGGTAGAAGTGCCCCCAAAAGAGGCAACTCCACCTCCCCTCTTTCAGGCCACCCAGAGGATGTTGCAAGAGCACCTGGGACCTGCCAAGGCAGTGGGAGTCTGTCCTACCCGCAGCCAACAGCCAAGGCAGCTGCTGCCTGGCACCCTGGGGGAGGGTTCCCAGCTCCACCCCCTTCCTTCACTCCCCCAAGCCCGCTCCAGGTGCAACCCCTCCACCTGGGGGGTGTTGTCTAGCACAGATCTCCAGGCAACAGGGCCCCAGCCCCAGGTTTTTCCCCTCACCCCCAGTCACATGGTCCCAGCCTCGCTCCCCCTCCCAGCCCTGCTTCCCTCTTTCACTTCTGCAAAGTTGGGGCGGGGGCTCTAGACAGGACGCAGGCAGAGCTGCACCACCCTACACGCATCTTCATTTTAAGAAGCTCCCGGTTCCTCCCTCCCTCCCACAGCCCCTGCCCAGTTATTACTCTGCTTCTCAGCCCCTGGAACCCCATCCCTCCAGTGGCTCCCCAAGAACAAGCCTGACACTCACTCACACGCACACACACACCCACAACCTCCCCGTCACTCAGCCCGGCTCCCCGCTGGCTCAAGAGGAAGGAATGTTGTGGGGACGCAGGCAGGTGTCCCAGGGCCCGAGCCGGGCACGGGAGGGGCAGGGTGGGCGCGCCCCGGGCGCGGGGCGGGGCCTCGGGCAGAGGAGCCCCAGGGCAGGTCACGGCAGGCCACCCCGCTCTCAGGCCCGAAAACCGGGTCCCTCAGACAAACAGCTGGGAGTCCCCCTCACCCCGCCCGGGGCGGCCCTTCTGTGAAGGGGCCGGGTGGCCGGGCTGACTCAGCAGCGCGGGCTGGCGGCGGGGGCGGCGGGGGCGCGCTCACCTGGATGGGCGCGGTGCTGAAATGGATCTTCCGACTCGGGGCCGGGTCCTCCTCCTCCGAGAGCCCCGGGATCTCCACGCACCCCGACTCCGGCTCGTACGGGGGCTCGGCGTCCTCCTCGTCGTCCTCGTCGTCCTCCAGGGCGCTGCCCCCAGAGTCCTCCCCCAGCCCGCTGTAGGCGCTCACGTCCACCAAGTCCGCCTCCGAGAAGTCCTCCTTCCTGGACTCGTCCGCCTCCTCGGGGGCCGCGTCAGGGCCCCGGCCGTTGCCCGGTTCTCTCTCGGGCGCGGGCGCCGCCGCCGCCTCCTCCTCTTCCTCGGGGGCCGCCGGGGCCTTGGGGTCGTCGGGCGCGGGGCCGGCTGCCGCCGGGGCGCCGCCATTCTCCAGAGCCGCGTGGACCGTCACCTCAGCCTGTATCACCTCCCCGGGCGCCGCCTCGGCCTCCGACTCCCCGCTCTCCTCCACCTCCACCGGCTTGATCTTGCGCATCTCCCGGGGCTTGGGCGGCGGGCGGGCGGGCGCCCCCCGGTGCTGCGGGGGCTGCTGCCCCCCGGGGCCGCGCTCCTTGTCGGTCGGGGCATCCCCCGACGGGGCGGGCGGCGGCGGCGGCTGGAACACCCGGGAGCGCTTGCTGACCAGCTTCGAGTTGAGCGGCGGCGGCCCCGCGGCCCTGGGCAGCCCCGGCCCGCGGTGGAGGCCGGTCCTCGAGTCGGCCTTCTCGAAGACGGCGCTGAGCTGGCTGACCGTGGGCGACACGGCGTCGGCGTCCAGCTTGTCCAGCGCCTCGGTGCTGCCGTTGAAGCGCACGACGACGTCCAGCTTCCGGTCCTGCAGGCCCGCGCGCTCCTGCCTCAGCAGCCGCCGCGCCGCGGCCTCCTTGTCGCCGCCGCCGCCGGCCGCGGGGCCGCTGCGTTCGAACAGCTTCCGCGTCTCCTGCAGCCGGGACGGCGGGTGAGGCGGCGGCGCGGGCTGCGCCGAGGGCGCGGGCTTGGAGTCGAAGCGGCTCACGCGCTCCGACACGCTGGTGCCCAGCTTGAGCAGGGCGCTGTGGTCCACGTTCTCGTTGAGGCTGCTGGCCCGCGGCAGCGACAGGCGCACGCTGCCGCGCTCGGGCGCCCGCAGGGCCTCGGGGGGGCCCGCGCCGCCGCCCGCCTCGCCCGCCGGGCCCGCCGTCGTGCCCATCTGCAGGAACATACTTTTGATGCGATGGACGTTGGAGCCATATTTCTTGTGGTGGGCCGCCTTGGGTGCCTCGTCGGGCCCGGGCGCCTCGGGCGGCTTCAGCGCCTGGATGCCCGCCTCGTAGGCGCTGCGGTGCGGGGAGGCGCTCCGGAGGGGACCCCCGGGCCCCCGCGGCTCCGTTTTCATCATGATGGGGGGGGCTGGGTTCGCATCCCCCCGCTTCCCGCTCCCCCCCTCCAACAGGCGGCTGGCCAACTCGGGACCACCGCCGCCTCCCCCCGGAAAAAAAAAACCGAAAGGCCTTTTTAAGGCTCCCCCGGATCCAGCTGCCAAAAAGCAGAGAACCCCGCTTTTAAAACGGGGAAGAAAAAAAAGGAGGGGGGGTTGGGTGTCGACTGCCCTGTGTGGGTCGCCTTCCCCAGCCAAGCGCCCCCTCCCTCCTGGAGCCCCCGCGGCCTGGGCCGGTCGCCCCCGCCCAGAGGAGAAGAGCGGCCGGAGGGACCGCGCTCCAAGCCCGAGAAGCAGCGGCCGGGGCCCCGGCTCACATCGTCCGAGGCGGTGTCAGCGGGGCTGGCAGCCCGGTCGCCCCCCACCCCAGCCCGGGGCCGTGCTTCTCGGGGGGTCTGGCACCCCGGCGCCCATGGCTGCTCCGCCGACCCCGGCCGCTCCGCCGCCGCGCCACCCTCCCTCCCTCCCTCCCCCCCGCGCCCCGAGCTCGGTCTTTCTCTGGCTCTGCGCGAGCGGCGGCTGCCAGAGACCGAGCGGCTGCCCTTCTCTCCGCCGCCGCTGGGGGACTGGCACCTCTGGGTCCTAAAGGGATCGGATTTCCGGGGCCGGAGTCTGTGAGCCCTCCCCTTCCCCTCCACCCTGACGTCTCTCCTCCCCGGCCGGTCCCTCGCCCGCAGCTTTCCGCCCACCCCAGACCCTGATGGGGCTCTTCCATCCAAACCTCTCTCGGTGGCTTCTCACGGCCCACAAAGCCGCACCCCCACTAACTAGGGGGCGGATGATCCAGTCTCCGTGGTCTCAGTGCGGGATTGTATACACCCCAAAGGTTGTGGGGGTGGGAGGGGAGAGAGACAAAGAATTACTTCCTGCCAGAGCTCCCACAAAAATCACTGGGCCCATTAAGTTCTATTAAAATTCGGATTTCTGTGTCCTCACCCAAATTTGCTTAAGCAGGAAATCAGAGACTGGGGCCTTGGAACCTGCATTTTCGTTTGTTCCCATCAGCCACTGTTTGTACTTTCTTAAGTGTGAAACTTCGGTCCAGTCTGTGTTGCAGACCTCTTGGTGGAGGAGGCGAAGGGAGGCTCAGAAAAGAGATGGCCCTCCTTACCCCAATGACAGGTTTGCCATTTGGCAGTGGGGGGGAGGGTAGGGGGAGGGTAGCCGGGGCCCCTGTGCTCTGGCACAGGCTGGATGGATGGGTCTCCATGCCCCTGTCTCCATGCTCCTGTCACAGGACTCTTGATTCCATAACAGGAAGTAGGTGTCTGGGAGGAGGGATTCTGGAGATCTGGGGTCAACAAAATTCTAATGAGAGAATTTTGTCCTGAAGGGTCATGGCCTCTGAGTTCAAAAGTATATGTAGGGAAGGGACAGGGCACAGTGCCCATGGCCTATACTTTCCTAGTCCTGGGGCTTAGGGACCCAGAAATCTGCATTGATGTTCCCCTGGTCCCCAATTCATGCAGTTAGGAACCTGGGATTGCCCTCTGCCTATGGTCAGCTAGCTGCCAGGGCGTCCCAGGATGGAGGGTCACCCTCTAGACTATGACAGGTCCAGCCAGATGTGTGGCTTCACACCACAGAAACCAGCCTATGACGAACACTGTGGACATTAGGACCCAGTGAACAACTCAGGCACAAAGCCTCCCCCCCCCCCCCACTCCCAGCTGCTTCCTGCATCTCAGGCCTTCCTGTGGCCTCCACCTCCCCCGCCTTCTTCCCTTCCATCCCCTTCCTCTTTTTCCCAATCTCCCACCGTCTCCTCTCCCAGCCTAGAATAGCTATCAGAGGGCATCCTCCCACCCCTCAGTTTAAGGGGTGTGTGTGGGTTTTATGAGATGTTAACCCGTTGGCACGTGCAGGAGTATGGGGGATGGGATTTGGGGAGCCTCCCAGGAACCCTGAATATTGGGCCAGGGAGGAGCCAGAAACCACTGGACTGGATCCGGTGGCTAGTGACCAGAGGCCAAGGAAAGGGAAGATCTGGATTCTCAGCTGGAACCGGAAATGAACCCAGACCTCAGACTTTCTAGTGCCACTGCCTCTTGTCCTCACTTGGTATAGGAAGTTCCCCAATTTTAGAATGAAGATATTAAATTCAATCTCCCCTCCATTCTGACTTTGCTTAGACCTCTCTCAGTAAGTTTTTGAACGTGGGTTTCTAAGTTTAAGGCCAGGGGCTTGAACCTCCCCCTTTACCACCCCCACACGTAGTGCTCTAGCTCCACTATGGAAGCTGGATGAAACCGAAATCCCACTGAGTTGAGTTGAGGTTTAGGGCAAAGTGTCCTCAGAATCTCTGGATTGGAGGGAGGCACAGGCCTTTGGGTATTCTGCCCAGAATCTCCCACACCCTTTGGTGAATCATCTGAACTGGTCCCAGCCCAAGGGGTCTGTGCCCACACTTTTGGCCAGGTGGGGAAACTGGCTTCCATGGGTGGGAGAAGGCACTAAGAACCAGCTGTCAGGCCCAGTGACCCTGGCTCTCCAAACAACATCTGTAAGAGCAACTTGAAATGAACTGAAAGAACTACTGGGATGCTCTGATTTCCTTGTTGTGCAATTTCCAAGGCTGAAACCCTTTAAGCGTCTGGGAGGCCAGAACGTAGAGCCAGCCATAGCTTGGCTGGCTGAGCCTAGTAAGTGGTATCACTATCTCACGGGCTCTGGGTGAGCTCAATAACCCTTGCCCCCTCCTCAAGCCAGAGTTCCCTGAAAAGATTTTATGGAGCAATAAATGCAGTTACCATAGCTTCTTCCCTGGAACTAGGCTCCAAGCTGGCTGGTCAGGGAGGTGGGTGGGGAATGGATTATCTCTTCTACCCCTTCCCTACCAGCCTGGAGCCACCTACAAAGAGAGCAACTGTGGGGCTTTAAACTACCATTCATCCCTCAGGCTGAGATCCTCAAGATGCTATCTCCTGAAGTTTAATACCCCAGGGCAACTTAACCATTCCTTCCCTCCCTATTGTCTTCTGCCATTGGTCTTGATAGCAAAAGTGCCTGGAGGCCTTCTTTACCTTTGTCCTGGACTAGATAGGGCCAGTGGTTCCTAAAGTTGACCCAGGAGTCAGGCAACCAGAGGCAGACTTCTGGCTCCCACCATTTACTAGCTATGTGACCTGGGGTCAGTTTCCTCGCTTCTCTGAGTCAGTCTTCTCTGAGTCAGTCATCTGAACTCTGAGAAGCCCAGATAGAGGTGAAAATGGTTGAGACACCAGAGATAGGGTGTGTGGAGAAAGAGCTAGTTTTCTCAGCCCCTGCTGAAAAAGTTAGGCTTCTGTGGTAAGAGATAACATGCCCCTCACCCTCCTCCAGATAAAGCTCTACAGAGAGAGAGGGAGGGAGAGAGAGGGCCCCTGATGAGAGCCCCTCTGGGACTGACTAGATTTAAACACCAGGTGCAACTGCAAAGAGTGGTGATGAAGGCAGGAGAGACCTGATTTGTGATAAGGTCTCATCGCCCTGGGCTGTGTCCTGGGCCAGGTGCCAAAGCTGGCTTTTCTTTGCAATTTTGGGGCCCAGGGACTCAGCCTCTGAAAACGCTCCTCTGTGGCCACTGTCATCTGTAGAAGCTGGCCCATAATTTGTCTTTCCACCTGTTTCAGAGTTTGCCCCTTACCCCATCTGGCCCCTCTTGCAGGGACTGTGGACTAATGTCAGGATGCCAACAAGTCATGCCTGTGTAAAAGCCACCATACAGGGGGGACTCAGATCCAGATGTCAGTGTTGGATGGGGCCCCTAGTGGCCCTTGGTTGACCCCTTCCCAGGGGGGTGGGGTGGGGGGGAATGAGGAAGATTGAGACCCATAGAGGGAAGTGACCTACTTGGTTCCAAAGGAAGGAGGCCAGGCAGGGTTCACAAGATCAAAATTAAGTCCTAGAATCACTTATTTGCTGGGTGTCCACGGGCTAGTCATTTCCCCTGCCTAAACCTTATTTCCTGAAACAGCTCAATTTGAATGTCTGAATGAGTCTCCTGAGCAGAGACATTCCTGGATTTCCTCCGTTCTGTGTGGAGCAGAACTGAATCTTCTTCTAGCGTTTGCCCTTCTTCCGTAGCCAGTCAACAGAGTCAGGTTGAAAGCTGTCAGGAGCTGCTTGTTGCTGGCTTTGAAAGTGACTGGGATCCATGTGGATCCAGTCGGCTAGGAAGGATCTTCAGTTTCCCCAATGAATGGGTACTCACGGGATGCACCACGAGAAGGTCGATCCAATGCATCCCAATGCAGAACTGAATGAGGGCTTGGAGAATGGATCCTCTTTGTTAGATAACAATCTCCAGCCTACCATTCCCCAACTGAGGGTCAACAGCTAATTCCCTTTATCTGTCAAGTGGAGTCAATATGCCAGTCTCAAGGTGTCAGAAGGGTTGGTTGAGTTGTAAGTGAACAGCTCCTGACACAAGGGAGCTTGGATTACTGGCTGTTACTGATTGCATGTGTGCATGTGTGCACCTGTGGGCAAGTGAGGCCAAAGTGGACGTACATGTCTGCGTTTCTCAGTGGCTCTTCATGGGACGCTGGGCATCTTGTTTCCTCCTTTAGAAGAATAGTATAATATGTATATATTTCTTTTTTTTTTCATTAAAAGAATTTTTTTAAATATGCATTTTCCCTTTTGTTGCCCTTGTTTTTATTGTTGCTGTAGTTATTATTGTTGTTGTTATTGATGTCGTTGTTGTTAGGAGAGAAATGGAGAGAGGAGGGGAAGACAGAGAGGAGGAAAGACACCTGCAGACCTGCTTCTTCACCACTTGTGACGCGACTCCCCTGCAGGTCGAACCCCAATCCTTACACCGGTCCTTGCTCGCCACATGCACTTAACCCACTGTGCTACCTCCTGACTCCCTTCTTTTCATTTTTTAAAGTATTTACTGATTTAGTCCCTTTTGTTGCCCTTGTTGTAGTTATTATTGTTGTCGTTGTTGCATAGGACAGAAAGAAATGGAGAGAGGAGGGGAAGACAGAGGGGGGGAGAGAAAGATAGACACCCGCAGACCTGCTTCACCCCCTGTGACTCGACCCCCCTGCAGGTGGGGAGCCCGGGGGCTCAAAGTGGGATCCTTATGTGGGTCCTTGTGCTTTTGCACCACGTGAGCTTAACCCAATGCACTACCACCCGACTGCCTATATATATATTTCTTAACCAAAACACTGCTCAGTCCTGGAATCTCAGGCATGAAAGTCTTTTGCATAGCCTTTATGCTATCTCCCCTCCCCTCTCTCCCTTAAGATCTTATTTTATGGGCTATGGCAATAGCATAATGGTTATGCAAAAAATCTTTTCATGCCTGAGGCACCAAAGGTCCCAGGTTCAGTCTCCAGCACCACCATAAGCCAGAGCTGAGCAGTGCTCTGTCTGGTAAAATAAAATAAATCTTATTTTATTTATTACATATAAGTTTCATATGAGGCAGAGATAGGCAGAAAAAATAGAAAGAGGGAGGAGGTAAGCCAAAGCACCACTCTGGTCCATGCAGCACCAGAGATTGAACTAGGAACCTCAGGGATGTAGGTCCAGTCCTCTACCAGTTGAGCTATTTCCCCCAGGTACCTCTTACTAACTTTAATATCTGTTATGACATTAATAATAAGCTCCCCCAGTTAGCAATTCTTCCAGATCTTGGGGATCTTCCCTGGACTGAAGGATGTGTCTACTGCCTCATGTCTCCATTGCCCTGCAGAGAGAGGGACGTAGCAGCCTGTATCCAATTTTCCTGCCTCTTTTTTTTTTTTTTTAGAAAAATATGTTTATTTATTTATTTTCCATTTTGTTGCCCTTGTTTTTTTTTTAGTGTTGTTGTAGTTATTATATTGTTGTTGTTATTGATGTCGTTGTTGGATAGGACAGAGAGAAATGGAGAGAGGAGGAGAAGACAGAGAGGGGGAGAGAAAGATAGACACCTGCAGACCTGCTTCACCACCTGTGAAGCGATTCCCCTGCAGGTGGGGAGCTGGGGGCTGGAACAGGGATCTTTCCACCAGTCCTTGCACTTCGCAACATGTGCGCTTAACCAGCTTTGCTACCACCTGACTCCCTCTGCTCTTTTCTTGCATTAACCTTCCCCACACTTCACTGTGGTGCACCTGGAAAACTCAGACATATCTTGGAGATTCAGGAGGGAACCAAGGGGGAGGGGAGATTGTGTGTGTGTGTGTGGCTGGGGAGGGGTGGGGCAGAAGGCAAATTTATCCAACTCATCAGTTCTTTAAAAGAAAGCCTATACTTAGTAGGCTTTGAGGGCCTGTAAATATGTATTTTGCAGCACAGACAGCCATAGCTGTGGGAGTTCCAGAGGTAATGCGGGAGGTCAAAGAGAAAACAACAACAAAACAACTGGAAAGATTGGGCAACATTTTGTCATTAGTAGACTCAAAGAACTCTTTATACTGCTTGCTTTGACTGCTAATAATTCACGTTCCTGTGTTTTGATGCTGTTTCTGTTGTCCATCCAATCTCAGAGGCCTGTGTAGTAGTAGGTACCTGAGTGGGAGACTGGCTGAAAGGCCCTTTTCCCGACAGCTTTGGCCTCATCTGCTCTGGGTGGAAAGAAAGAGCAGCCTGCCCCCACCAACTCCCCTCCCAGCGGGCTCTACCAGGTTCAGCCAGGTTGGCAAGGAGCCTGCCAGAGGTACCGCTTCTGAAATACCAGCTCTCTACTCTCCCACACTCAGCCTCTCTCGCTCTGGAATTGGCGGTGAGTGGTAGGGTGACAAATGGTAGTTCTACACACACACACACACACACACACACACACACACACACACACACACACACCCCACACAGAAAAAAAATATATATATACATACATACACACACAAACACATATATATGGCTTTAATCTTTCCTTTGAAAAGTTTTGGTTTTTAATTTTGTATTTTTAAATATATATATTTGGGACTGGGGAGATAGCATAATGGATACACAAAATACTTTCCTGCTTAAGACTCCAATGTCCCAGATTCTATCCCCAGCACCACCATAAGACAGATCTCTGCTTAAAATAATAATTATAGGGGGCCAGATTAAGTGCAAGGACCTGTTCAAGGATCCAGGTTGGAGCAGCCAGTTCCCCACCTGCAAGTGGGTCACTTCACAAGGGGTGAAGCAGGTCTGCAGGTGTCTTTCTTTCTCTACCTCTCTCTGTCTTCCCCTCCTCTCTCAATTTCTCTCTATCCTGTCCAACAGCAACAGGAACAACAATAACAGCAGCAACAACAACAACAGAAAAAAAGAGGCTTCCAGGAGCAGTGGATTAATAGTGCAGACACCAGGAGTTGAGCGGTGGCACAGCTGGTTAAGTGCACATGGTGCAAAGTGCAAGGACTGGCATAAGGATCCCAGTTGGAGCCCCTGACTCCCCACCTACAGCGGAGTCCCTTCACAGGCGGTGAAGCAGGTCTGCAGGTGTCTTTCTCTCCCCCTCTCTGTCTTCCCCTCCTCTCTCCATTTCTCTCTGTCCTATCCAACAATGATGACAACAATAATAACTACAATAATAAAACAAGGGCAACAAGAGGGAAAATAAATAAATATTTAAAAAACTTTATATAAAAAATAGTGCTGCCACCGACCCCAGTGATAACTCTGGAGGCAAAATAAATATTATATTATTATATACCATAAAATAATATAAATTTTTGGCCACCCAAGTGGTAGTGCAGTAGATCAAGCCTTGGACCCTCTTGTATGAGGACATGATTCCAGTTCCTAACATTACTATGCCAGAGTCATACTCTGCTTCTCTTCCCCCTTCTCTGTCTTGTTGATAAATACATATTTATGAATAAATATTTCCTCCAGGGAGATACACAGTCTTTTACACAACAGACTTTCATGCCTGAGGAGTTGGAGGTCCCAAGTTCAATCCCTGGCACTATCATAAACCAGAACTGAACAGTGCATTGATAAAATACATACATACATATTCAACGTTGGGTTGTAGCTCAGTGGAAGAGCGCATGACTCATATGTTATGAGCCCTTGGCACCACTTTTACTCCCCTTTCTCTGTTTGTCTGTTTCTCTCATTAAAAGCTACAAGTAGGGAGGCTGAGCGGTTGTGCAGCAGGTTAAGCGCATATGGCATGAAACACAAGGACCAGCACAAGGATCCGGGTTTGAGCCCCCGGCTTCCCAGAGGGTTGCTTTACATGTAGTGATGCGGGTCTGCAGGTATCTATCTCTCCTCTCTGTCTCCCTCTCCTCTCTGGATTTCTCTCTGTCCTATCCAAGAACAACAAAAGCAATAATAACAACAATAATAACAACAAGAGCAACAAAACAATGAAAAAATGATTTCCAGGAGCAGTGGATCATAGTGCCAGCACCAGGCCTTAGTGATAACTCTGGAGGCAAATAAATAAATAAATAAATAAATAAATAAATGTTCATCACAAAGCATGAATTCAGTAAACATTTGGAAAAATAAAATTACAGAGAGTCACATAAGTAGTGAACTGCTAGTTTTATGCTACTTCAGGTACTTCCACATAAATAGAATATGTGTGATTGAGCTTAAGCCTTCCCTCTACCCTTACCTCCTTCTTACCTCCTTTTCTTGCTCTCCTTGCTGGGACTTCACCAACCTGAGCCAACTTTTTTTTTCCCCCATTGGCTAGGACAGAGAGAAACTGAGAAAGGAAGGGGCGATAGAGAGGGAGAGAGAAAGACACCTGCAGACCTGCTTCACCGCCTGTGAACCTGGGTCACTCGCATGACAAAGCAATTTATTCTAGTGAGCTATTTCACTGTCCCACTCTTATTACTTTTAACAATAAAATACAGAGAGTATAAAATTAACTATTTAAAAATTTTTAAATATTTATTTCCCGTTTGTTGCCCTTTTTATTGGTGTTGTAGTTATTATTGTTGTTATTTATGTCATTGTTAGATAGGACAGAGAGAAATGGAGAGAGGAGGGGAAGACAGAGAGGGGGAGAGAAAGATAGACACCTGCAGACCTGCTTCACCGCCTGTGAAGCGACTCCCCTGCAGGTGGGGAGCCAAGAGCTCGAACCAGGATCCTTACTCAGGTTCTTGTGCTCCGTGCCACGTGTGCTTAACCCGCTGTGCTAACGCCCAACTCCCTAAAATTAATTATTTTAACGATTTAACATTTTTAATTATCTTTACTTATTTCATAGAGATAGCCAGAAATCAAGAGAGAAGGGGGAGATACAGAGGGAGAGAGACAAAAAGACATCTATAGCACTGCTTCACCATTTGCAAAGCTTTCCCCTGCAAGTGGGGACTGGGGGCTCGAACCAGGGTCCTTGAGGATTGTAACACGTGCTCTCAACTAGGTGTACCACCACCTGGCCCCTTATTTTAACCATTGTAAAAGTATAGTTCATTGGCATTAAGTATATTCATATTATGTAAAGATCATTCAACTCTAGGCCCACTAGACACACTCCCTGTGGTGCTTTTCCCCACCCCCTTCTTCCTGTCTCTAACTCTACTTACTCTTCATAGATAGTTTGTGTGAATGAAATCATACAATACTTATTCTTTTGTGATTGGCTTGGGTCACCTGATATATAATGTCTTCATTTTTTCTTCATCTCTTTCACGTATTGTAGAATGCCACAATCCCCCCACACACCTTTTTTTGTTGTTGTTTTTGTTTTTATTACCATCAGGGTTATTGTTGGGGCTCTGTGCCTGCACAAGAAATTCCTTACTTCTGGGGCCATATTTTCCCTTTTATCTTTCTATTTATTTGATAAGATGGAGAAAAAACTGAGAGGGGAGGGAGAAAGAGGGAGGGAGACAGAAAGATAGACATCTGCAGACCTGCCTGCAGGTGGGGAGCAGGGGCTAGAACCCAGGTCCTTATGCATTGTAATGTGTGTGCTCAACCAGTGTGCCAAATCCCAGCATCCTTTACTTATTTGCTTTCTTGCTGCCAGGACCCCATGCCTGACTCTTCCAGTTTCATTAGACTTTTAAAAAGTTTTTTTTTTTTTTTTCAGAGAGAGAGAGAACAGATATCACATTGTTGCTTCACCACACATGAAGGCTGCCTTTGTGGGATGCTGCCCTGTGGTGGCCAGGGGATCGAACCCAGGTCCTTAAGTATAGTAAAGTGTATGTTCTACAGGGTCAGCCATCTCCTGGTTCCCTCCTTTCCCTTTTAATCTTGTCCATAATTTCACATTTCCTCTATGCATTTTGGTGATTGTAAAACATCATATAGTAATCCTATCTGTCTTATTAAAATATATGCAGGAAGGATCACACTATATGTATCATTTGGTGTCTTTTTCTCACTTGACATGTTTTGTACAATGGGACTGCCTTAATATATAGGGCTCTGGCTCATTCATTTGAATTTGTTTACTATTTCATCCTGTGAACAAGCCACAGTGTATTTATCAGTTCCTCTACTGACAGGCATTGGGTCTGTTTCTGTGTTTTGTTATTATAAGCAAGGCTGCAAGGAACACCCTTGTGATTGTCTAAACCCATCTTTCGAGTGTTTACCCAAGCTCAGAGAGACTGGGCTATAGGGCAGGCACACTTTCAACTTGACAAGTGCTGCCAGATTGCTCTCTCCAATAACCCTACTGTATGTTCTCCCCACCCCCCCCCACCCAGTGTTTGCAAGTCCTTACTGATCACTTCCTTGCCAACATTTGCTCTTAAAGGCTTTTTATTTCTGTCAACCTGATGTGTGAAGTGATATCTCTTTTGAATCTGCATTCCTGCCTAGGAGATCACACATCTTATACTCCTTGGCCATCTGGGTCTCTTCCAGGTAAATAAATCACTCTGTCCAGATCTTTTGCTACCCATTTGCAGCTTTGCATACATGTTGTAGAAATCCTGAGTAGAAGTGATTCAAGGGCAAAGGAAGGTGTCATAGTGGTTATGCAAAAAAAAAAAAAAAAAAAAGACTTTAATGCTTGAGGATCTGAGGTCCCAAGTTCAATCCCCAGCACCACCAAAAACCAGAGCTGAGCAGTGTTCTGGGGTGAAATAAAAGGGGTGGGGTGGGGTGGGGGATAGGGGGCATGGAGGAGTCACTGGAAGTGGTTCACCAAAACAGAGTGCATGTTAAAAAATGTTACCATGTGCTAGGGCCAGAAGATCCAGGTTCAACCCTCCAGTCCCTACCTGCAGGGGGCCAGCTTCACACGTATTGGAGCAGTGCTACAGCTCTCTCTCTTCCTCCCCTTCCCTCCTCTTTTCCTATTTTCTCTATTATTTCCCTGTCAGAAATAAAGAAGGGGGGATAGCTGCTGGGAATAGTGAAGTTTTCCTGCAGACACTGAGCCCCAGCTATAACTCTAGTGGCAAAAATAAATATTTAAAAAATGGTTTAAGTCAAACAGAACATTTCAGTGACTTACATGATAAGAAGTCATAGGTGTCAGTTATTTCAGAAGCTCTGTGGCATAGTAGGTGGTATAGTGGCTAGAGTATTAGCCCAGGAAGTATGGAGTCCTGAGTTCAATCCCTGCTCTCACTGACTCCCTCTCCCTCTCTCTCCTATCTTTGTCATGTTAAGTAAATAATTTAAAATAATGAACTTAGTTTAAAAGAAACTCAGAGGCTCAATTGTGACATCAAAGACTGTATTCTTCCCATCTTTCTACAGTACCTTCCTTTAAATTTTTTTATTATCTTTATTGATTTGATAGAGACAGCCAGAAATTGAGAGGAAGGAGGAGACAGAGAGGGAGAGAGATACCTACAGCACTGTTTCACCACTTGCAAGGCTTTCCCCCTTCAGGTGGGAAGTGGGGGCTCGAACCTGGGTCTTTGCACATTGTAACGTGTACTCAACCAGGTGCACCACCACCCGGCCCCTTCTACAATACTTTCCTTATAGGACTATTCATAGACTAACATGACTGTCTTAGTTCCAGGTGTCTTATACATACATACTATGTATAGAGGGAGAAAAGGAAGTATCTCCTCTCTTTTAACTTAAAAAAAAATTACAGAATTTGAGAAGGGGGAGATAGAGAGGAGAGATACAAGAGAAAGGACTACAGCTCTACTTAACTACTTGTGAAGTTTTCCCCCTGCAGATGAGGACCAGGGCCTTGAACCTGTGTCGTTGCACACTGTAAAATGTGCCCTTAACCAGTTGTGCCACTGCCTAGTCTCTCTCTTCCTCCTTTTCTCTCATTCTCTCTCTCTCTCTCTCTCTCTCTCTCTCTCTCTCATTAATGAGAGAGAAAGGAGGAGAAAGAGAACCAAAGTGTCAGTCTGGCATATGAAATACTGAGAGTTGGACTCAGGACCTCATCGCTTTATCCACTTCGCCGTCTCTGTTGACACACAAGTGGTTGCTTTCTTAGTGTCTGTCTCCTAGAGGTTCCAAGATTTCACTTCAGATCTCAATGGAAAAAATACCAAATATGTATACCCTTAAAGCAATCATTGATATATATGCTGAATTGTGTAGTATGTTGACCATCATGATTCATCTGAAGGAAGCTGGGAAAAGCCCAACCTCCCCCCAAACCTAGGATTCTGATTTCTAAATCAGCTCAGGGTTCTATTAAGAAGAAATGACAAACATAATGCCACTTGAGGTATAGTGAAAAGGTCTATGACAGGAGGTCTTTATATATCCTGGACACTAACCTTTCCTAAGTTGTATCTGTTGTCAACATCTTCTGTCAAGGGTGCCACTTGTATTTTTACTTTGTTTATGATGTCATATTCATGACAGCTTTTTTTTTTTTTTCTCCTGTAGTGTAGAAAAATCTATCTCTCTTTTGGGAGTTTGTGTCTTTGTTCTAAGAAATGGTTTCCTACCCTTAGAACGTCTGCACGTCTTCTAATTAATTTTAAGTTTTGTCTTTCACTTCTGGGTCTCTAATTCATCTGGAATTAATATTTATGGATGGTGTAAAGATTTTTTCACAGGAAAAGCCAATTGTCACAGCACTTTTTTATTGAATAGGCTCTTCTTGCTCACTGAGTTGCAATGCCATTGCCATCATAAATCAAATTCCCACATGAGCTTGGATCTGTTTCTGGGCACTCTGTTCTATTGAATTCTTTGTCTAGTGCAGCACCAAGACCACATTAATTTAATTACTATCACTTTCAAGTAAGTCTTGGTACCTGCTAAGGACTTAGTATTTGTTTACTATTATGGCTTTATAATTATTATTACTATTGTGCATGTACCTTGTGTATAAATAATCCTATCACTCTACAGCCATTGTTTTCATTCTTTTTATTTCAGATAGAAACAGAGAGGGAGAGACACTACAGCGCTGCTTCACCATACACAGAAATTCTCTCAGGTCAGTGGTGATCTGGGGGCTTATCCTCCTTCAGAATTGTCTGATCTGTTCTCAGCCCTTTTCTTTTCTGAATGAATTTTAGAATCAATTTTCAGTGGCCAGGAAAATAGCTTAATTGGTAGAGCTTTGGATTTTTGTATTTAAAGTATGTGGTTTGATCCTTGGCACCAAATAAAGGGGTGTTCTTGTTCTCTTTGTCTCATGTGAAACTCTCATAAGTAACAATAATAAAAAATTAAACATAATAAAAAATTAACATAATAAAAAATTAAAATCATGTGGTCTGGGAGGTGGCACAGTGGATAAAGCATTGGATTCTCAGCCATGAGGTCCTGAGTTTAATCCCCGGCAGCACGTGTGCCAGAGTGATGGCTGGTTCTTTCTCTCCTCCTATCTTTCTCATGAATAAATAAATAAATTCTGAAAAAATTAAAATCATTTGGCTCTTCAAAAATTATTTATTACCCTGAAGAGGGGAAGAGTGGGAGAAAGAAAGAAGGATACAGATAGCTCCACTCTAATATATCCAGTGCCAGGGACCAAACTCAAGACCAGTCCTCTTAAGTCCAAAGCTGTAACCACTGTGATACCTCCCTGGATGCATTCTTTGAAAAATTCTATTGAAACATTAATTACTTACATTGAGTGAACAGATTAATATGAAAATTGTCTTCATGACTTGAGTCTTCTCATCTCTAAACTTCATCTCCATATCTCTATATGGAGATACATACATCTCTATATCTTTCAATGTAGTTCTTATTCAGCCTGAGTAACCCCCCCCCCGGGGGGCCTTGTGCCTGTGATTTCATGATTCTAGCCAGCTTTTTCATTCAGAAGAGACAGATAGGGAGAGGCACCATGGCACTGAAGCTTCCTCCAGTGCCCTGGCACCTCCCATGTACTACTTGGGTTTGAACCTGAGCTGAAAACATGACAAAGCATACATCCCAGCCTGTGACCAATCTCCAGCCTCTATGTAGTTTTTCTGCCTTAAAAGAAAATTAAGTTTAATTTAACTGGAGCACTGGGGATTGAATCTGGGACCTGGGAATCTCAGGAGTGAAAGTCTTTTCAAACAGATATATACTTTCTGATAGTAAAAGGTAGCTATAGTAATATCTCTAGACATTTTTGAATGTTTTCTTGATTCTGTACAATTTTAATTTTATTGTGAATTGTTATTTAAAATAGATTATACTTGGGTTATACTTGGATAGTTTGTTGCTTTGCCATGTGTGCTGCTTAAGTTCCAGTCCCACCTCTGCTGAAGGATGTGATGCTTCCTTTTTTTTTTTCTTTCTCACCCTCTGCCTCTATCTAAAAAGTAAGGTTACACTTTTTGATCAATTATTATGTATAGAAACATTGCTAAATTTTGTATTTTGTGTTGGATATTGATTTTTGTTCAACAACTTTGCTGATCTCTCTTGATTCTAATAGGCCTGTAGAACTTTGATTTTCTGTATAATGATTTTTGTCTGCGAAAAAGAAAAACAAAGTGAGAACTGGGGAAAATAGCATAAGGGTAATAATGCACGACTTTTCATGTCTGATGGTCTGAGGCCCCAGGTTCAGCCCCCATTATCACCATAAGCCAGAGCTGAACAGTGCTCTGGTTTCTCTGTATCTCCGTTTCTGTATCTCTCATTAAAAGAAAGTCAGAGACTTTCATTCATTTTCTTAATCTTTCTCTACTGGTGGCTTCTAAATCTATCCTCTCCCAGTTTTCAGGCCGGACTGTGCGCCATTACTCCCTTACACTGTCCATTATAAATAACCGAACCTACTTTCTTTAGAGCTTTACAGTTTACAGAGCACTTTTGCTTCCATTATCTCATTTATCCTTACTACCCCAGAGTAAGAGAGGGAATGGCTTAGGGAGGGCTCCGTATCCAGACATCAAATTGTGCAGAATATTGTTTGAGACCTTGGATAGTATCATCCCCATCCCAGCCCGTTTTTCTTGTAAGGAAATACATTTGGCCAGGGGAATGTTCTTTAGCATTTTCGGACTCATGATTAAACTCCCATGGGGGTTCAAGTCCCCTGATAAGGGTCAGAGGGAGATTCTGGATACAGTTAAGGCACCAGACTTGACCCCACCCCCCAAGTTTTGGGGGCTGTAGACACCTCCTTTTGAAGTGGGGGGTTGACACAGATGATGGGGTACAGGGCAATGCGTGCACATCCTTGCTTCCAGCGGGCTCTCCTACGCCTTTAGTAGATCTCCCTCCAGACTCCGCAAGGGAGGGCCCGGTAGGACTCCAGGCCCTGGGCGCCCCCCTCTGTTGTCCCTTCCAGCGGCTGCGCGCAGCACGCAATTGTGACGCGCACCGCCAGCGCAAGGCGGGGCGCGCCGCTGCCACCCAGCCCCCGCCTCCGCCCCCGCCCCCGCCCCCGCCTCCGCCCCCGCCCCCGCCCCCTACCCTCACCCCGCCTCCACCCAGCTTCGCCGCAGCATTGCGCAGGCGCAAGTTTGGGGAGGAGCTGGCGAGCGCGCCCTCTGGTGGTAGACTGGACAGTTGCACTCTTTGTTGTGGCTTTGGGGGCGGCGATGAGGATGCCAAAGAAAGATGTGGGAGGAGTCTGGGAGGCAGATGCGACATTCAGAGAATCGCTTTTCTTTGTCCCGCAAGACAACAGGCAATGCCCCCTTTTAGATGCGAATGAAGAAAATTTGGTCCTGGGAGAGCAAATGACATAGACAATTTCTTTAGAGAGTGAAATGGAGACAGTTGGTCGCATTCATTCAACCAATCCTTCATTCATTCAACCAACATTCACTTAGGTGAGGGAGAGGGACAAAGGACCAGGGATAAAAAATTCAGACACTGAGGGGCAGAGATTGAAACCAGAAAACTGGGAGAGAGCTCTAATGGCACAGCAGCAGCGGGATCTGAGAGCCACCTAAGGGAGTCTGACCCTCAGTTCCTCCAAGGATGAGACCAAATTGGGAGCTCAGGATGGAGCAGTTTGGTACCAAGGAGGGACACCAGTTGCCATGGGATGAAAGTATTAAATATGTTTAAAGCTGTAATTCACTTACAGTCTCAGCTTGAACAAAAACACCAGCAATTAGGAAGGTGGCTCAACTGGTAATGTGTAAGGTTGTGGGCTTTGTGTTTTGATATTTTTCTGTCGTGAAACATATTTAAAATGAAATCCTCATGGCTCATGGTTCAGAAGATGTTAGGGAATTGGCTCATTATTTTGAAAATGGTAAAGAATACAACCAACCAAGCACTGATTCTGTCTTTTCTATATTAGTGGTACCACTCAGTAATCAAGGACAAGTTAGTGGTAGTTTTTTTTTTTTTTTTTTTTTTTTAGGTTTTTAAAGTTTATTTGACTGTGTTAGTGGGGAGCAGCTAGTTACAAATTCAAGAGAAGAGCTCTTGGTAAGTCACTGCAAGCATGGGCACAGGGCATGCGCTTGGCCTTCCCTGCACAACGGCCTCTAAGCTAGTGGTATTTTCTTTGTCTAGATTTATTCCATTTAATAAGGAAGGAGTGAATTTGAAAAATAATTATTTAAAAAATAACTAAGGGATTGGTAGTCTGGAAGTTGGCACAGTGGATAAAGCACTGGATTCTCAACCATGAGGCCCTGAGTTCAATCCCCGGCAGCACATGTACCAGAGTAATGTCTGGTTCTTTCTCATGAGTAAATAAATTCATTTAAAAACTAATGAAGGGATTGGGATGATAGCATAATGGTTGTACAAAGGACTTCCATACCTGAAGCTCCAAGGTCCCAGGTTCAAGCCCATCATTACCATAGCCAGAATTGAGTAGTTTCTTGGTTAAACTAAAATAAATTATAAATAATTAAAATTATTAAAATAATTAAAATAATGATAAATAATTAAGGGGCTAGTAGATAGACCACCTGGTAAAGTGTACATCTAACCTTATCCAAGACCCCAGGTTCAAATTTAGGGACCACATGGGAGCATTATAGCAGCAAGGAAGTTCCATGGATTGTTGAGTGGTGCTGTGGTACTTCTCCCCTTCTTCCTTCCTTCCTTTCTTTCTTAAAGATTTTTATTTATTTATTCATGAGAAGTGATAGAAGAGAGAAAGAACCAGACATCACTCTGGTACATGTGCTGCTGGGAATTGAACTCAGGACCTCATGCTTGAGAGTCCAAAGCCTTATCCTGCGCCACCTCCCAGACCACTCCTCTTCTTTCTCTCTTTCTTAAAATACTTTTTTTTTTTTTTTTTTTTTTTTGCACAGAGCACTACTCAGTTCCTAGGACCTCAGTGCCTCAGGCAGGACAGTCTTTTTGCATAACCATTATGCTTTCTCCCTCACCCCATACATAGAATTTAAAGCAGGAATAATGGACTGGGAAGACAGCATAGTGGTTATACAAAAGATTTTTTAAAAATTATTTATTTATTCTCTTTTGTTGCTCTTGTTTTATTGTTGTAGTTATTATTGTTATTGTTATCAATGTCGTCACTGTTGGATAGGACAGAGAGAAATGGAGAGAGCAGGGGAAAACAGAGAAGGGGAGAGAAAAATAGACACTTGCAAACCTGCTTTACTGCTTGTGAAGCGACTCCCCTGCAGGTGGGGAGCCGAGGGCTCCAACCTGAATCCTTATGCGGGGCTCCTTGTGCTTTGTTCCGCTTAACCTGCTGCGCTACTGCCTGACTCCCATACAAAAGATTTTTATACTTAGGGCTCTGAGGTTCCAGGTTAGATCCCCAGCACCACCATATTCAGAGCTGAGCAGTACTCTGATGGGTGCCTCCTTGCCACCTCCCTCATCTTCATCTCTCTCTAATTAAAAATAAAATATTTTAAATAATAACACAGAAGTAATATATGAGGCATTAAACAACAGTGACTGCTGCACCTCCAGATGGAAGAAGCAAAACACCATCATCACCTATGAAGTGCTTTTGGCAAAGAAAATGGAAGAACATCTGATTAGGACCTTTGATTCAACTTCTTCTTCTTCTAGCGTTTGCCCTTCTTCCGTAGCCAGTCATCAGCGTCAGGTTGAAAGCTGTCAGGAGCTGCTTGTTGCTGGCTTTGAAAGTGACTGGGATCCATGTGGATTCAGTCGGCTTGGAAGGATCGTCAGTTTCCCCAGTGAATGGGTACTCACGGGATGCACCATGAGAAGGTCGATCCAATGCATCCCACTGATTTGCAGGAAATAAGTGTGTATAGGAAATACACTTTATACAAAGTACATAGATCAGAGGAACATGTTAAAGGAAAACACAAATTCAATGAGCAAAATCCAGACTATATTGGAAAATATAGTGAAGGACCTAGTTCCCTCATGGAAAGAGAAAGAGAGGAAGGGTAGTGGTGGAAGGGGTACCTATAGATTTAAAGAGACTTCAGCCCCTTTTTAAAAAAAAATGCTGTAGTAGTTATTGTTGTTATTGATGTTGTCGTCGTTGGATAGGACAGAGAGAAATGGAAAGAGGAGGGGAAGACAGAGAGGGGAGAGAGATATAGACACCTGCAGACCTGCTTCACCGCCTGTGAAACGACTCCCCTGCAGATGGGGAGCCCGGGGCTCCAACTGGGATCCTTACACTGGGGTCCTTGCGCTTTGTGCCATGTGCACTTAACTCGCTGCGCTATCGCCTGACCCCCTAAATCAGCCTTTTTGAGCTTTGATTCAAACAAATGCATTGTAAAAAAAAAAAAAAAAAGACTCCAGAAACTGGAAATCTGAACATTTTAGATATGGTATTAAAAAAAATTTTTTTTTTGAGACCACTACTCAGCTCTGGCTTATGATGGTGTGGGGATTGAACCTGGGACTTCGGCACTTCAGGCATGAGAGTTTCTTTGCATAGCGATTATGCTATCTATCCCATTATTAATTTAAAGATACAATAATGGGTGCTGGGTGGTGGTGTACTTGGTTAAGTGCAGGTATTACCATGCACAAGGGCCTAGATTGGAGCCTCCTGATCCCCAGCAGCAGGGGAAAGCTGCATAAGCAGTGAAGCAATGCTGCAGGTGTCTATCTGCCTCTCCATCTGTCTCCCCCTCCATGCCAATTTCTCTCTTTTCTATCAAGTAAAATAAAAAAAAATTAAAAAGATATGTGGTGAGTATACTTGTGAATTTTCAAAAAAGTCATGTCTTGCAAAGTTGCACAGTGAAATATTGGCAAGTGAAATTCAACAGAATCTGGAGGGACACAGATGAAAAAAGATTGGATGTGGGTTGAAGTTGGGTAATGGTTATCTGAAAGTTCATTACGTTATTCTGTATACTTTTGATTAATTTAACAAAATTCTGAGGGGTTAGGGAGATAGCATAGTGGTTGTGCAAAAAGATTTTTATGCTCTAGGCTCAATCCCTGACACTATCAAAACCAGAGCTGAGCAGAGCTCTTGTAAAATAATAATAATAATAATAATAGTGCTTGCGTGTGTGAGACCCTGGGTTCCAACCCTGTACTGAATAAAAGCAAATGGGGTACTATAATTGGTGGAGGGATGCTTTCATTAAACACACACACACACACACACACACACACACACACACACACACACACACACCGTCTCCAAGGAGGCTCTAGACAGCTTTGAGGTGAGGAGGTAAGGAGGTGAGGAGGTGGCCTGGTGGGCCAGAGGAAACTTTCAGGGGTCTTCCCAAGAGCTCTTGGTACAGTTGGGTTTTGGGGAGTAAGGACAGTTAAGGAAGGCTGGCCTCTATGGTCCCTGAGGCACTGAGTTTGGGCACTGCCCCCTTAAGACAGCTAAGGGTGTGAGTGGGTGGCTCCAAAAATAGCCAGAGAAACAGCTTGGGGAGGGAGGGAGGGGAATCACATGCAGTCATTTAGGGGCCAGGGCCCCGGGCAGCTGGCCAGGCTCTGGCACCTCTGCTTGGTGCCCCAGAGCCCTCTGCTTCCAGAATTTTCTTCCTCTGGCCTTTATCTCCAAGAAGGTGACTCTAGGACAAACAGGGCTCTGTCTGAGAGCCTGGGAGGATGCTGACTCTGGAATCTGGGGGCTCTCCAGGGAGGGGTAGGATGGTCATGTGGTGAGAAGGAAGAAGGGACAAGGATTAAGAAATCAGATCATCTCAACCTGCAGGTCCCATCCTTCCACTCAGATGCCCAAGCCTGGAGCATTTGGCTATCGGAGTGGGTTGACTCTGCCCTTAATTTCAAGCTCTGGAGGGAGACCCATACTGGCAGTAAGAATTCTGGAGTCCTTGTAACCATAGACCCCTGCTTCCTCTGGCATCCTTCCATCTCTGAGTGGAAAACCCCACGAGCAAAGGGCATCTTTCCCTTTCACTTGGGTTCAGATTCTTTGACAAAGGCTAGGGAAATAGCTCAATGGGTAAGGCAGAGGATTTGCATGCCCTAGGCCTCAGATTTAAGCCCTGGCACGGCCTATGCTAGAACAGAGCTCTCTCTTTGCATAAATGAAACAAGCCTTTAAAAAAGTGAAAGAACTTGTGGTCTGGGAGGTGGTGCAGTGAATAAAGCATTGGACTCTCAAGCACGAAGTTCTGAGTTCAGCCCCTGTAGTGCATATTCTGGTGTGACGCTCTGGTTCTCTTTCTCCTACTCCTCCTCCTCCCTCTCTAGTATCTTATTATTATCATTATTATTATTATTTTATCAGAGCACTGCTCAGCTCTGGCTTATGGTAGTGTGGGGGATTGAACCTGGGACTTTGGAGCCTCAGGCATGAGAGTCACTTAATTTTATTCATTTTAATGAAAGAGATAGAGATGTAGAGGGGCAGAGGAAGAGAGGGAAGAAGGGAGGGAAAGAGGGAAGGAGAGAGTGGGAGACAGAGACACAGAGAGAGACCACAGCACTTTTCAGCTCTGACTTATGGAGGTGCGGGGGCCTTGAACCTTCTCTTTCTCCTCCGATTTCTCTCATTAATAAAGAAATAAAATCTTTTAAAATAAAAGTGAAAGAACTGTTTGCTGATGCAAGGAGGAAGAGAAAGAGGAGTTGCAAATCCACTAGTCTTCCTTTGAATTAGGATGGCCCAGGTGTTTCAACTAGTGGAAGGTGGACACTGCCTCGTGCTTCAGCTTTCTCATCTGTAATAATGGACACTGTGGGGGGAGAGGGCACCGGGCAATGGCACACCTAGTTGAGGGCATACATTACCATGCAGAAGGACCCAAGTTCAAGCCCTAGCTCCCTACCTGCAGGAGGGAAGCCTTGTGAGTGGTGAAGCAAGTACTGGAGGTGTCTTTCTGTCTCTCTTCCTTTCTATCTCCTTCCTCCAATTAAGTTCTCTGTCCTATCATTTAAAGAAAAAAAAATAATAAAAAGGAGGAAATGGCCTCATTGAGCAGTGGGTTTGTTGTGCAGGTACCAAGCCCCAGTGATAACCCTAGAGGAAAACGAACAAGAAACAACAATCATACCTGCCTGCTGGAGCTATCATGAGATCCCAAATCCAGGTGGGTCCTGCAGCTCAGCAGCGCACGGGGTTGGGTATCCCCCAGGCTCCACCCTGAAGAGCTCTGCCTCTTCATGTCCTTGGCAGAAGCTCCCCCAAACACATGCCTAATGCACAGTTTTGTTGGTGGTTCCTCAGAATGGCAACAAGAGTCAAGCACTGTTGCAAGAGTCAAACAAGGTGCAAGTCTTGCCATCTGTAGTTGTGGAGAAAGGCCACTAGTTCTTTCAAGGCCACATCTTCAGAGTGTGGCTGAGTTGGGATATTTTTCCAGGCCATCAGAGCAGGCCTCAGCCACCCCATCCACTGCCTGGCCCCATCCAGGGTTCACTCTTGTCCCAGGCCTGGGGGCAGGGAGGAGACACACAAGGACAGTTTGATATGAGCACCAGGGCTGGGAGGACAGCACCCATGTGCTAGAAGCTGTCACTTAGTCCCCTCACCTTTTGGCTCTAGGCCTTTGCCAGGCCCAGGAAACAAAGATCAGAGCCTTGTCCCTAGGGCTGGGGAGATAAAGATAGTGCCTTCAGGAGCATGGTTTACTGCAACAGATATTCATGTCTGGGCCTCCAGGGTCCCAGGTTCAGTCCCTGGCATCACCATAAGTCAGAGCTGAGCAGTGAACTGGCAAAAAATTTAAAAAAAATAAATAAAATTAATCAGCAACAGCATGGGGTGGGGCAGTACCAAGAGATGAAGGGATGCCACCTTGGCCTAACACAGGGAGGGGCACAAGGGGCTTGAAGAGAGGGCAGAAGTGTGAGGGTATGATTAGGATGGGAAGGGAAGCAAGTGTATGAAGGTGTGTGTGTGTGTGTGTGTGTGTGTGTGTGTAAAGGAAGGCTACTAGGCAGGATGGGACCAGAAGGGCCTGAATATAGCAGCTGAGGTGACATTCAAATTTCAGAGGGGACCAAGGTCATCTGGTTGGTGGTTTAGAAAACTACTTTGTCACCAGGAGGGGGTGACTGGAGGGCCCTGTCCTGTGAGGAGGATGTCTACCCTGAAGCCTGAGCCTGTTCTGGGTGGGGATGCAGAGGGCCCCATCAGCTGAAGCCATACTGGGCTGGGCCTGTCCCTCCCCTCCTTCTTTCTCCTCCTCCCTCCCCTCCTGTCTCTGTCACTCACAACCCAGCCAGGCCAGGCAGCCATGGCAGCAGCACTACTCTGGACCCCTCTCCTTGTGGGCAAGTCAAGGTTTCTTCAGGAGGGTGGTGGGATTTAGGGGTGACAAGATGAAGGGAAAGAAGTTTCTCAGGGAAAGAGGGGGTGGGTGAGACTGGAGCCAGAAGGATTTTGGGGGTGTTAATGTTCTGCCTGGCAGGAGGTTCTCAAACTAGGAGGCCTAGGACAAGATATTTTGGACGTGGGAGGGGGAGGCTATTAGGTTGGGGTGTTCTGGGCTAGGGCAGGACTGACAGCACAGGCCAGGGAGGTTGTGGGCCCTTTAATGCACTGTAGGGCTGGAGGTTTCCTAGGCCCAGGCTAAATTTGGCCTGGGAGGGAGTGTGTTGTGGAAGTTTCTGGGACTCAGGATCCCTTTGCTTATTTTTCCACTGGCCCCTCATGTGGGCCCTGTTCCCCTGTGTGTTTGGTGAGCTAGGCTCCCCTTCTTTTTCAAAGGCTCTTTTAGGTTCTTTGCAGTCTCCCCCCCCCCCCATTTTTTCCCTCTTCACCACTGCCACGTTCTTAAGAATTCTTTCCTAAGTACCTTTAGCACAACACACGTATTCACACGCATACATATACACACACATGACACAGGATTAGTCCCTGCTACTGAACAGGAACTAAAACGAGGAGGGGGCGAATTGGGGGTTGGCTCCGATGAATCCAAACCAACATCTCTGAGTCTTGTTGCTGATTCTAATGGGCGTGGGGGTGGGCACATCTAGTCTCTCCATCCTTTCCTTGGAGGGAGCAAAGGAGCCTCCAATTCCCATCCATCCCTCCTGTTCCTCTGGAGCACTGGGGATACGGCAGGGAGGGAGTGATGGGCAGCTTATTCCTTGCCCAGGACTGAGACTAGTCCTTGTGTTTGGGGGGCATGGGGTCCCCCACAGGTCTCTCGGTAGCACTGGGGCTCATTGAGGCCCAGCAGACCACCCTGCACCCACAGGTGGGTCGCATCTTCGTGCACACCTTGGACCACCAGAGCTCAGCGCTGCTCCCAGAGCATGTTGGTGAGAGGCAGGCGGAAGGAGTGGGTGGGGTGGGAGGATTGACCAATGCTTAGGTCATGACTCCAACCCCCTCTCCTCCTGTTGTCAGCTGCCCCACCTACTGCGCCCGTCACCTATCATGCCCACCTCCAGGGGCACCCGGACCTGCCCCGGTGGCTCCGCTATACCCAGCGCAGCCCCCACCAGCCCGGTTTTCTCTATGGCACTGCAAGGACTGAAGACCGGGGACGCCAGGTCATCGAGGTACCTCAGGGACCCCTTTGGTGGGGCTGGGTGCACTTGCATGTGCCTGAGTCAGGCTCATTCACCCCACAGTCCACATCTTTGCTTTGCTGGTAGCTCAGTGCTGTCTTGCTAGACCACAGAGGATCCCAGTATTCCCCATAACCCCGCTTCTCAACCCTCTTCTCTCCATGTCCCTCCACCCCCCAGGTTGTAGCCTACAACCGGGACAGCTTTGATACCACCCAGCAGAGGCTGGTGCTATTGATTGGGGACCCAGAAGGTACAGCCAGATGCATCCTGTCTCTTTCCCTACTGCACTAGGTTTGAGGGGGCCTCCTCTGGAAGAGAAGTATGAGGGGGAGAGGGTTGGAGAGCAGTGGCATCCTGGAAAGTTGGGGTGGTGTGTCCCTGGTGCCACTGCCCACAGCCTGGAGGGGTGTTTGGGTGAGTCATTGGGGATGCGGGTCTTGGGAGGGGTATTAGGGGCCTGTGGTCTGGGGGGGAGTTAGGGAGGAAGGAAAGGTTTGAGGTACTTAAGTTGGGTGTGGCCTGAAGTGCCCCTGGCCCTCCCCAGGCCCCCTGCTCCCATACCAGGCTGAGTTCCTGGTGTGCAGCCACGATGTGGAGGAGGTGCTGCCTTCTGCCCCGGCCAGTCGCTTCCTCACTGCCTTGGGTGGACTCTGGGAACCAGGGGAGCTCCAGCTGCTCAACATTACCTCTGCCCTGGACCGTGGGGGCCGTGTCCCCCTTCCCATCGAGGGCCGAAAGGAAGGGTAGGTCTGTACCCCAGCAACACTTCCTGGAGGCAGAGGAGGAAAACTGTTGGCCTTTAGTCTGGGTAGTGGATATAATTTGGGGGTCTCATTTGGACCTGAGTTATGGATCTTTCTAATTTCCAGTTGGGGTTTCACCTCCCTGTGTGTGTCCTCACCATGACCACCTGCCCTCTCAGCCACCCCACCCCACCCCTTTCCCTCTTACCACCTCCTCACTTCCCTCTTGCCCTTCCAAACTGGAGTCGGCCTCACTCTGCACCAACTTTGCACCATGAGGACATGAAGATCCACTCATCAAAGGACCTCCCTGGAGGGGCAGAACCTACAGAAGACTGGGGTGCTCTGCGTATTCTCACTCCAAGCACAGACCTGAGAAGGGAACCCCCATGTCTCCAGGGCCCTTAGTCACTCCCCTACCCCAACCCTTCCATTGCTGACAGTGGCTTCTGTTTGAGCCCAGGGTCTACATTAAGGTGGGCTCGGCCTCACCCTTCTCCACCTGCCTGAAGATGCTTGTATCATCTGACAGCCAGGCACGCTGTGCCCGGGGCCAGCCTCCACTCCTGTCCTGCTACGACTCCCTGGCACCTCACTTCTATGTGGACTGGTGCAATGTATCACTGGTGAGGAGGGGCTCCATGCCCAAGCACGGGGATGGGGATGGCCCGCATCATATTACATCTGCCAGCTCACCCCTGAATTTTCCTGTCTACATAGGTACATGCATATGCACATGGTCTGAAATTCTACCTTCTCCCACTAGAGGGCAACAGAGTCCATAATCCTGACAAAGACTCCAATTTCCCTAATCCAACAGCTAGAACCATCACTTCTTCAAAACAGATTAAAGCCCTGTATGCACCAAGGAACTCTATTTGCCTCTGCCTTCTCCTTCTCCCACTGCACTGCCCCTTCCTCTCATCCTCATTTCCTTTCTTTCTTTCTCTCTTTCTTTCTTTCTTTCTTTCTTCATCTTCTCCTTCTTCTTTCTAGTATTTTACTTATTTAAATGAGAGAGACACAGAGAGAAAAATACAGAGAGACCAGAGCAGTACTTAGCTCTGGTTTACGGTGACACTGGGGATTAAACCTCAGACCTTAGAGTCACAGGCATGTAAAGTCTTTTGTATAACCATCATGTCTCCAGGCATCCTGTTAACCTCCTTCTAAGGTAAACCACTCTGCTATGGAGCAGATGATCCCCACTCCCATGTTATGGAAGGTACATTCCACACTTGCTCTTTGAGATCCTGAGCCCAGGTACCTAGGGTTCCAGGACACCTTGGCTTCCCAGGCTGGGAGGTGCTGGAGCTAGCCGCCAAGTGCTTCCTGAGCACTTGCTGCATGCAAGGAACTAAGTAATTATTGTGCTTCATCCTCACAAGCATCTGGGATGCAGGTCCCACTACCACCACCATTCAGACTTTATGGGTGATAAAACTGACACACCAAGAGGCAAGCCACCCCAGGAAAGTGTTTGCATGAATCAGGGTTAGAACTTTAGAGCTCAGAGCTGTTACACTATGTGGTTCTATGGCTCCTAGAATCTCTCTCTCTCTCTCTTTTCCATTTTGGTGGAGCCCAGGCCTTGCACATGCAGTATCATCTTTCTGGGTCACTTTTTTTTTAAACCTCATAGTCACGTTAATTCATGGTGGGGTGTGTGTGTATGTTTTAATATTTTATTAGTGAGAGGGATAGGAGGAGAGAGAAAGAACCAGACATCATTCTGTTACATGTGCTGCTGGGGATTGAAGAAGTCAGGACCTCATGCTCTAAAGTCCAATGCTTTATCCACTGAGAAACCTCCTGGACCACTTTCTGGGTCACTTTATTTTTTTGGTCATTTTTTGGGTTCACCACTTCTGGGTGTCTTTTTTTCCCCCAGATAGAAAGAGACAGAAAAACAAAGAGGCAGAGGAGAGAGAGAGAAAGAGAGAGAGAGAAAGAGAAAAAGAGAGAGAGGAGAGAGAGGCATCACAACACTGAAGCTTCCTTCAACATGGTAGGGGCTAGGCTCGAACCTGGGCTACACACATGGTAAAGCACATTATCTGAGTGAGCTATTTTGCTGTTTGTTGCTTTTTCATACAGAGTGAGCACATGCAAGAGACACAGAAAGAAAGACCCTAATTAGTACTGGGACTTCCTTTGATAGCATAGCATATCCCCTGTGGTGCCAAGGCTGGAACCTGGACCACATGTGTGACAAGGCAGGTGCCCTACCTGGTGAGTTCTCTCTTGGGTCCTCTCCTAGACCTTCTTTCCTAGCTCCTAACCCAGTTCTTGAGCTGTTGGCTCACATGAGCTGGGGGGAGGCAGGCAAGAGGAAAGCCTGTGGTTGCAAGGGCCAACAGGAGGGTCTCTCACCCCCCCCCACCATGCCCTCTGGGGATTCTCTGTGTCCCATCCATTGCTGCTGTTTTCAACCCTTGACTTTCTGGGCAGGTGGATAAGTCAGTGCCAGAGCCAGCTGATGAGGTGCCCATCCCAGGTGATGGCATCCTGGAGCATGACCCATTCTTCTGCCCACCTACTGAGGCCACCCCTCGAGACTTCCTGACTGATGCACTGGTCACCCTCCTGGTGCCACTGCTGGTGGCCCTGCTGCTGGCCCTGCTGCTGGCCTACATCATGTGCTGCCGGCGGGAAGGACAGTGAGTAGGGTCTTGTGGCTGGCATCTGCCTCCATGGTACTCTGTGTTATGTGAAGACAGACTCCTAGGTCAGGAGAAGAGGGGGGATCCCTTCTAGGCAGCTCAGGGTTCAGATTCTGCCTGGCCTGATAGGAGGGGTTGTGGATAATAGCTAACTACTCTCCCTTTCACTTTTCCACAGGTGGAAGAGAGACCTGGCCACCTCTGAGTGAGTAGCAGACCACTGGGGGCAGGGTGGGAGCACAACCTAGACTGCTGGACCCACCAGCTTCCCTGAACAGCACAGGCTGACCAGATTACTCTGGGGTGCAGGGCCATCCTGACTTGGCTTTCTCATCCTGGGCCTGATTTGTTGCAGGGTCATCCTGGCCTGACTATTCTGACTTGGCTTTCTCATTTGTGGAGGGATCCAGAGGTGGAGTTTAATGGGGCCTGGGGTTTGCTGCCACCTGGGGAAGGACATTAAGAGGAAATTTGAGAAACTCATCAGCAGCTAGGGTTCTGTCACAGTTACTATACTCTTTCTGCCTCAGTTTCTCCACTTATAGGATGATGTGGCTGGGGTAACCTATGGATTTAAAAATCTGTCAATTCTATTTTTTGTTAATACAGAGAGAAAATTGAGAGGGAAGGGGGAGACAGGGAGAAAGAGGGACTGGGTGTTGGCACACCTGGTTGAGTGCATGTGTTACACTGCACAAGGACAGGTTTGAGCCTCTGGTCCCCACCTGCAGGGGGAAAGCTTCACAAGTGATAACGCATTGCTGCAGATGTCTGTCTCCTCTATCATCCCTTGCCTCTCTCTCCTTCTCTATCATCCCTTCCCTCTCAATTTCTGGCTGTCTCTACCCTATATGTAAAGATTAAAAAAAAAAAGCCTACTTTAACACGATATGCACTCAACCAGGGGTGCCACCACCTGACCCTCGTGGATTTTTTAAGTTCCTCTAGCCTTTTCCAAACCCACGTCTCAATTCTGCTCAGGCTTCCCCCATTCAGAATCTGGCCCCTCTTTGTGACCCCAGCCCTCTTCCTCTCCCCACTCTTTTGAACCCCAAAGATTCCAAGAGGCAGAAGTGTAATAAGTCAGGCGCCTTTTATTCACACAACACTGAGCCTGTGGCTGGCCTGGCACCCCCGCCTGCTCGCCAGGCCCACCTCCATTGCTCTAATCGCGGCGCCTGGCCCCGCGGTGCGCCCCCTTCGCTATGCGCTTTTGTCCCTGCTTGGAGCCCAGCAGCAGTCCGAGCCGCCTGTTCTGGCGTTGTCCAGGCTGCCGCTGCCCAGACTGCTGGTGCTGCCGCTGCCGCTTGGGCTGCTGCGGCTGCTGCCTCCGCCTCCTCTGCTGTTTCCTGGCTTTAAGCTTGAACTTGGAAGCAAACTTCTTGCCCATCCGGAAGGAGCCAGAGGCCCCCTTGCCAGTCACCTGCTTGAGCATGCCCTTCTCCACCAGCTTCTTGAGCACCAGTTTGAAGCGCCAGGCGTTGCGGCTTATGTCGTAGCCCGTGGTGGAGAGAGCTTTCTTCAGGGTGGCCAGGGACACGTGGCTGCCCGCCCCCTTGTCCTGCACAGTCCTCAGGATCACTTTGGATATGCTGGGCTTCCGGCAGACTTTGGAGCGCCTTGTGCCACCCTTGCTGGGTCCTGCCGAGGTGCCGGCGGTGGGGTTTTGAGCAAGCGGTGCAGGTGGCGGTGGCAGAGCGGTGTCTTTCTGCATCTCTGCCTGGGACGGCTCGAGGGTATTAGGTGTGAGGACCTCCAGGATGGCGGCTGGAAGTCTCCACCAGGTGCTGCTTGGGGGTGGGGTGTGTCCACTCACCAGTATCCTCAGCGGCTTCCTCCTGAGCCTCCCCCTGCTTGGCCAGAAGGACGACTAAGGGTGGTCACCCAAGACTGGTCTCAGCAGATTTGTGCCGAGGGTGCTGGGGGATGGCCAATTTATCTCTGTGATGACCTCAGGGGCACATTATGAGGCCACCAGAATGTTGTATGGGTCACAGAGACCCCATTGTTTCCTCCTGGGAGGAGCAGATGTTGCCAGATGGTAGGGGGACCTGACAGGCCAGGAGCCCTAGGAGCCAGGGCTGAGGTGTGAGCTGTGGATGGACCCAGAGTGCCAGGGACTTTAGGGTTTTCTTTTTCTTTTTTCTTTCTTTTCCCTTCCTTCCTTCCTTCCTTCCTTTTTTTTTTTTTTTTTAAAGATCTATTTATTAATGAGTGGGTGTCAGGATAGAACTCAGGTCCTTGTTCTTGTTAGCCTGACATACTAGTGCTGTGTTATCTACTGGGCCCCAGAACCCAGTTTTAAATATGCTTTTTTGACTCCACCATCTCAATCCATTTGGGTTCAGGAAGACCAATGCTTTCAGAATAGAATCCTCAGTGTGCTACAATCCTGGTTCAAGCCCCCCTACCTGTAGGGTGGGAAGCTTCACAGGTGGTGAAGCAGTGCTGTAGGTGTTTCTCTCCCTATATCCCCTCTCCTCTCAATATCAATCTGTCTCTCTCTGTCTAAAAAAAAAAAAAAACTAGCATCTTACCAGCCTTTATGAAGTTAAATGAGAAATTTATTTTCCAGAGTGAGCAGAAATATCTCTTTGACCTATGTAAGTTGATTTAACTCCTAACTTTTCATATAAAGCAAGTGAAAAGGCTTTATTTGTTTTAGTTTTTTTTTATTTGATAAAGGTTAGTGCTCTTATGTACATTTATCTAGAAGGATTTTATTTTTCACTTTTTTTTTGTCTATGCCAAATGCGGTCAATAATTATCTCTGCCACTTTAGACATTATCTTGTGACCAATTAATTAATTTGTCATTAAGAGTCTCACCATTCTGGGCTGACTTTTTTTTTTTTTTGCCTCCAGGGTTATTGCTGGGCATCAGTGCCAGCACTATGAATTCACTGCTGCTGGAATTTTTTTTTTTCATTTTACTGGATAAGACAGAGAAATTGAGAGAGGTGGGGAAGATAGAGAGTGGGAGAGCAAGATAGACACCTGCAGACCTGCTTCATAACTTGTGAAGTGACACCCACCTATCCCTTCGCTGGTGAGGAGCTGGGGACTCGACCAGGATCTTTCCGTCGGTCCTTATGCTTTGTACTATGTGTGCTTAACCTGGTGCTACTACTCAACCCCCTGTGTTGACTCTTTTTAGGTCAGGAGAAAGCAATAAAGACAATAGCACAAGTCTCACCACCCTCCACCCCCAGCACTGTAGTACTCTTCTGCGTTATACACATGGCAAAGCAGGCCCCCTCCCAGGTGAGCTAGCTTGCTTCTCATGCTTTCCAGGTACAATTATTAATTTTTTTTATTCTTGTAAAGATTAATGAGAGAGAGAGAGAGAGAGAGAGAGAGAGAGAGAGATTGAGAAAGTGGACCAAGGGCATCACTCTGGCACATGTGATGCCAGTTATTGAACTCAGGTTATCATGCTTTTAAGTCTTATGCTCTATAGTCACTGTGCCACCTCCTGGTGACACATTTTATTATTATTACAGAACACTGTCCACTGTTTATCTTTTTAAATCTTTTTTTATTTTTTACTATTTTTTTAAAAAATTCAACTTTGGCTTATGGTGGTATAGGACATTGAACTTGGGACCTCTGAGCCTGTGAACTTGGGCATGAAAGTCTGTTGCATAAACCACAGTGCTAGGGTGGGGGTGATATCATAATGATCATGCAAGGAGGCTCCAAAGTCTCAGGTTAAATCTCCCATACTAGCCGTCATAAGCTTGAGATGAGCAGTACTCTGGTAAAACAAACAAACATCATAGTGCTATTTATGCTATTAGCCTGATACAGCTATTTTAATATATTTATTTATAATGATATATATATATGGAGAGAGAGAGAGAGAGATCAACTCTGGCATATGTGGTTCTAGGGATTGAACTCAGGACCTCATGCTTGCAAGTCTGGTACTTTACCTACTGTGTCACCTCCTGGGCTACTCCTGGGTCACTTTATACATCTCATGATGTCAGGAAAATCTATTTCTTCCATTAATTAAAAAAATTATTAGTGACTAACAAGATTGTAAGGTAACAGGAGTACAATTCCATACAGTTCCTACCACTGGAGTTCCAGGTCCCATCCCCTCCACTGGAAGCTTTTCTATTCTTTATCCCTCTCTATGGCAAATGCTAGAAGAAGAAGAATCCCTCTCTATGAGTATGGACCAAAATTCTTTGTGGGGTGTAGAGATGGAAGATCTGGTTTCTGACTTGCTTCTCTGCTGGAAATGGGCATTGGCAGGTCAATCCATACCCCCACCCTGTTTCTGTCTTTCCATAGTGGGGTAGGACTCCGGAGAGGTGAGACTTCAGGACAGGTTAGTGAGGTCATCTGCCCAGGGAAGTCAGGATGGCATCATAGTAGTGTCTGCAACTTGGTGGGTGACCTCTGTCAATTTTGACTCAGTAACCAACTTCACGTGCTTATGGGTTTAGATTAAAAATTTTATTGAGAGAAAGGAGAGAGAGAGAGAGAGAGAACTAGAACATCATTCTGGCATATGTGATATCAGGGACTGAACTTGGGACCTCATGGATGTAAGTCCAACACTTTATCCACTGCACCCATTCCAGGCCACTGGATTTTTCATTTTCATGTTTGTTTGTTTTTTAATACAGGGGCAGAGAGAGAGAGAGTCAAAGAGACTACAGCACCAAAGCTTCTTTCCATGATGGGGATATTGAGCTTGAACCTGAGTCAGTCACAGAAGCAGCATGCAATCACTATTCAAATGAGCTATTTTTCCAGTCTTGAGCTTGGATTTTATTTTTATTACTATTTTAATTTTATGTTATTAGTGATTTAATATTGGTTTACAAAATTGTAAGGTAACAGGGGTTTAATTCCACACCGTTTCCACCACCAGAGTTCTGTCTGTACTCTCTCCACTGGAAACCGCAGTAGTTCTCCCAAGATCATAGATACAGTTGGCTTATTATTATTATTATTATTATTTTTAAAAATATTTTATTTATTTATTAATGAGAAAGATAGGAAGAGAGAAAGAAAGAACCAGACACCACTCTGGCACATGTGCTGCCGGGGATTGAACTCATGTCCTCATGCTTGAAAGTCTAGTGCTTTAGCCACTGCGCCACCTCCCGGACCATGTCTTATTATTATTTTTTTATGTATTTATTTATTCCCTTTTGTTGCCCTTGTTGTTTTATTGTTGTAGTTATTCTTGTTGTGGTCATTGTTGGATAGGATAGAGAGAAATGGAGAGAGGGGAAGACAGAGAGAGGTAGAGAAAGGTAGACACCTGCAGACTTGCTTCACCACCTGTGAAGTGACTCCCCTGCAGGTGGGGAGCCAGGGGCTTGAACTGGGATCCTTATGACGATGGCCCTTGTGCTTTGCTCCACGTGCGCTTAACCCACTGTGCTACTGCCCAACTCCCTGGCTCATTATTTCTATAACTATTCATCTATATATTTTCCATTTTTCTATAATCCTGTCTTCTTTTTAAATTTTATTTATTTATTGGATAGAGACAGCCAGGAATTGAGAGGAAGGGGGACATAGGGAGAGAGACACCTGCAGCACTGCTTCACCACTTGCAAAGCTTACCTACCCTGCAGGTGGGGACTGGGGGCTTGAACCTGGGTCCTTGTGCATTACAACATGTGCACTCAACCAGGTGTGCCACCATCCAGCCCCAATCCTGCCTTTTTTTCCTAAGTCACACATATACCTATTACCACTTCTGAGTGTTTTTCCTTTTTTTCTTCTTCTTTCTCTGGGTCCTGATAGGACTGGAGTTTAGAGTTCTCTTGTCATCTTCCTTTAACATTTCTCCTCTGGGAGTATAGACCAAAATTCTTTATGGGGTACAGAAGGTGGAAGTTCTGGTTTCTGTAATTGCTTCTCTGCTGGACATAGATATTGGCATGGATATGATTGATCCATACCCCCAGCCTGTTTTTATCTTTTCCTAGTGAGGTAGGGCTCTGGAGAAGTGAGGTTCTAGGACACATTGATGAGGTAGCCTGCCTGGCTTGGATTTTAGATTGATTTATTTCTTGAAAACTCAATCTTTTAATTTTCTTTTTTTTTTTCACTTTCATTTTTTGCTTGCTCAATGTCATTTTCTTTTTAAAAATTAAATCTTTAAAATTTTTTTTAAAAAGATTTATAAGAGAGAGAGAGAACCAGAGCATCACTGGTATGTGATCTGAACTGAACTCAGGGCCTCCTGCTTGAGAGTCCAACACTTTACCTACCATACTACCTTCCAGGTCATAATGCCTACGATTTTAAAATTATTCATAAATTGGGATTCTGCTGCCTGCTTTTCATCTGCGTCAGATTTTACTGGCCAGGAAACCCTCTGGCCCGACGGTCCTCTCCTGAAATATGTGTGCTAAAGACAGGGCTGAAGAAGCTGGGGAATGATGGTGGAGAGGCTGTGGGTGAGGCCTCAGCCACGCTGGAGTGGGGTGTATGTGTGTATGCACATGTGCAGGAATGCCTGCCCCATCTTTTTTCTGCCCAAGTGCTGATGTGGAAGGAGTGTGGGGGAAGGAAGGCACCAAAGGCCTGGCTCCTGTTCCTGCTCTGGAAAAACATCCACAGAACATTTTTCCACCTGCGTGTGTTGCTAGAGTAATGAGACCCAGATGTGGAGCTGGAGGTGGGGCGGGTGCCTGGGAGCTAAGTACCTGCCCATCTGTCTGCAGTCCTCTGCCTACAAAGACTGCCCTCTCCCCCTCCCTCCTTCTGGCTTGGGAATGGAAACGTCCTCATTGCCTGCTCATCCTGACTTTGGCCACCCCCACCCCACCCCACCACACTTTAAGCCTTCTAGGGTGACTCCACCTCCTCTGTGGTGAGACAGGACTTGCTCCTCCTCCCCATGGGATAAGGCAAAGCTAGTATATCCCCTAGACTCTAATCTCCTACTTTTTAAAAACATTTATTCCCTTTTGTTGCCCTTGTTGTTCTATTGTTGTAGTTATTATTGTTGTTGATGTCATCATTGTTGGATAGGACAGAAAGAAATGGAGAGAGGAGGGGAAGACAGGGGAGAGAAAGACAGACACCTGCAGACCTGTTTCACTGCCTGTGAAGGGACTCCTCTGAAGTGGGGAGCTGGGGGCTCAAACTGGAATCCTTATGCCAGTTCTTGCGCTTTTCACCATGTGCACTTAACCTGTTGCGCTACCACCCAAATCACTAATCTACTCTTAAGAGTCTGTTAACTACCTGGGTGGGGATCACTTACCCTCTCCCATTTGATCAGTAACCCAGGGCCAAGTAGGATCACTTCCACTCTGCCTGAGCTTCCAACCCCTCTAAGAAAATCAGCTCATAAATTAATTTAGGATGGGAGATAACATAATGATTATACAAAATGTCCTCCTGTGCTTGAGGCACCAAAGGTCCCAGGTTCAGTCCCTAGCACCACCATAAACTAGAATTGAGCAGTGCTCTGGTAAAAATGAATGAATGAATGAATGAATGAAACATTTATTTTAATAAGAGAGTTCAGACCTCTGCTTAGCTCTGGCTTGTGATGATGCTGGGAATAAAACCTGGGACTTCAGGACTTCAGGCCTGAAACTGTGGTGTATTACCATTGTACTATCACCCTGGCCTGAAAATCAGTTATTTATAATGAAAAGTCCCTGGCAACCAATTAGTTGATGAGAATGTCTCCAAGCTATGCCCAGAAGTAGGCAGTGTGAATGCAGGTGGGTTTGTGGAAAGGGGCTTGGAGATGTTCCTCATTGGAGGCCAAGTTCATCCATGGGCCCACTATAATGAAATGGTACCCGCAATGATAGTAGCACCTGGAACTTCCTAATAATAAATTAATTTAGGATGGGAGATAGCATAAGGAACTTCCTAATAATAATAGCTGCCACTTGCTGTACACTGATGGAGAGATAGGTTATTATTATTATTATTTGTATTCACTCATTTAGCTCAGACAACTGCATTCTCGCTAAGAGGTTAAGTAACACATGCATTAGGTCACACTGCCACTGAGCGGTGGACCTCACATTTGAGCCCCAAGCAATTCTTTCACTTAACAATCATGCTACCCTACTTCTCAGAATGAACTAAAACTCACCTTTGGGCAACAGAAAGGAAACCCATGAGAATGTCAAATGAAAATAGGGCTGGGGCCAGGGAGATAGAATACCAGTTTTGCAGCAATACTTCCTTTTTTTTTTTTTCTTTTTCTTTTTCTTTTCTCTTTTAATCAGAGCACTGCTCAGCTCTGGTTTATGGTGGTGCAGGGGATTAAACTTGGGACTTCAGAACCTCAGGCATGAAAGTCTGTTTGCATAACCATTATGCTATCTACCCCTGCCCCAAAATACTCCTTTTTAAAAAATATGTTTTATTTCTTTTTAATACAGAGAGAAATATACCCATAGTGAGTAGACCAGAACACTGCTCAGCTCCAGTTTATGGTGTTTCGGGGAATAGAATGTGGGACCTCAAAGCCTCAGGAATGAGAAAGTCTTTTGCATGAACATTATGCTGTCTTCCCAGCCCTGCAACAGATTTTTAAAAAATATTTATTTATTTATTTCTTCCCTTTTGTTGCCCTTGTTGTTTTATTGTTGTAGTTATTATTGTTGTTATTGATGTTGTTGTTGAATAGGACAGAGAGAAATGGAGAGAGGAAGGGAAGACAGAGAGGGAGAGAGAAAGATAGACATCTGCAGACCTGCTTCACCGCTTGTGACTCTGGTGCAGATGGGGAGCGAGGGGCTGGAGCCAGGGGGGCGTGGGGGGTGGGGGGGTTTGAACCAGGATCCTTACGCCCAGTCCTTGCGCTTTGCGCCACCTGCACTTAACCCGCTGCGCTACTGCCCGACTACCCTGCAACAGAATTTTATGCCTGACACTCTGAGGTTCCAGGTTCAATCTCCAGCACCACTATAATCCAAAGTTTTAGTAGGGTTCTTGTAAAGAGAAAAATAAATAAATAAAGGGGAGTGGGGGAAGGGAGAATAAGTCTGAACTTGGAGTCAGAGCTCAAGGACTTCCTGGTGGGTGTGGCGGTCAGTCCATTCATTGTTGGGGTTGCCAGCTCTGAGGGGGAGAGAAAGACCCCAGTCTGGTGCTCCTTAGTGCTAGGAGCCAACTTGGGGGTAGGGTAGGGGCAGGAGCCACAAGGCAAAGAGGAGAGTAGCAGTCTGGGGAATCAAAACATGGGAAGGTCAAGGGTATGAGTGTATTCCTGGAAGGAGGAACAGTTTGGGCCAAAACTAGATGTTGGGTTAAAGTGAAGGGGGTGAGTGTATTTGAATGAAAAAGAGAAGGACTGCATGTTCAGTGATGGGAGAGAGGACTAATGGAGAAAGCTGAGGGCTAGGAAAAAACCTAAAGACTTTCTTCTTATGAAAACATAGAAATAAATCACAAAGGGTAAATAGCTTAATGGCTACGCAAACAGTCTCTCACACCCGAGGCTACAATGTCCCAGGTTCAGTCCTCTTGCACCACTATAAACCAGAGCTGAGTACTACTCTGGTAAAAATAAAATAAAAGAAAGAAAAGAAAATCAGAAAGTCCAGGAAAGACTGGCCTCTGGAGATACATACTCATGGCAGTTATCCATGTGTTAGTAGCTTGCCCTGTGCTGGGTGATTTTCTAAATACTCAGCCACATTTCTCCCTTAATCCCTGTAGCCATCCTAGCAAATAGGTCTCATATATATATAATTGGATAGAAGCAAAAATTGAGAAGGGAAGTGGAGATTGAGAGGAAAAGAAACAGAGACACCTGCAGACTTGCTTCACCACTCACGAAGCTTTCCTCCTGCTGGTGGGGGGGACCTTGTGCACTATAATGTGTGTGCTTAAACAGGTGCCTCACCACCTGGCCCCATATATATTTTTTATTACAAATTTTTAATTTCTTTTTGAGTTTGAGTTCAAATTTTCTTTCTTCCTATCTTTTAAAAAATTTTAAAATTAACTTTATTTATTGGATAGAGACAGAAATCAAGAGGAAGGGGGAGACAGAGAGGAAAAGAGACAGAGAGACACCTGCAACCCTGCTTCACCACTCGTAAAGCTTTTCCCCTTCAGGTGGGGACCAGGGGCTCGAATTCAGGTCCTTGCACATTGCAACATGTGCGCTCAACCAGGTGCACCACCACCCAGCCCCCTTTCTTCCGTTCTTTCTTTCCTTCTTTATTTATTTAATGAGTGATACAGAGCAAAAGGTACAGAAATGGAGAGCAAGAGAGACACCAGAGCACTGCTCAACTCTGGTTTATGGTGGTGCTGGGGATTGAACCTGGGACCCTTGGTGCTTTAGGCATGAAAGTCTTTTTGCACAACCATTATGCTTTCTCCCCAGCCTGGTCTGATTATTATTCTCATTTCAGTGTTGAGGGAACTTGTGCACAGAGTGGTTAAGCAATATGCAAAGGGCACACAGCTTTGGATCCAGGCTGTCTGCACCCAGAGCACAGCCTCAGGCACTAGACACTGAGCAGACTCCACAGAACTTCCTGTTTGTTTCCCCCCAGCCCCCCCCCCACCCCACCCCCATGTGTTGTGAGCCTCTCTTGGCAGGCAGGGGTTGGACAGGCTCTCAGGGTTTGGACCCTTGGGTGGGGACTGATGGCTCTCCTGGCCCTGTGCCCCCAGCATCCAGATGGTCCACCACTGCACCATCCGGGGGAACACAGAGGAGCTGCGGCAGATGGCAGCCAGCCGTGAGGTGCCCCGGCCTCTCTCCACGCTGCCCATGTTCAACGTGCGCACAGGCGAGCGGATGCCTCCCTCTGTGGACATTGCCCAAGTACCCCTCATCCTGGACCAGCACTGAGGTGGGGCTGGTGGCTTTACTTTTGGAAACTGGGTGGCCTTTCTCATGGCTGGGGGTGGGGTGGGGTAGGGGTAGGGGAGGCTATGGGAGGGACATGCCTGCACAGAGACATGCCTGCAGCTTTGGGGCAGTGAGGGGCTGCTCAGCTATGTCAGGGCTGTGCCCCCCAAAACCTGCAAGTCAGGTGGGGAAGGCAGGAGAGTAAGAGCCTGGCCCTCACCGCAGCTCCATCCTCTCTCTCTCCCCACTTCTGTTACCCACTCACAGAGCAGCCATGGCTGGAGCCACATCCTGACTCCCCATTCTAACTCCTGGCTTGCTGGACCCCACGCAGAGAAGAAGCTTGGAAGGGGCAGTGAGGGCAACTGGGCTGGGACCTCTGAAATAAACATCTGTCTCTTTGCTCATTTATTTTCATCAGTGCTTTTACTCATAAAAAAAAAAGTTCTTGATTGGGAAGATAGCATGCTGGTCATACAAAAGACTTTCACAGTTGAGGCTTTGAAGTTCCATGTTCAATCCTCTGGACCACCATAAGCCAGACTTTAGCAGTCCTATTTTCCCAAATTTTCTGGAACAAAGAGTTAGGGTTATACTCTGAGCAGCCCAGACCTTAATCCTCCTATGACCTCAATGAACTGCCAGGTTGTTATCTCCATTTTAGACAGAAGACATATGAGTCTAGGAGAGCCAGTGACTTGCCCAGTGGCACACAGGGATCGGGGAGTAGGGAACAAAGCTGGGACTTGAACCTGCCATGCCATCCTCCATACTGCCTTGTGGGGAGGTTGAAGGGTTCTGGAAGCCAGAGACCCACATGCCCCCCACTCCGAGAGCCATTTGTCAGTCATATGGGTAGAGAAGCATGAGAGCTGGGGTGCAGTCTGAGAGTCCAGGCACAGTGACACCCCCTAGTGAGCTCCTCTAGTGGTACAGCTTGCGGAGCTGAGTGAGGCCAACTTGGAGGTCCCTAGGGTAAACCTTAGAGAGCTGGTTTTGCTTAGGTGGTTCCAGTCAATGCAGGCCAGTCTGTCCCTGCCCACTTCCATTCCAGTGTCCTACCCAATGGGGAGGATAGGACAGACATTAGCCCTAGACAAAGGAGAGGTGGCACAGGAGCAGAGATGTGTGGCCCAGGTTAGGAGGACATAAACCAGGATAGGAGTTGTGCCACCATGGGCCTTTGAGCTCCAACATCTGGCCCAGAACCCCCCCCCCCCACCTCTGGTAGCCCTTCCCCACACACATACTGGAGCTGACTCTCGGGGAGATGGAGGGTTAAACAGGGAGTTACCCACTCTTAAGATAGGACTCAGTTTTAAGCTGATGGGGTAGGAGAGTAAGATCTGGAGCAGCCCTCAGTCCAGAGTTCAGAAATATATGGCTAGGAGGGTCAAGGGGATCCCAGGTTTCCCATATACCTCGCACACCCCTGAATCACCATTCTCAAGATATATCCCGAATCCGTTCATTCTCACGGCTCCCACTTTAATCTTTTCATTCAGTGCCAGGTCTCCCCATAGGACCCCTGCACCAGTGTCCCCAGGTCTCCCAATGCCCCCCTCCTCCAGCCCAAGTCCTCACTTCCTGTGCTGGCCAGTGAAGGGGGTGGGGTGGAGGCCAGTGCCTGGCCTCCCTCTGCTTCCTGACTTTGCCTGAGGATCTTGGCATTGCCGGCCTCTACTCAGTCCAAGGAGCACACGGGAGCCTGGCTGCCGGCCGGGGAGGAAGTGACCCAGACATGTAGCTGGGAAGATGGAGTGACTGCAAAGGACTGGGCACTCACACATGCATGCACACGTACACACACATACTCATGCCAAGCTACTGGAGCAGATACAGTAGCACCTCTGTACTCACCGAGAGGCAATTTCACCTGCATCAGTCTACCCCTTCCCCAGTCAGGGACACACAGTCACATTCCCAGTACTTACTCTCTCACCCCCACCACATATACACCCAAGACTCAGTTTCACACTTGCTGCATCCTTGGCTTCCCCAGTCCCACAGGTGGCAGTGCCCACACGGCCCCATATGTGGCCTAACTCCAGACATTTCCTCTCTGCCTCTCCGTGGCCTAGAAGGGTTTGCGCCAGAGGTGGGAAATTGGGTGCCACCGGAAGCCAGCCCCAACCCCAGCCCCAGCACCCTATCCTGCGCACATTTCTCCCTTGGTTTTGAAGTGGCACACCCCATTTCACTGCGAGCTGCCTTGGCATATCTGGAGTTCAGGGTCAGAGTGAGTGGAGCTAGAAGGGTGACTCTGAAAGTTTGTGTTGAAGTGTTCTGGAAACAGTAATCTGGGGGTGTTGTAAGTGTCTGTGTCCCTCTTCTTGGGCAACTTCCAGGAACAGCACATTACATCCATGTATGCATAGGCCTGCGGAGTCCAAAAGCTGAATGGACTTAAAGTCCGGTAGAACTCACACATTACTATGTGCAAGGACCTGTGTTCAAAGTTCTGGTCTCCCACCCTAAAGGGGCGTCTTCACGAGCTGTGGGACAGTGCTGCAGGTTTCTCTCTTTTCTCCTATCTCTGTGTATCTTATGCCCTCTATCTACAGAAAAATAGAAATTTAAAAGGCCACTAGGAACAGTGGAATTATGATAACTCTGGTGGCAAAAACCAAGCAAGCAAGCAAGAAAGCAAACAGCAATGACAACAACAACAACAACAACAACAACAACAACAAAAACAAAAACAAAAAAACCTAGGTTAAACAGGATCAATTTCCTGGTCCATGAGGGGAGTTTGAACTGTCTCTGAGAGTTAGGGGTTGAATTTTCTTCGCTCCTTGTCACTAAACTGCAGCTGAGAAACATTACATGCAGCAACTGAGCACTGAGATACAGCTGCTCCAAACAGATGTGTATGTGCAGCCCTGCAGTGAGGAGATGACAGAATCTGGGGATGTGTCACTAGCGTGCCTTTCCTCTTTCATTTATTCATATTTCAGACAAAGACAGAGAGAAACTATAAGGGAAAGGGGAAATAGAGGTAGAGAGAAGGTGCCTTACCTACAGCACTGTTTCACCACTCGTGAAGCATTTCCCTCCATAGGTGGGGACTGAGGGCTTGAACCTGGATCCTTGCTAGTTGTAACATATGTGTTCTATCAGGTGTGCCACTGCCTGGCCCCTAGCATCACTTCTTTAAATGTTTTAGTATGACAGTTAGAAAATGAAAGATGGGAAGTCGGATTGTAGTGAAGCTGGTTAAGCACACGTGGCACGAAGCACAAGGACCGGCATAAGGATCCAGGTTCGAATCCCGGCTCCCCACCTGCAGGGGTGTTGCTTCACAGGTGGTGAAGCAGGTCTGCAGGTGTCTGTCTTTCTCTCCCCTCTCTGTCTTCCCCTCCTCTCTCTATTTCTCTCTGTCCTATCCAACAACAATGACATCAATAACAACAACAATAATAACTACAACAACAATAAAACCACAGGGGCAACAAAAGGGAAAACACATAAATATAAAAATATTTTAAAATATTAAAAAAATGAAAATGAAAAATGACCCATGTGGCTCACAGTCTGTCCTTAGTAGGCAGAACTGCTTTCACGGCTCTTTGTCTCCACTCCAGATCAACTCCAACCCAACATTCTACTTCCTAAATGCAGTGGGGGCCAGCCTTGAACTTGAGTCATGCACATTATTTCATCAGCCCTATTTATTTATTTATTTATTTTTCCTATTTATTTTTATGAAAGGCAGAGAATGGTGAGACCAGAACGGCACAGGCAAATGGTGGACATGGGGATTGAACCTGGAGCCTCTGGAGTCTCAGGCATGCAAGTCCTGAGCTCCAGCACTGAGATGTCTTCCTGGTGCTCACTGCTCCTCACCCCCTCTTCTTTCTCCAACTGTTTTAGTCCAAGAAAATCCCATTCCAACACCCGGGGATGCAAAACTCACCTCCCTCCTGGCCTTGTGCGCCTGCAAAGCGTTGACATCTCTCTGTGTGTGAGGCTCTGATCCAGTGCCCGCACTTGGGCCTTACATCTTCCAGATTTTTTGCTGCCTGGTTGGTGGACTTTCTCAGGCCTGCTCAGTCCACTCTGGAGCACATACCAGGATGTGGATGTGGAGACACCGCTCCTCATCAGTGTGAGGGTTTCCCGGGCCTGAGGCTTTAGACTGAGGTCTTCCCCCATGCCTGCCGTCTCCTCATTTTCCCCACACTTCTCTCAGCTCCACTAGCCTTCCCAACTCCCCAGTCATACAGACCCTCCTGTCCCCCCAGTTCTCCATGTGGACACCTGTCCCAAATGCTAGACCCATGCTTTCTCACAGTCCACACTGTCTCTCCTGCTGCCCTGTGTGGGAGGCTGTCACCTCACACAACACCTGTCCCCAGCACAGCATATGTGTATAGGGCCCCATTTGTCTATAGGTGCTGGATGGACACTTTCATCTTCATACGGGACTTATGGATGGGACCCATTTCTCTTTAGATCCCCCATCACTCACAGCCAGGATGGCCCCTCCTGTGGATTTAAAGCTGCCTTACCTCTTGCCCACTCCACACGGCCTTGGGGTCCCTGTCAGAAGACACCTACTCTCCAATGCCCCCCACCAAACTTCTTTTAACCTCTTCCTTCCTTAGTCTTACCCAGCTCCATCTAGGAAGGTCTTGGAGGCACCTGGGAAGCTGAGGTTAAGAAACAAAACAACCAGAAAAAAAAAATTAAGGAGGGTTTGAGCCCAGGACTCCCCCCCCCCACACACACACACACTGGATGAAGCTTCTGTGCTGTGATTTCTTTCCCTCTGTCCCTGTCTCATTTCTATCTAAAAAAGTTGGCCAGAACAGTAAAGCCCCACAAATAAGAATAAAAGAAAGAGAGAAAGGAAAAAGAAAAACAAGGCAAAATCCTTCCTATGATGAGCTCCTTTCATGAAAGGGGCCTAGGATTTTTGAAAGGTCAACAAACTTTCAGATATAAATCCAAAGATCCAAATGAAGTCTCCTTGAGTTCTAGCAATTTCCCTCTGGACTGGACTGAAAAAGCAGGCTCAGAAATGTGTCCCTTCTCTTGAGAGAGAGAAGAGGAGAGGAGGGTCCCAAGAAGAAGCCCCAGGGAAGGCTGGTTCTATGCCACCTAGCAGGAGACAGCTGGGTATGGGGAGCAGGTCTGGGCAGCTGTATTTAGGGCAGCTGTGATGTCAGTGGAAAGGAGGGCTGGAGTTGGGGACGTGGTACAATGGTCTCTTTGTCCCCTTCCCCTGTGGTTCTGTAACCCTGAACACTGAAACCTTGTCTGGCCTCATACCATGGGATTGTCCTGAAGCTGCCACAGCTCTGAAATTCCCGTCACCTCAGGTATCCTTACACACACACACACACACACACACACACACACACACACACACACACACACACACACACACACACACACACACAGTCATATACCTACATAGACCTGTGAATTTGTGACAAGAAGTTTAGCCACTCTTTTGCCTGGGGCTGTGTTAACCCAAATAGTAGCTGCTGCCTATGTGTAGCTGTTAAAATTCATTATGAAAACTGCAGGGTGAAAACACAACAGCCTAAAACAGCAGCCATCTCTGGGGCCCAGGGCTAAAACTAGCTTTAGTCACTGTAGAGGACTTTAGAGGCTCCGTTCGAATTGATAATTAATAAGGGGTCAAGGAGATACTTGCAGTTAGACATTCTGGGTAGAGGCAGAGGCCTAAAGAGAGGCCTATAAATGGGAGGTATGGTGATCTTTTTGGGACTGTGGTCACCCTGTGTGGCTGGGGTGTCAGGTGAGGATAGAGGAAGAGACACAGAGAAAGACAGTTGGAAATGCCGGCCAGGTAAAGTTTTAGATGCAGGTTCAGGGTGCTTCTAGGTTCCCCACATGGGGTCATGTGGTGATGCGTCCCAGGCTATGAGGGTACTGTGGGGCCAGGGGACTAGGTAGGCATGAGTTTCCTTGGCAGTGTGTCTGGAAATATTAACCATTAATGGATTGATTGGTTCACCACCTGACACTGAGTAATTTACATATGGATAAGCCTTCCTTTATACGCTGGGCCAGTGTCCTTTCTGCTCTGTCCCATCTGTGGAAGAAGCGCTAGGGAGGAATGGTTAAAGTCATAATTCATAGCGAGGTCTCCTAATGGCAGCCATGGTGCTAGCCTTGCCAGACCCCCATCTTTATACCCGAAGAAGGGGCATGGTCTGAGGTTTGGGCCTTGAGACCCAAGAGCAGTGTGGGACAAATGTCAACTACTTCCTATCTCCAGGTCTCTGGACACATGATCCTCTTCAGGCTTTTGGCTCTTGGGATCCTCTGTGTCCCCACTGACCACACACTGCCTTCCCCCTTCCCTAACACTGGGGAGCTGGTCACCTGTGCTCTGAGGGAACTGGAGTTCTCAGGCAGGCAGGAGGGGGAAATAGAGAAGAAGGAAGAAGAGGAAGCAGCCATTTTATTTTATTTTTTTATTTGTTATTTTTTAATTTTTTAATTTTTTTTTATTTATTCCCTTTTGTTGCCCTTGTTTTATTGTTGTAGTTATTATTATTGTTGTTGAATATGACAGAGAGAAATGGAGAGAGGAGGGAAGACAGAGAAGGGAGAGAAAGTTAAGACACCTGCAGACCTGCTTCGCCGCTTGTGAAGCGACTCCCCTGCAGGTGGGGAACTGGGGGCTTGAACCAGGATCCTTCTGCCGGTCCTTGGGCTTTGTGCCACCAGTGCTTTACCTGCTGCACTACCGCCTGACTCCTTTATTTTATTTTTATATCAGAGCACTTCTCAGCTCTGGTTTATGGTAGTGGGGTGGGGGTGGGACTTGAACTGGGACTGAGTTTCATGCATGAGTCTCCGCATAACCATGAGGCTAACTACCACCCTCTCCACCCCCCTTTTTTTTCTAATGATAGGAATGGGGAGGGGTCTGGGGCTGGGTGAAATGACCTATTCAGGCTTCACATTCAGGAGGTCTTTTATTCCGAGTGTTCAGAAGGCCAAAGACTCAGTACCTGTTGAATCACAGCTGTAGGTACTTTAACTTTCTTCTCCGAGACCCTGGGTGTGTGTATGTGGGGAGTGGGGTCTCTCTTGAGGCTGGCTGTCTCCCACCACCCCCTGGAATAATTAGTTGGAAGTGGTTTTCTGGCCTCTCTCTAGGCCTTCAGGGTAGGTTCAGAAAACTCCTTCTCCCATTGTACCCCATGTTGCTCCTTTGAAGCAGCTCAGAGGCAAGAACATTCTCAGGAAGAGGTCTTGCTCAGGCTGCTCTGCACCAGTCCTGCTCCCTTCCCATCACCCTGAGAAATATCCCCCTCCCATAATCCAGGACCCTTCTGGGTATCCATCGCAGTAGAGAGGGCAGCTTTGATGGGAGGGTGGGTGTGATGGTAGGCACCCGGGCATGTGTGTATGTGTGTGTGTGTGTGTGTATGTTGTGTATATGGCCTATATGGCATTGTAGTGTTTGCAAGACAGGCAGGGAGAATTGCAAGGGATAGAAATATAAGAGAGTGAAGGCAGCAGTAAGGCAAGAGGATGGGGAGGGGTGAAGAGGGTACTAAATGAGAAGGTAAAGGAGGAAAAGAGAACCCACCACCCAGCCAGCCCCCTAGCAAGAAAGGCCCCTCCATACCCTCCAAACCTCCCCTCCCCTCAGCTCCAGGGAAGGAAATTAGGAGGCCACTGCAGATCTGTTTGGGTCATTTCCACATGCTTTATTCCAGCAATCAAAATAATTAAAAACATCTCAAATTATTATACACACACACACAATAGGTACAGAGTCTCTTGCTTCCTCCCACCCCGAGAGGGAAAAACTGCTTTGTGCTTTGGGGAATTGTGCTTGGAAACCTGGTGAGAGAGAGGAGACGCAGGACTGAGAGAGAGGCAGATGGGGTGCAGCTGAAGAGGAGGAGAGAGGTTCAGTGGTGGGGGTGGGTGAAGAGAGGCCTGAGAAGAAAGAGGCTGTGAGGCAGGTGGAGAGAGTGGAGGCGCTGTCTGCAACCCCCAACTCTCCCCCCCCATGTTAAATAGCACCTTTAGAAAATTCACATGAGTCCCCCATCCACGAGGGAGGAAAAAAAAAAAAGAATAAAAAAAGACTTTGAACAGAAAGGAACATTTGTTGGCTTGGGGAGGTGGGGCGCATCTTCCATAGCACCAGTAATTCCCTCCCCACCCCACCCCATGACAGATGTTAGCACCTTTGATATAAAAGGGGAACCCATTCCCCCTCCCCTGCCCCATCCCCACCCTCACACAGTTGCCCTGGTGACACATGAAGACAAGAACGAGGTAGTCTTTCAGCAACACAGTTACATAAGAAACGGAGCGAGCTCCCCATGGGCCCTGCTGAGCAGGACTGACACGTGTTCTAGGTCCTGGATGTGGTGTCTCCACTCTGACTTGCTCCAAACCCTAGAGAGGGGTCAGCGGTGGCCCCTGGCATGCACCCCCCCAGAGAATAAAGAGGGGCATATTGCAGAGGCCATGGGGACACCAGATGGTAAGGCTTCTTTGGCAGCTTGAGAACCTCAGGTCTCCCCAGGGTCTGGAGGGGCTGGCTAAGGGGACCAGGCTGGGAGTGTGGGGGCTTCTTGGGTGTTTCAGCATTGCTTTTGGTTGCTGGGCAGACAATGCAGTTCCCTGTGTTTTTTGGGGGGGAGATTTAAGATTTGAGGAGCAGTGAAAGGAGGCCCCCAGCAAGGAGGGGCAGAGAAAGGAGCAGAAAGGGCAACGTTGGGATCTCATAAGTCCAACAGGCAGAAAGGGATTTACCCCCACACGGGTCTTCAAGCAAGTGGACCAAGCTTCCTTTTTTAAAAAGTTATTTATTTATTCTTTTTTTTTTTTCCTCTTTTTTTTTCTGTAAGGTTGAATGCAATTTTGGTTTTTTTTTTTGGTCATGTTTGGTTGGTCAAAGATAAAAACTAAGGTTGAGAGATGAACGCAAAGGAAGAAAAAATTCCCAAAGTCCGTGTGAAATTGTCTCCCATTTTTTGACTTTTTTTTTTTTTTGAGGGGGGAACCAGTTTAGGTTGTTTGTCTGTTTCCAGGGTCAGAGGAAAGTGGGGTGGGTGGGAGGGAGCCAGATTGGGGCGGAGGGAGTTTACAGGAAGCAGACAGGGCTAATGTCGAAGCCGAATTCTTGGTCTGGGGCGCCAACGTCCATGGGCGCCACATCGATGATGGGCAAACGGGAGGTCTTGGTGGTTTTGTATTCGATCACTGTCTTGCCCCAGGCTCCAGTGTGACTCTGGGGTGAGGGGAAACAATGGGAGAGGGGTGTGATCAGTGGAAGCAATGGGGAGAAGGGAAATTAAGGCCCAACAGAAAGACCAAAGCTCCACCCAGTGTGTGGAAACCCCCTACCCTGCCCCAGGACTCACCGTGCAGCCGTCATAAGTGACGCTGTAGGTAAAGCGGCTGTTGCCCTCGGCCCGGATCTCGATCTCGTTGGAGCCCTGGAGGAGCAGGGCCTTCTTGAGGTTGCCAGTCTGCTGGTCCATGTAGGCCACGCTGTTCTTGCAGTGGTAGGTGATGTTCTGGGAGGCCTCGGTGGACATCAGGCGCAGGAAGGTCAACTGGATGGCCACATCCGCAGGGTCGGAGCCCTCACTGCCATACGTCAACTGTGAGGTGGTGGGCATGGGGAAAGAGGAGTCAGGGCCCTGTTGGAGCCTCTAAGCCTGCCTCATCCCCTGGAGCACCTCTGAGAGCACCCTGTTAAATCCCCATGACAAGAGGAGACATCACCTCTAGGCCCCAGGAGTCCTGCATCCCAGAATTATCTGTGCATCCCATGTAGCAGAGATCTCACTGCCCCAGGATTCACCCTTAGGTCCCCTCAGAGGGACCTGCCGTTCACCCGTAGGTCCCCTAGGCCTGCCGTTCTCTTGGGACTGGCTGCTGGGTCCAGTTCACACACCTGTGATCCATCGGCCATGCTCTCGCCAAACCAGACGTGTCTCAAGTCCTTGGGGTTTGAGCTGATATACCAATTCTTCCGGGGAACTTTGGGCTGAGTGGGGTACACGCAGGTCTGTCCTGTCTCCATGTTGCAGAAGACCTTGATGGCATCCAGGCTGCAGCCTTGGTTGGGGTCGATCCAGTATTCTCCTGCAGTGGGGCCAGGCAAAATGGAATCAGGGAAGGTGAAGGTGGTGGGGTGGCCGGAGTGTGGGGGCCAAGGGCCAGAAGCAGGTCCTCACCGCTCTTCCAGTCAGAATGGCACATCTTGAGGTCACGGCAGGTGCGGGCAGGGTTCTTGCGGCTGCCTTCGGGGCTCCGGATGCTCTCAATCTGTTGGCTCAGGCTCTTGAGGGTGGTGTCCACCTCGAGGTCTCGGTCACGGACCACATTGGCATCATCAGCCCGGTAGTAGCGGCCACCATCATGAGCCTTCTCCTGGGGTGGCTGGGGCAGGAAGTTCAAGTCGAAGCCACCGCTGGGGGGACCAGGAGGACCAGGAGGGCCAGGAGGGCCAGGGGGACCCTGTGTAGAGAGGGAGGGAGAGAGCATTACTGAGGGTTCAAATGCTCTCAGGGCTGGAAGGCCATAGGCAAACAAGCTGGGGGCTACGTACAACAGGACCAGCATCGCCAGTGCGACCACGAGGACCAGGGGGGCCAATGGGGCCGGGTAGACCATTGAGTCCATCTTTGCCAGCAGCACCAGCAGAGCCAGGGGGACCCTGTGGGGAGAAGGTTGGTTGGAAGAAACCGGCCAGAAACCATAATTCCACTCAACTAGTGGAGAGCCCCTCCCCTCCACCCCCTCCTCCACTTAGGGGGCAGGGGGTACTCTGGCTTCATGGCTTCCAGAGGCTCATTCTCCAGAGCCTGGAAATGTTTTGTGGGAGGAAGAAGCATTGGAGGGGGGAGGACGCAGCCTAGGTAGAATTGCTGGGGCCTCTCCTTCCCTTCTCACAGTGCCTGCCACTGGAGCCTACACCAGAGAGGGCACCTGTGAGGGGCACCTGTGTCTCTAGCCAAGGGCCCTGAAGTCAGTCTGGGCTTGGGACCCAAGAAGAGGCAACAGATAGAAGGCTGGACTTACACGAGGACCAGCGGGACCAGAAGCTCCAGAGGGACCTTGTTCACCAGGAGAGCCCTGAAGGACAGAAACAAAGGCAATTCAGACTTAGTGTGGGGGTGAATGTGGCCCACAGTCTGACCCTTATTATTTTGGAAATCCAGCCCTGGGTAAGCCACAGGCTGATGCTTCTCACAAAGTCCCTCTTTGTGCACCCCTCAAAATCTCCCTGGAAATTGCCATAAATCTTCAGACTACCTTCCCCATTAGAGAGGAGTGAGAATGACCATGCAGTGGGGGAATCTGAGTCACAGTATCCCCCCACCATCATACAACAGGGGATGGGAAAATGACAGCAGCTGGGGACTGGAAGGGGCTCAGTGTACTCACAGGAGGACCAGGGGGACCCTGGAGACCGGAGAAGCCACGGTGACCCTTCATGCCTCTGTCGCCCTGTTCACCTGTCTCACCCTTGTCACCACGAGGACCTTGGGGTCCCTAGAAGAGAAGAGGGGACAGGTTGTCAGGTGGGAGCTCCATCAGTGTTGAGTGGATACAGCCTATGTCTGGACCAGGGTTCTGCAGACAAGAAGACCAGGAGGATACTTACAGCAGGACCACGGGCACCAGCAGGGCCGATGGGACCAGCAGGACCAGCAGGACCCTGGGAAGCAGAGACAGTGTCAGATGGGGACCAGTTTCTGGAGCTTCAGGCTGAGACCACACGGGTGCCAGATCCCCTTTCCCCCCACACCTTTCCCACCCTGTTGTTCTCTCCTGGTCTTCAGGTGGGCTTGGGCAAGTATTTGGGAACAAATCCTATTAAGTCAGGGAGACTGGGTATTATCTGGAGTGGGGCCTTGGGGCTGAGCCTTGGACATCAAGCAGACCCCACTTCCTCCTCCAATCTGCATGGAGACAGTTCACCCACAGGCCCTTGGGCAGGCCCAGAACCCCTGGCCTGCAGGAAGCAGGATTCCCAAGCCCAGTGACTTACAGTCTCACCACGATCACCACTCTTGCCAGCAGGGCCGACAGGGCCAGGGGCACCAGGAGCACCAGGGGCACCAGGGGGTCCAGCAGGGCCGGTCTCACCACGGTCACCCTGGGTGGGGAGAGGAGGGGTCCAGTCAGCCCCAGATAGTCTCGCAGGGGAGCAGCAGGCAGGGCTCTGGCTCTGAAATGCAGCTACCTTACCTTGGGGCCAGGAGAACCATCTCGTCCAGGGGAGCCTTCAGCACCAGGGGATCCCTACAGAGGGAGAGGGGGACAGGTTAGAGTGGGGGTACAGGGAAGTGAAGGCAAAGACGATACACCATCTTTAAGGCACTGATGAGTGGCTGGGGCTTGCTCACTTCACGTCCAGACTCGCCAGGGGGTCCAGCCAATCCAGGGGGGCCCATGGGACCAGGGGGGCCACGCTCACCACTTGCTCCAGAAGGACCTTGTTTGCCGGGTTCACCCTGTGGGAGGAGAAAGAGTCAGGTCAGGGGAAGGGGGGCAGGGTGTAAGAGCCTTCAGATCACCTGCCCCGTTTGCCCTTGCTGGCTTCACTATCCCCATCCTGTATCTGTCATGGCTCTTCCTGGTCCTCTTTCCCCCTGACCCCAAGGTAAAGAGATACTCACAGAGGGGCCAGGAAGACCAGGGAAACCTCTTTCTCCTCGCTGACCGGGCAGGCCGACCACACCACGCTGTCCAGCAATACCCTGAGGCCCAGGGGTACCAGGAGAGCCCTGTGGGAGGCAGACAGATGGGGGTGAGTCACCCCACAGAGGCAAGCAGCAACACCTCTGCTCTGCACCCCAGTGGAATGCTCACTTACAGCAGGACCGTCAGCACCAGGAGAGCCTTTCTCGCCAGCGGGGCCGGGAGGACCAGGGGGGCCAGCTTCACCGGGACGACCAGCAGGGCCAGTCTCACCACGGGGACCTTTGCCACCTTCTTTGCCAACGGGACCAGGAGGGCCAGGGGGTCCAGCATTTCCCTAGGTGGGGAGAAGAGGGGTTGTCAGAGTGTAGTGTGGCTTCTAGAACACCACCCCAACCTCTTAGCCTATGCCCCACTCCCTCCCCCAGAGTAGAAGCTCTGCAGATACTTACAGAGGGGCCAGGGGGACCAACTCGGCCAGCAGCACCAGGGAAACCAGTAGCACCCTGCAGAGGAGGACAAAAAAGTGGTCAGAGGAGGATAGTCACCTCACCCCAGCCACCCCCACCTCAGGAGGGACAAAACCAAGACACTCACAGGGGGGCCAGCAGCGCCTCGAGCACCTTTGGGTCCAGGAGCACCAACGTTACCCTGTAGAAGACCACATTGGTGTCAAAGCTAGGCCAGGCCTAGAAACTGACTCCTGGGGCCAGGCCTGCAGGCAGCTCAGGGCCTACCAGGTGAGATACTCACAATGGGGCCAGGGGGTCCAGTTGGGCCAGCGGGGCCAGGGGGACCACTATCGCCTTTAGCACCAGCATCACCAGGTTCGCCTTTAGCACCAGGTTGGCCATCAGCACCCTGGAAGGGGAGGAGGCACATTGAGCGAAGGAGAGGAGATGCCACAGGGCTAGGGGAGGAGAAGCAGTAATCCCTGGGGCAGGATGTCACCTGCATGGGGATAATGCCCTCCCCACTCTCCTCAGCCACCCAAACTTCCCGTCCCAGCTCCCCAGGTGACCATGAGGGTTTGGTACTCACAGGGGGTCCAGCAAAGCCAGCAGGGCCAGGGGGACCAGGCTCACCACGGTCTCCCTAGAAGTACAGGAGGTAAGTTGGAGAGATGCTCTGCCATGGAGGGTGGGTGGAACATGGATCGAACATGCCCAGAGCCCAAAGAGGTGCGGGTGATGAGGAGGAGGCACAGGAAGAGGGGGCATAGGCATGAAAAGAGGAAAGGGCAAGTCTGGGGAGTTAGTAGAGTCTTTTATACTTACGGGGGCACCGCGAGCTCCAGTGGGACCAGCAGGGCCGCTAGGACCACTCTCACCCTGCAAGGGAGGGACAAGAGCTCAGGCTCAGGGGCCCACTTGGGGCAAATGACCCCCCTTTCCTGCCCCCAGCTTTCCAGGGATGAAAGGCCCCATGTGCCCATACAGTCACATTAGGGCTTGCTGGGGAAGGTGTGCTACGGAAGAAGGCAGAGAGACAGCCACCTCACCTTGTCACCGGGGGCACCAGCAGGGCCAGGAGGACCAATGGGGCCGGTCAAACCACGCACGCCATCTTTACCAGGAGAACCATCAGCACCTTTGGGGCCAGCATCGCCCTAAAGAAGTGGGAAAGTCTGAGACTACCGGTGTGGGACCAGGAGACAACCAACAGTGACATCATTGTTTTAGGGGATCGTTCCCCAGTTTTCTCCTGTCTTTCTACCTGTCACAAGGACTAAGACTTTTCAAGGGGATAGATGCATGCCTAGAGGGTCTCGGGGAACACGTTATGAGGCCTTTGCCTAGTGTGAGAGGATGACTAAGGGACTCTGTTCAGTAGCCACTGCTCCTCTGGTTGCCATAGTGACTCAGGGGGAGAGGGTGCTGGACCACAAAGAGGCCAGATGGGAAGAAGGGAAGACTAAGGAAAGGAAGGGGAGACTCTAAGGAGGAGAGAAAAAGGCTGAGATACCCAGCAGAGAGAGAGAGATGGAAGCCACAGTGCTCAGGGGAGGGGATTGACTTACTCTGTCACCCTTAGGGCCAGGAAGACCAGCTGCACCTCGTTCACCAGGCATTCCTTGCAGACCTGGGGCACCCTGGCTTCCGGGGGCTCCAGGAGCACCAGCATCACCCTGCATGGCAACCAAGATGACAAGAGTGAGGCCAGGGGTCCCAGGAGTGGCTCTTAGCTCCAAGCCCCTCTTGGAGAGTAAAGACTCACAGCCAGGAACATGCAGCTGCATGTGGACCTCACCCCAATCTAGCCGCCATACCCCCCACCCTACAGGAAGGTGGCTCTGGTCACAGCCAGGCATCCCTGCAGTAGGAGGGGTGAGGCCTCCCCAGCTGCCTCACCTTAGCACCATCATTGCCAGGAGCACCGTTGGATCCTCGGGGACCAGCAGGACCAGGGGGGCCTTGCACACCACGCTCTCCGGGGAAACCTCTCTCGCCCTAGAAGGGAAGGACAGGGCACATGATGGCTGCTCCGCAGATGATGGGCCGAGCCTGGGCCACTCCATGGGACAGCAGGAGGCTTGACTTACTCTTGCTCCAGAGGGGCCAGGGGCACCAAGGTCTCCAGGAGCACCCTGTGGAGGAGGGGGACATAAGGCATACAGTGAGTGCAATGTGGTATGGTCCTCCCCACTGGCCCTCAGGCTCTGTGACGAGCCACCACCCCTGCTTAGCACAGAATAGGGACTCTTTCTGGATTGTGTCAAAGACCCCTCTGCCCAAATATCTTGGAGGGCAGTAAGAGCACGCCAGCACACCAGCTCTGAGCTCATACCCACACAGGGGCAGCTCCTTCTAGGATGGAAAGTTCTTTTCAGTGTTTAATTTCTACACTTCTGGCTGATGGCTGTCTGATTAACTAGGGGGGTTAGTTCCCCCCTGGGACCCTTACTTCCCCCCCCCCACACACTTCTCAGGTCTCTGTTGCTTCTTACCTGTTCACCGGGCTTGCCTGCTTCACCAGGAGGACCAGCAGGGCCAGGGAGACCCTGTGGGTAAGAAATGGGGACAGCAAGGATTTAGAATCTGGAGGAGGACAAAGGGGTGTTCCCCCACACTCCACCTCCTGCCCTGCTGACAGCCTGAGGCCTCACCTGGAATCCAGGGGAGCCAGCGGGGCCTTGTTCACCTCTCTCACCAGCAGGGCCCTGGCAGGGAGAAAATGCTGTGATCACAGAGAAGACAAGGGAGAGGGAGGGCCTCCCTTCTCTCTACAGCACCCCTCCTCAGGCTGCCCTATCAGGGCCACTTACAGCCGGGCCAGGGGGTCCCTGAGCTCCAGCCTCTCCATCTTTGCCAGCAGGACCCTGTGGGAGAGGACAAAGAACACAGGGTGATGAGGTGGGTACCTGGTACTAGGTGCTCCCAACTCCTGGGTGATGGGTTGTGGTGTGAGATACTTACAACTGCACCAGGGGGTCCGGGGACACCTCGTTCTCCAGCTTTGCCAGGCTCTCCCTGTGAGGATAGAGGGTCTGGGTTGAGGGGTGCAGAAGAGGAAACTGGAAACTCCAGGGCTTTCTTATCCAAGTCTCTGCCATCTCTGATCTGGGGTGCTCCAATCTCACTGGGACCACACAGCCCTTCTGGCCTCCTCTCTCCACTGGGAACCTCTTTCTGCAGTCACCTCAGAGGCGAAGGGCTTCTATCTTTATGTATACCAAAACATGGGGATGATTTTCATGTAAAACACCCATCATCATGCATGTCCATGTGTTGGGGTGGCACTAACATACTACTTATTTCCTGGGATAAAACAGTGGTCTCTCATTTCATCATCAGGGAGTCTGAGGCCCAGAAATGAGCAGCAAGTGGCCTGAGGTCACACAACCATTCACTGGCAGGGCCCAGGACTGACTCCTTTGGCATGTCTGTCCCTGGCTTTGAATACTCACAGCAGCACCTTTAGGTCCAGGGAATCCCATCACACCAGCCTGACCACGGGCACCAGGAGGGCCGGGGGGGCCAGGGCGACCATCTTGACCAGCGGGACCCTGTAGAAAGAAGGAGCAAAGACAGAGGTGAGGATTGAGGTTGGGTGGCCTGGAGAGTGGGAAGGGGGTCCTAGGCAGTGATACTTACAGGGGGGCCAGTTTTGCCATCAGGACCAGGGCTACCAGGGCTTCCAGTCAGACCCTAAAGGGGAGGCAGAAAGGTGTGAGAGGGAGGGGGAGATAAGAGTCCAGGGTAGGGGCACTCCATGGCCCTGCTTCAGAGTGCCTCCCCCAGGCCCCACTAGGACACACTCAAGATCAGGGCCAGGCTGCAGAGGGCCGGGGCCTCACCTTGGCACCAGGCAGACCAGCTTCACCAGGACGGCCAGCTTCACCAGGAGAGCCTTTGGGACCAGCGGGGCCAGGGGAGCCACGTTCACCAGCGGGACCCTGGTTGGGGAGGAGGGGGTGTCACAGGAACAGTCAGTTTCAAGTCTAGGCTACTTAAGAGAAGTGGCGTCTTCTGATGAGTGGGTGTGTAGCATGGTATGGGGTGGAATGGGGTGAGGGCCTATGAGAGGCACTGGTGATGGTAAGAAGGTCAAGGTGTGGTACACACACAGGTCTGCAGCCACTGCTGGGGGCACTAGTGGCTGAGTGGTAGGAGGAGGAAGAGCACGCCCAGGGAACCTGGCATAAGAGTTACCTTGGGGCCTGCAGCACCATCTGAACCAGGGAAACCACGGCTACCAGGTCCACCCTGCAGGAGGAGAAGAAGCCTGTGAGCTTAGACACGCAGGCATAGGCAGCCCTGGGGGTGCAGGAGGGAGCACTTACACGCTCGCCAGGGGGTCCGGGCAAGCCAGTGGGGCCGGGCTCTCCACGGGCTCCTCGCTTTCCTTCTTCTCCAGCAGGGCCAGGGGGGCCTTGAACACCAGCGGGGCCCTGGAGTGGGCAGACAGGAGGGTGTGGCCTGTGGTCAGGGGCTCTGTCTTCCCCATAGGCCCATTCACCCTCCTGAGGAGCTCAGACTTGAGAATCCAGGGGCACTTACGGGCTCTCCCTTGGCACCAGTATCTCCTTTGTTGCCGGGGGCACCAGGTTCACCCTGTGTGGGAGAGGAAAGGATGAGTGAGAGGCCATGGCTGAGTGGCCTGGGGCTCATGCACAGGGCAAAGTGAGAGAGCGGTACTTACACTGTTACCCTTGGGACCAGGGGGGCCGCTGGGGCCCTGGGGTCCAGAGGGACCTCGAGCACCAGGGAAGCCAGGAGCACCAGCAATACCAGGAGCGCCCTGTGGGAGACAGAATAGGTGAGGTCTGATGTGGAGGGCAGGGACAGGGGCTGGAGTGGGGGGGGCAAGGGAGCAGCTCTTACTAGGCAAGGATACTTACGTTGGCACCCTTAGCACCAGGCTGACCATCAGCACCAGGGTTTCCCTGTGGCACAGAGAGAGAATGGTGAGTGCTAGGCCAAGCATCCAAGCTGGGAAGTGGCTCGGGGTGTGGAGAAGGGGACACTTACAGCAGGACCAGCAGCACCAGCAGGGCCAGGGGGGCCAGGCTCACCACGCACACCCTGGGGACCTTCAGAGCCTCGGGCTCCTTGGGGACCAGCTTCACCCTGGGTGGGAAGAAAGGACAAGTCAGGGACCACCCTGGACCTGTGAGGGGTTAAGATGGAGTCACAGGTGGGGAGCAAGGAAAGCAGACCAAGAACCGGGGTCTCAAAACCAAAGGAGGGATCCGAGGCAAAGCTGTTGGGGATTGGGTGTCTTGCCTGCTGCCTTCAGGTTTTGAGGGTCAGAAAAGCCCACCCTGAGCCTGAGGGAGTTGTGCTCAGGGGAGGGAGTACTCTTACCTTAGCACCAACAGCACCAGGGAATCCAGGGGGACCAGCGGGGCCAGTGGGACCCTGTGAATGAAACAGACATTAGCCAGAGGAAGGTAGCAGTGGTGTCCTGGGGTTCAGACCACCTCAGCCTGACAGGTATCAGAGGCCCCCACGCCCCACCCAGCCCAGACAGTGTGCACTCACAGGGGGTCCAGCAGCACCAGTAGCACCATCATTTCCGCGAGCACCCTACAGAGAGACCAGAAGCTTCAGTCACATCCACAGGCGCAGGCCAGGGACTAGGGAACCCTCACAGGGACAGGACACTTACAGCAGGGCCAGTGGCTCCAGGGCGACCTCTCTCACCAGGCAGACCACGGGGACCCTGAAAACAGGACAAAGAGATGTCAGAGGTGACACAGTAGGACACAGCCTCTTCCTGCTCCCTCTCCTCCAAGTAGAACTGCAAGTACTCACCATTTGACCAGGAGCTCCATTTTCACCAGGGCTACCAGGCTCACCCTAGAGGGTAGAGAGCAGCATTAAGGCTCTGTTCATGGTGGAACTGGGGTGGAGGGGTAGAACAGTATTCCAGCAGCCTCTTACCTTGGGACCAGCAGGACCAGAATCTCCCTTGGCACCATCCAAACCACTGAAGCCCTAAGAGAGGAAGAAAGACCGCGTGAGATTCCCCAAATGGGGCAGGGCACCTGGATCCCCTACACCCCCACACCTTTGATGGAGACTCAGGTAGTCACCATTGTCATTCCCTCCCCTTTTGGAGCTAGACTAAGTCCCAACTGAGGATTTTACCCAGTCCCTCTACTGAGACTCCTTTCCCTGTGGATAGAAGTTTCTTAGACTGTCAATTCCCCAGCTCTTAGGACTTCTGGAGCTGTCACTCGTCATAGAGCACACAAGGATCCTTGGGGGGATCAGGCCAGAGTGTGGGATGTGGGGACTCTGGGAGCTTAATGACTCACTCTGTGTCCCTTCATTCCAGGGAGACCAGCTGTTCCGGGCAATCCCCGAGCACCCTGGAGAAAAAAGAAACAGAGGACAAAGTCAGAGCCGTTAGAAACTCCGTAGCAGATGTAGCTCCTAAATGAAGGTCAAATGCAATGGAGACCTTTGTGCTGGCCACATATTGCTGCTCACCTGAGGTCCAGGAGGGCCACGCTCACCAGGGCGACCAGGCTTTCCAGCTTCACCCTGAGAGGAAAAGAGAGTCATTGGACCTGTACCCCCTGACTAGAAAAGTGTGTGTGTGTGTGTGTGTGTGTATCTTCATGGAATCATGGGAAGCCAGGTTTAGGGGCTCAACACCTTATTTCTGCAGATAAGTTTAAATCTAGACTGAAACCCTTATTTAATGAATTTGGGGTCCCTCTGAAGGATTTTCTACTTATTTCTCTCACAGCACAGCATTTTAACTGCCCCATATGGAGGGCATACCTAAGGCATTCAGACTGATTAGGCCTAAGGTGGTTTCTGTACTATGGGATGGAGGTGGAGATTGCTCTGAGATGATGTGGGAGTGGGGGTTGGATAGTCACCCTTATTGGGGAAAGGGGGAAGATCCTAGAAAGGTGAAGGCCATTATAAAAATGCAGTTTCATGTGTCAGAGGGCACCTACCCTCCTTTCTTTGAGTAATATCTTCCCCCAGATAAAAGGGGGTGGAAGTAGGGAGAAGGACATTACAGGGATTTTGGTAATGATGATGGTGGCGGTTAGAGGGCAGTTTACTGCCCAGGTTACTTACATCATCTCCATTCTTTCCAGGGGGGCCAGGGAGACCACGGGGACCCATGGGACCCTGGAAGAGACAAGAAGAGAGGAGGTTAGAATCATCCAGATAAAGGAAAAAGGAGAAGATGCATTAGAAGGATGGAGGTCCTTCAACAGGAGAAACCACATGTATGTTGAGCAGATATATACTTGTAGAGTACAAGATGGGGAACACTTACTGAAGCTCCAGGCTCGCCAGGCTCACCAGGGGGGCCTTGGAAACCTTGGGGACCCTGGAGGACAAGGAGACAAAGTTGGGTTTAGGAGAGCCTTCCTTTTGCATCCTGAAAAGAGAACGCTGAGTACTTGCCCTGCCCTCATCCCAGCCTTCTCTCCAAAAGCCCAAAGCTGAAGATACCCTGAAGATACTTACAGGTGAACCAGGGGGACCAGGAAGACCACGAGGACCAGAAGGACCCTAGAGAAGGGGCAGGGAAGGAGTTCAGAATGAGGGCATCTGCAGGGAAAAGCTGCATAGCGGCAGTCTCGCTGTCTCCCTTGGGTTTCCATTGTGGTCACCCAGTGATCCAGCATCCCCTGTGGACTCTAAGATCCGAAGGTGGTCTTGACCTTCAAAGTCATCTTTGTCATATTTATATAAACCAACTCTGGCTCATCTTGTCTGGATCCCCATAGAATCCTCTTCTGTTGTCTCTACCTCCCCCTGGTGGCTCACCATAGGGCCAGGCACGGACATTCCTCCAGTTGATTTCTCATCATAGCCGTAAGACATCTGGGGAGCAAAGTTCTAGAAAAACAAAACAAAAACAAAAGTAAGAATGAGTGTATCAAAAAACACTGTCAGGACAGTGAACTCAAAGGCTATATCACTGATCGTGGGACTAAGTGACACTGTGTGCCTCTGAGGTGTTGCATTAATGACATTGTCGCTTCAGAGATATTCCTGCCACAAATACATTGTCTGAATCTGAACTGGATATATCTGACAGACTGAAATCGAAGGAGGGACAGTCTAGAGAATGAGCCTCTACATAATTTTTTTCAGTGTTATAAAATTAAGGGAAATCTGACAGTTTCAAAGTCAAGGAAATTAGAGAGACATGGCAATTAAACACAACTCATGATCCTTTATTGAATCCTGGATCATGGGGGGTAGGGGGGTATGCTATACAGGACATTCTGAGAACACTGATTCACTTGACTCTGGAGTGTATGTTGGATCTCAGTATTGTATGAATGTCAAATTCCGTAAATGTGATCATTGTGCTTGGGCCATGAATGTTTTCTTAAGAAAACTTTAACCTCAGCCCACTAGAACTTAGGAAGCACACACTATAAAGCACTGAGGAACCAAAGGACATAGTATTAGCAACTTCTTACATGGTTTAGATGGATATACAGAGACTGTGAGGGGCTGTACGAGTGTTCTTTCCACTATTCTTACAACTCTTCTATAATTTGGACATTATTTGGAAATATAAAGTGTGTCACCTGCCCCCCAAAATGAGGGGATCACTCCAGGCCTTCCATAAGTGTCTGGACCCTCCACTTACTCCTCCAAGGCCAGGGGGTCCAGGAGGTCCTGGGGGGCCAGGGGGGCCAGGGAGTCCAGGCTGTCCAGGGATACCATCACGGCCAGGGCTGCCTGCGGGTCCCTGGAGGAGAAGGTACAGCAGAATGAACACAAGCCGGGAGCCACGCCCACCTCAGCCCCCATCTACTCAAAGAGGACAGCCTTACCCTTGGGCCTCGGGGGCCAGTGTCTCCTTTGGGTCCCTGTGGGGTTGGGGGAGAGAAGAAACAAAAGAAGCTAGTTAGAGGAGCCGTGGGCGTGAGGAGTCACACGAGGGGTAGCAGAAGTCGCGGTCAGAGCTTTACCTCGACTCCTGTGGTTTCCTGGTCCGTAGGTGTCGCTGGCGAGATAAGAGGTGAGCATTAGAGGCCGGGCTGCTCTGGGTGCAGAGCTCCCTGCACGCCAAGGAGCGCCGCCCTCCCCACCCCAGGCCCCAGTGTACCCTCGCCGTCGGGGCAGACGGGGCAGCACTCGTCCGGGGGGACCTTGGCGCCAGGGCATTTCTTGGTATCATCGCAGATCACATCATCGCACAAGACTTTGCCGTTGTCGCAGACACAGATCCGGCAGGGTTCGGGTTTCCATACGTCTCGGTCTTGGTACCTGAGGCCGTTCTGTATGCAGGTGACTGGAGGGACTGGGGCAAGAAGGGGAGAGGGGGGCTGTCAGCCGCGCCCGAGTCCCCCACCTCCCCGAGAGACCCCCACTATATCCCCGCCCTTCTCTGCCTTAAAGGCACATTTAGATTTTCCATTTCCCGCCTCTTCCTCCCCCTCCTTCCCCAAATCCTTAAAGCTCATCTGCTCCTCATCAACGCCAATGACAGAGCCGAGGCGCCCGGCCAAGGCGGCTATAACTCTTTCCAGTTCTCAGGAATTTAAACAAAGCTTTAGGACTCAGTAGCTTCCAATTCTAACCTCAGCCCATTGGTGGTAAAGCCAAGTGAAATAAAATGCCATTGGGTGGGGGTAGGGGGCGGGGTGGGAGGAGAGAAAAGGCGGGGCCGGGTCTGGAGGGCAGGCTTGTGGGGAGTGGTCTGGGCGGAGACCGAAGGGGGAGGAGAGATTGCAAGCCCAGCCCCCATTGCGCCCCTTTCCACTGGCAGGTAGGATGGTGTGGGCAGGGCTAGGAGGATGGGAAGGGACCTACTGGGTGGAGTCCGGCTCTGAGACGTGAGAGGAACCTCAGAAGTAAGACACCCTCTAATCTCCCGCACATTAAGAAAGTTCTATCTCCGGGATGTGCTCAGTTCCTAAAGCCAGCCAGTGCGTCTACCTCCTTAGTCGAGAACCACCAGTCCATGGCGCGATCGTCTATCAGACTGCCACTAGGTGGCAGGCTATACTAAGTAATTAAAGTGGGGTGGAGCCGCTCCCCCCTTCCGCACCCCACTGGATACGTCTTTTCGAGACTGGGGGCTATTATATCCCCAGCTTTATTTTCTGAGTCTAAAAGGGGGGTCCACGACAGGAGATTGCCCCAGTCTTCCTGCTCCAGCTCCTGCGCTGGGAAGTGCTGGAGGGCAGGCGCAGTGCTAAGAGTTGACCAGAAGAGGACGCCAGAACCCCGCCCAGCCAAGTCCTTGCCAAAGTTTCTCATGCTCCAACCCGCCCACTCCCCGCGCCCCCTCCCCCTCAGCTCAGCACCCCCACGGCCCTGGTTTCACTGTCTCGCCTGCAGAGAGGGCAAGCAATCTTTCCTTATGAATCATCCCACAGCCCTCTTGATTGCTTTTACATCTTGGACTCCAAATTCCCCGTTTGGCGCCCCCATCCCACTTTCGACGTGTTTCTCCTCCACTTCGCACCCAGCCCCCCACCCCTCGCCGGAATCCACAGCGCGCGACCGAGACTCCCTCCAGATCCTCCAAACACCGCGCTCCAGATGTCCCTCCCGTTCCTCATCTGCACCCCCCCACCCCCGCGCCCTACCCACAGGATGCACTCCCTCTCCCTTTCCCTCTGGTCACCCAGGAAGAACCACATCATCTCCTTTCTACCCCCCTGCTCCCCCGCCCCCCCCCCCCCAGCATCCCGAGTCTCAGTTTAAGTCGGCCTGGGGCCGAGCGCAGTGCAGCAAGGGTATCCCCAAAGTTTGGGACTTACTGTCTTCTTGGCCCTCCTCTTGGCCGTGCGTCAGGAGGGCGGTGGCCGCTAAGAGGAGCAGGAGCCGGAGGTCCACAAAGCTGAACATGTCTAGACCCTAGACATGTAGACTCTTTGCGGCTGGGATGGGGGTTAGCGTCCGCTCATGCGTGGCCTCTCAGTCCGCGTGCCTCCTGCTCTGACCCCGAGGAGAAACTCCCGTCTGCTCAGACGCCCGGCCAGGGCCCTTTTTATACCATCCCGAAGGAGAGTGGGGAGGAACCCTGGCCTTTGCAGAAGGGGAGCCGGAGGCCCGGCCCCTAGCCAATCAGAGCTGCCTGGCCCGGCCCCCAGTTTGGGAGTTGGAACCCAGCGGGGGAGGAGGAGGGAAGTGCAAGGAAAAGTCCACCGCATATCTCCCCCCTCCCCAGCTCGGCCTCCCCAGCCCCCCAGGCCAGCTTGGGCCAGAGGTGCTGCCATAGGGTGTGCAGTTGGGTGCTCCATACAATGTGGCGCCAGGGCTGCCCCTTGAGCTTTCCCCCTGGGAGTCCCAACGGGGAGCAACTGGAATTGGGGAGCTGGGTGGGGAGCCTCCTGAAGGTGAAAGGACCAGGGTGCTAGACTGGGGTCCTCCTAGCCAGGCCTCACTCACGCTCCCCACACCCTTCACAAGAGCTGGTAAGGCCATTTGGGGACCCTTTAAAACTGGAGAACCAGAGGGCTCAAAAGCTGTCTTTTTTTTTTTTTTAAAGGCTTTCTTTGGAGTGTCTTTTGGTACGACTGGGCTCTGAGCTTAGGAACATTTGGGGAACACGTCAGATTTCTGTATAGGCATAAAAATCAAATTAAATGGGAAGGTGCCAAATGATGGGAGAGATTGTATTTTGAGGATGTCAGTTCTGCCATGCTTGAGGTTTCAACACAGGTTCAAATGTGCCTTCTTCCTTCACTGCTCACCCTACCCATCCCCCAGATGATATGGGAAGGGGAGGCTGAAGTTCTAGGTGAGAACTTTGTTTTTGTGGACTCTCCAGAGGAAGCTTTGGCCTTGGGTAATAGGGCAGTAAGTAGTGTTGTGTGTGTGTTTGGGGGTGGGGGCTTGGGGAGGACTAGTGAGACTTCCAGTCCCAGAGACCTAAGTATATATGGGAAGGTGGTGATGGATGCTCAACTAGGAAAATGCGGCTAGAGAACCTTCTATCCAGCACAGTCAAACCAGACAACTCAGGTGGAAGGCACTGGGCTAGAGATAGAGTGCTCCTTGGAGCTGCACACAGTCCCACTTCTGGTTATACTAGGTAAGGACTCAGGGGTAGGGGTCCATGGGAGACTCTGGATGTCTGAAGGAGACTGTTAGGCTGCTAGGATGCGACTGTAAGGGAGCATGAGCAACTTTGTCTTAAAGAATGTTTTCCCCTGCTGCACTTCTTTCTTGAAATTCCAAGCCAATTGTTCTCTGCTGAAACAAACCAAGAGAAAATCATCTGTACCCTGGAAGGAGCCGGGAACCCCAAGAATAGCGGTGTATATTTGGGAGCGAGCGATACCTTTAGACGTTGATGTCCCCATGTCCCAGACTCCCCATGTCCCAGACTCCCAATGTTGCTTTACCCCAGAGTCACCTATGGGGACCCCTGATCTTGCCAAAGTGGGTGCCCCCAACAGAAGACTATAGGGGATCCCTTGGCAGTTCCCTGTCCTGCTAGGCTCACCCACCCTCATCACTCCAGAGCTGCAAACGTGGCGGGGAGTCCCTCCTCCCCCAAACCATCCAAGATTCCATTGCTTCCCCCTGCCCGCCCCTCTCAGGCCCTCCCCCAGCTGGTTTTGTGCAACGAAGGCAAAGGGAGAAAAAAAGAAGAAAGACCAAGGGAACAGAAGAGGGGGGGAGCCACGTAGGCCATGGGCAGCCAGAATGAGCAGCGCGGGTGGGGCGACTGGGGAGACAGCAGGGGCTATAATTAAAGAGAAAATATAGTTTCCAGAGAGGCAGGGCTGGAGATGAAAATGGGGTCTGCCCTTCATCAATTATTCCCACCATGTGGCAGCAGCTTGTGGCCCAGGAGCTGTGCCCCCCACCCCCCAGTGCCAGTGATTGCAGGGCAGGACTGGGGGACCCCCAGGTCGTGAGATGGCAGTTCCTGCATCCAGGAATAATAGCACAATAACAATAGTCCTGTGCTTCAGACTGCTCACCCCTTTGAAGTAGCTGTCTGAAGCAGGGTGTCACAAGTTTGGGGGTGAAAGTTGATGCCTTCCCCCACTGCCTGTAGCCCTGGCCCCGGTCCTAGAAGTTCTGTCCCCTGTCCTCCCAACTCTGGTTGTCTTTGCCCACCTTGAAGAAGGGACTCAGGTGGGAAATTATTACGTCAGGAGCTAGGGGTCCTGCAGGCTGATCTGGGGGTCCTTGGGATTGAGCTGTGGGGTTTGTGTGCATGGCATGTGACAGCCACCTCCCCATGATTCAGTTTCAGACTTTTTTTTTTTTCTTTTCTTTTCACCAGAGCACTGTTTAGCTCTGGCTTGTGGTGGTGCAAGGGATTGAACCTGGGACCTGGGTGCCTCAGATATGAGAGTCTATTTACATAACCATTATGCTATTTCCCCTGCCCAACATTTATTTACTTATATTATTTACTTATTTATTTTGGATAGAAACAGAGAGAAGTTAAGGGGGGAGGGAGATAGTGGGAGAGAGAGAGAGACTGCTACAGCCCTGCCTCACTACTAATGAAGCTGTTCCCTGAAGGCAGAGTCAGTTTCAGACTTCTACCCACCCTGGGGACCCCAGACAGAGGTTTCCCAAGCCTCCTTATACGTGGCATGGGGAACTGAGGGCCAGAGCCTCTGCCACTTTTGGACTTGAAACGCTTGGCGGGCGCCCAGCCCAAAGATGTGTCTTTAATTTCTGCAGCATGACAGCAAGAGGAAGAATGTACTTGGGGTCTCCTCCCAGACCAGCTAGGCCTCCTTGGCCAACACTGAGACTAGGGTGGGGGTGGGGAGGGAGCTGGGCCCCGAGAGGGGTGGAGGCGCCACCTCATCTTTAGGAAACTCTGAAGCTCTGGCTTCTTATGGAATGTAAGACTTTGTCAAGAACTTGGAGTGAGTGGGGGGGGGGGGAGTAAAAGCCAAACATCTCCTCCCCCCCACCCCCATGAAATGGTAAAGTCATCAGCACTTTGGGGGAAAAAATTCCTCAAGAAGAAAAACAGAAAGAGGAAAGGTGCTGAGCTCTGACTTCTCTCCGGATCCAGATTTCCCCAAATGTCTTCCTTCCATGAGTTGGGGGCAGGCTTGTGTCCCCCAGACCCCCGTCCTCTGGAACCCAGTCTGGACTCCATGGTGGGAAAAGGGGGAAGAGGCAGCTCAAATGCTCGTGCACCTGGCCAACAGGTGGGAGCAGACCTCTCCGCATACAGCTGTCCTGGCTCTAAGCCAAGATTCCATTGCCTTCTCGCCTAGATTTGACAGCCTAGAACATTCTCCTGGTCCCAGAAAGGTGATGGAGAGAGACTAGAACAGGGCTTGAAAAGAGACAGTTGGGGAGTGTCCCAAGACTGAAGATACAGTGAAGGTCTCCAGGTGTCTCTGGCATGGACACCTCATGATTCCTGTTGAGGGCACCCTGGACCAGAGTCTAGGGTGAGACATCAGGTGTGTGGGGGTCCTCTCTTCTCCACTGTGCACTACATCGTCCAAGTCTGTTGGACGTTAGTTAAGTTTTTTTTTTTTTTTTTTTTTGCTTTCCACTTCAGGTGCAGTCTGAAACCCAAGTCTTTTGGAAGCGTCCCTCCATTTCCAAGGTTTTCCAGGTTTAGAAGGGAGGGGATGGATTCAGTTTGCCCATGTTTAGTGTTAGGTGTCAATGAGCCATCTGGTCAGGAACCTTTGGGTGTCAGGTTGAGAGTGCAGAGAAACAAACCTGGGAAGCTGAGGTGACCTCCTGGATGTAGTTATCTCCAGAGAAGTATGGAGGGGAGAGACACAAAACACTCTAAGGGCCAGAGAGGTGAGGGGAAAACAGAAGCCCAGAGAAGCAGGGCTGGCTGTCTGGTGTCATTTATGCTGAAGGAAGATTGCTGTAGAAGGAGGAAGAGTTATATGTTGCAAGGGTAATGTGATTAGAAGTAGGACAATGACTAAATTTAGCAGTGTGGTCACTAGGTGCCCTTGGTGTGAGAGGTTTGGGAGTGACAGGCCAGGAAGCCAATGGGACTGGGCTGAACAGAGAGTGGGCAGCCAGGAAGTGAGGTCCCAGGGCAGAGGGCTCAGAGGAGGGAGTAAGGAGAGGGAAGATAGCAGGCTTCTCCTTTTCCTTTTCCTTCCTACACTCCTCCTGTCCCCACACCTGTTTTTCTCTTTTCTTCTTATCTTTGCTGCTTAGCCCATCTTTCCTCTTTCTGAGGGTAAGGTCTCTTTCTGGTCTTGTCCTATTTTTACTTTTCCTCTACCTTTTCATTTCTTCTCAGGTGGCCTGAACCCTCTCATGACCATACACAGGTCCAGCCCACACCTTCTTATCCTCTAGAGACAGCTCTCTGCCAGGCTCAAGAAGAGAAGATTTAATTTTGATTCCTGCAAGTTCTACTGCTTTTTGCCTTCCCACACCCAAGTGTCCAAAAGGAGGAAGTTTGGGGACCCAGAACCAGGGAAGGAGCTGAAGCATGGTAGCAGGGTTGCTTGCCACCCCAAGGCTGTTCCCTGCCCCTCACCAGGTCCCAGTTGAGAATGCTGTGCTAGATGGGGACATTGTGGGGCTTGGGGACTCCAGCCCTTCCTTTCACTCTGTGTCTCCCACAAGTGAGGGGTCAATGCCACCTCTCCGCTAAAGTTCCCAGACCAGGAGCTTGTCAGGTTCTTCATGGCCTCTCAGTCAAGACCAGACCCGTCCCCCACCCCTCCAATACACACAGCCAGTGTCTGGAGGGAGAACAGCTTTCCATCACAAGTTGGGGGAATGATTTCATTGAATTATTTACCCCGTTATGGAGAGCTTCACTTCCAAAGTGATTTCTTTCTTTTTTTTTCTCTCTCATTTTATTTATTTATTTATTTATTTTTTAAATAATTTATTTCTTTATTGGGGAATTAATGTTTTACATTCAACAGTAAATACAATAGTTTGTACATGCATAACATTCCCCAGTTTCCCATTTAACAATACAACCCCCACTAGGTCCTCTATCATCCTTCATGGACCTGTATTCTCCCCACCCACCCACCCCAGACCAAAGTGATTTCTTAAAGATTTAGTTTCATTTTATTTTATTTTTTTTCTTTCTTTTTTTTTTTTTACTGTCTTTTTAAACTTTATTTTACTTTTTTTTTTTTTTTTGCCTCCACGGTTATTGCTGGGGCTCAGTGCCTGCACCATGAATCCACTGCTCCTGAAGGCCATTTTTTACCCCCCCCCCTTTTTGCCCTTATTGCTGTAGTCTTGTTGTGGTTATTATTGTTGTTGTTGATATCATTCATTGTTGGATAAGACAGAGAGAAATCGAGAGAGGAGGGGAAGACAGAGAGGGGGAGAGAAAGATAGACATCTGCAGATCTGCTTCACCGCCTATGAAGTAACTCCCAGGCAGGTGAGGAGCCAGGACTCAAACCAGGATCCTTCTGCCAGTCCTTAACCCAGTGTGCTTAACCCACTGTGCTACCACGCAACCCCCCTTATTTTAATTTTTATCAGAGCACTGCTCTCAGCTCTGGCATATGGTGGTGTGGAGGATTAAACTTGGAACTTTGGAGCTCAGGCATGAATAATCTTTTTGAATAATCATTATGCTATCTCCCCCACCTCCAAAAAGATTTAGTTTGCCTTTTAATTTATTACATTTGAAAAGAGAGTTTCACATGGAACAGAGAGGAACAAACCAGAGCATCACTGGTACATGCGGTGCTGAGGATCAAACCAGGAAGCTCCAGCGAGTTAAGTCAGACACCACACCAACCTAGCTACCCCCTCACTTCTGAAGCATCTTCTCCCATTCTCTGCTTTGCCTTTTTTTTTTTTTTTTTGCTCTTCTTTTAGTTCCTCCCCCATGTCCCAACCTTTTCCTCTTGGTGTATTTTTCTTCCTTTTTTTAGTTGTCCCTTTCCCTTTCTCTCTACTGCAGGCTCTTGGTCCCACCCTTCCACCCACACACTCTTTCTTCTTCCTCCCCCCTTTTCTCTTATTTCTCCTCTGCCAGCTGTGTCCTGAAGCTGCCTTTGGGCTACCAGGGAGGAGCTAGGCCTGGGGGTGGGGCCCAGGGGAGGACTTGCATCACAGATGTCTGGATGAAATGTTTAGGAGAAACACACACCACACTCACCCTCGAAGATTCCTTTGAAGCTTGGACTAGAAAAAGAGAGAGACTGGTGGTGGGGGCTGAGGAGAGAGAGGAGAAAAGTGGGGGGGAGGAAGGAAGGTCGATGCCCCTTTGAGGTCAAAATCCAGCTCCTAGTCCCTCCCACTCACATCTACCTTTAGCCCCTCTGGCTCAGCTCAGCCACAGAACTCTGGCATCTTCCACTTCCTCCACTTCCAGTTCTACTTGAGCAAACCTAGGTTTCTACCTTGCTCATTTGCCTTGGTTCTGGACATAACACCTCTTTGGGCAGTCTGACTTAGATATGAAAAGAACCTGGAATTATACATGCACCACTATTTAATTTTTAAAGTGTATTTAATGTGTGTATAAGAGAGAGAGAGAGATCAGAACACAGTTCCACTCCAGCAGAGACAGTGCCAGGAATCGAACCTGGGGCTTTTGTTTGCTGGAGGGAAAGGCATGAATAAAATCACATTTAGGGAGGAAGGGGAGCGGTGAGTAGTGGTACACCCAATAATGCACATGTTACTATGCTGTAGGTTTAAGACTCTGGTCCTCATCTGTAGCAGGGAAGCTTCATAACAATGGAGCAGTAGCATAGGTGCCTCTCTTTCTTTCCTTCTCTGTCTCCCTCCATATTTCTTTCTCCATCAGAAAAAGGAAAATAACACAGCTGAACCTGGAGATGCAACTGTCAAGATGAGTAGGGAAGGAGCACAGAGCTCTGCCTATGTGGCAGGCATCTAAGGGAGTCTGCCCCAGACCTGGGAAGAGATAACTTAGGGAAGAGGGCAGGTGGCAGAGTGGGCATCATAGGCAGTGATTCTGGGACAGAAGGAGCAAGTTCCAGATGCCCAAGGAATCCAGAGAAAGAAGGGTGTGACTAAGCCCCTGGAAACAGAGGCCATGCAGAGAGTCTCAGCAGGGGGTTAGTCTTTGTCCTTGGGGGAGGGGTGTCACAGTCAGGGCTGCATTTGTCAGAGATCACCATGGTACTCACTGGAGTAGAGACCCTACGGTGGGGTGGTAGAAGGTGGCAGCTACTGGCATCCAAGTGAGAGCTGCTGAAAGCAGGGACTAGGTGGGGAGGGAAGAGAAGCAGAGAGATGCGAATGGATTCCACAGCCATTGGGAGGCCGGAGTTATAGGCACTGTGGTAGGATCAATCAGATGTGAGGAGTGTGGTGGTGCTCATGTTTGGATCAGACGTGTGGTTCTCTGGAAGAGTGAAGCCTGAGTTACTATTCCCTTTCCTTCTTTGTCTCTCACAGACACTCTAGTCCACTATTCAGTAGAGACTGGGGACTCAGGAAAGGAAGTAAAATAAACACAGGTGGTGACTCACCAAGTAGCAAGCACACATCATCATCCATGAGGATCAGGGTGAAACCCTGTGGTTCCTATCTGCTGGGCAGAGGGGAAGCTTCACGAGTGGTGGAGCAGTGCTGCAAGTGTCCCTCCTCCTCTCTGTCTCTCTAGCTCTTTCTGTATTTTTAAAATTTATTTATTCCCTTTTGTTGCCCTTGTTGTTTTTATTGTTGTAGTTATTATTGTTGTCGTCGTCATTGTTGGATAGGACAGAGAGAAATGGAGAGAGGAGGGGAAGACAGAGAAGGGGAGAGAACGATAGACACCTGCAGACCTGCTTCACCGCCTGTGAAGCGACTCCCCTGCAGGTGGGGAACCGGGGGCTCAAACTGGGGGCTCGAACTGGGATTCTTACATTGGTCCTTGCACTTGGCACCACCTGCACTTAACCTGCTGTGCTACGGCCTGACTCCCGCTCTTTCTGTATTTTATTCTCTACAAAAAAAATGTATATAGCTGCAGGGAATGGTGCAGTTGGTTAAGCATTGCAGTGGTAACATAAGCAAATATATAAAAATGAACACAAGGGTCAGGAATGTAGCTTGGGAATAGCGTGTATGCATGAGGGCCTGAATTCAATACCCAGCACAAAACAAAACAAAAAGATTGGGAAAAAAAAAAAACAGAAAGAAATCACACACACACACACACCACTCAAAGCAGTGCTACATACGTGATTTTTGAGTAAGTTATTCATGTCTTTGAACCTCATTTCCTCAATTTGTGAAATGGGATAGTAATAAAACCAACCTGCTGACTGAAAGTGGAACCTTCCAGAGATGCAAAGGGGGATGAGAATGCCAGCAGATGAGAAAGCAGTTTCATAGAGGAGGCTAGTCCTAAACTGTGCCAGAGAGGTGAATGGAGGGGGTTTTAAATGCATCATAAGAATGGGCGGGAGGGCATAGACAAACCTGGAAGGTCTCTCTCTCTCTCTCTCTCTCTCTCTCTCCCACACACACACACACACACACACACACACACACACACACACACACACACACACACGGGAAGAGAGAGAGTGAGAGGGAGCATGCAAACAAAAGGCTTGGGCTGAGGAAAGTATGTGGAAGATAAGAATGTAGATGTAGGCTGAGATCAACTTCTAAAGCTCTGGAATTGCAGGAGAGGAATTTATTTACCAATCTGGTGGCCACAGAAAGCCAGTGACTGTTTTTGAGCTCATCACCGTTGTGATCTTTTTGTCACAGTGACAGCAGGACTCAAGTTAGAAAGCTGGAGCTGGGGCCCGGTGGTGGCACACCTGGTTGAGCGCACATGTTACAATACACAAGGACTGGGGTTCAAGCCCCTGGTCCCCACCTGCAGGGGGAAAGCTTCACAAGTAGTGAAGCAGTGCTGCGGGTATCTCTCTGTCTCTCTCCACAATTTCCTTCCTCTCAATTTACGACTGTCTCTTTCCAATAAATAAATAAATAAATACAAAGGCAATAAAAAATAAAACATAAAAAAGAAGGCTGGAGCTAAGGTTGTGGGATTGGGAAGAGAGAGGGGGAAAAGGTTGGAGTCATGGATCTTAGAGTCAGGCAAAGAAGTAAACCAGATAGCCCCACTAAAATTGGTATTCAACCTCTACTAGAGTCTAGAACGATAGTTTCAAGGTGGGAATATCATAGGAGAAGAGCTCATCAGTTGGAAGGAAATGTTGAGCTCATTCTTCCTTTGTTTTTCCTTTCTTGAACAGTTGAGAAAACAAAGACTCAGAGAAGGGAAGTGACCTGCTCAAGGTCACACAGCTAGGTCTGAGTGGTCAGAGCTCCTGTGGCACTTCAAGATCCTGAGTAGCGAGAGGTGAAGAGCAGAAGGGGCCAGGGAAGTAACTGGGACAGGAGAAGTGAGTATTCACAGGGATCCTGTAAACCTGACCTGGCCTGAGCGGACAGGGCAAGAGAGTTGCTCCTTAATACTTGGTTGAATGATGTGGCCAGAGGGGGAAGGGAGCCTGGTGGGCAGAGTGGAACTGCCACATGGAAGAGGCTTGATGTGAACCAGCTGGCCTGGGAGGAGCGTGGGCTGCCTGGGCTGCCGGGGAGGGGTGGAGTAGGAGATGGGAAAGAGGCTATGGTGGGAGGGTGGATGGCGGGCTGGGAGTGGTCCGAGCCTGGAGGCCCCTACCTTCCAGACTGCTGCAGCCCAGATGCCTTCTGCAGCCGCTGCCTGGCCTGTCCAACCCGCTGACCTCATTCCCAGCTCCCCTCCCTCCCTCGCAGGCCCCCCTCTGCCTGCCACGTAGACAGAGGTTTTAACTGCCTCTTGTGCTGGGGGAGGAAGAGTCAGAGGACAGTCTCCCTGTGTCCAGGGCACTGCCAAGTCAGGCTGACCTGGGGGGGAGCAGTGGCAGACCTTGCACCCCTAGACTACTCTGGGCCTCAGTTCCCCCTTCCCAAACAAGATGCCCAACAATGAAGGGAACTGAGGTCCCAAAATATTACAAATATTTGGGAAGAGTATGACAGTAGGCAGGGATGGAGGAGAATTGCTCTGTGGGTTTCTGGAGGCCATCCCCCTGCAGCCCCAGGGCAGGAGGGCTGCTATTCTCAGGTGCAGGAGGTGGCAGAGGCAGGACACTTGCCTCTCTTCCAGCTGTTTTCAGGAAATGGGGTTCCCTGAAATGGAGGGGAGTTCTTTTATGACATCTAACTTCCTTGGCTCCTGTTGTGTTAGGAGTATGACCATGACTGGGTAGAAGTGGGGTGGCATGTGTCTTCCCTCCTCCAGGCCCCTCTCAGTGACCCTCTCTTCAAGAAGGAAGCCTCAAGTGGGTCTGCCTCTTAATGTTCAGTTTTCCCCTGGCCTCCTTGCCCCCGAAGTCCTGGGGCTTCTCAGGGGCCCCAGTGGAATAGGGGCTGTCCCACAATTTTTTCAAGGCGTTCCAGGCCCCTGAGTCACCAACAATGTCTGCTCCTCCTCCTCCTTCTCTTCAGGCTGGGGACCCTCTTCCTCCTTCTCCTCAAACTAAGGGCAGAGGGTATTTCTCCCAGGCTGGGGAAGGGATGGGGGAAGGGGGAGGGGAACCAAGCTAGCAAGTGTGGGTGTAGGGGGGTAGGGCGTCTTGCCCTCTGATGCAGTGAGAAGGGAGTTTAAAGGGTCCCTCCACCTCACCCCCAGTCTCCACCTTGCCTAGGACAGACAGAATGTGCTGTTCTTTCTCCCAGATACCAGGTGGAGCAAACAGGAGGGGCAGGGAGGTGAGGGTTGTGACTTTAGGGGTGGGGGGACTTCAGGCTCCTCCTCCTTCATTTTTGGGCTCAGCTTTGCCAAGCTGGGAGTCTGCCCAAGTCTTTTTCTGAAGGGCCCTCCCCACATTCTAGGTTGGGCCTGGCAGGAAAGCTGGAGAAAGGCTGTTGCTACTGCCACGGCTCCAAGGATGACACATCTGGTCTGGGTGGGGAGTCCACGTCTGCAGGAACCAAGGCCTGGTGCTCGGCACTCTCCATGGCCTCCCACCCCCTCTTCCTCCCCTGACTCCTCCTTTATCCTGAGGAGCCTCCCAGGGGCTGCTAGATGACAGACTACAAGGCAGGAATTAGGACAAGTTCCCATCTCTCCTCAAATGCAGCTTCCTAGCCCCTTATCCCCCCACCCACCAGCCAACCCTCCCAATATTAGAGTCATTGTCTAGACACTTACCCCAACTTGCCTAGTACTTTTGTGCATTTCACTTCCCAACCCTGAACCTTAGTTTCCTCATCTGTGAGTTAGGAATCTGGACAGAAAATTGTTGCCATGTATGGGTCTTTTTCACAGACAAATGTACACACACACACACACATACACATACACACACACACATACACTCTTACCACTGTCTCACAGTCTCCCTCTTCCACACATCCATTCACCCACTGAGAACACACTCTTTCATACACACACTCGCTTGTGCACACGACCCTTTGTCTCCTTTGGGTGCAACAGGTCCCTCACTTTCTGTTGCCCTCTTTCTGGCAGTCCTTCACTTCTCATTTCTCTCACCCCACCCCGCTTTTACTATCCCTAGACTCCCAACCCCCCTCCTTCTGAGGTCACTGGCAGGTCAAGGAGGAGTGTATCCAATCTCAAAGTTGACAGAAGACCCTGCCAGCTCCCACCCCTCAGCCTGCAAGGCTTTTCTGAGGCTTGCTCTCCTCTACTCCCCTGGGGACCTGTGGGAGTGGCTCCCCTCACTCCTATCTGAACTCATTTACGTTCACCTTCAAAACCCTCTGCCTTGCTAGCTGGCCTTAACGGTGTGATTATTTTAGCATCTTGCTGTGTTGCCCCAGGCTGCACACTTCTAGGAACTTCCGCTTGAGGGAGCCGGCTCAGAACTCCAAAGGAAAGGGCTGTTCCAGGGGATGAGCTATCTGTTGGCCAGGAGAGCGTGGGAACTGGGCTTGGAGCACACCCCTTAGACTGGGCTCCACCCGGAGTAGCTGTAAACATCTGTACCAGACACACTCCTCACACATACAAGTGAACGAATGCACTCCTCTGCTCATCTTTTAAAATTTGTTTTTGTTATTTTTATTTACTTATTGTATAGAGATACTCAGAAATTGAGAGGGTAAGGGAGATAGAGAGGGAGAAAGAGAGAGACACCTGCAACACTACTTCATCACTTGCAAAGCTTTCCCCCTACAGGTGGGGACTGGGGGCTCAAACCTGGGTTCTTTGCTCAACAAGTGTAATGTGTGCTCAACAAGGTGCACCACCACACCAGCTCCATCTGCTGCTAAGCTTTTTCTCCTCTTCCTCCTCCTTTTTTTTTTTTTTCTACAGAGTCAGGGCCTCACACATGCTTGCTTTCACCACTCCCAGGCTGACATTTTTTCATTCAGGTAGAGAGAAACACACACACACACACACACACACACACACACACACACAGAGAGAGAGAGAGGCAGGCACTGGAGCTTCCCCTGGTGCCATGGTACTTCCATGTGATGCTGGGAGAACCTGGGTTACATACAATGCAAGGCATCCACTCCACCCAGTTAGCTGTCGTTGTGCCCTTCAACTGCTAATCTTGACAGAAGCCAGAGACCCAGGATGGATGCTTACTGAAGAAGCAGGCTGTGTCTAAGTGCAATAGGGGAAGGAGTGCAACATCTCCTGGCAGGAACATGAGGAAGGCCTCATGGCTGAGAAGCACTGTTTCCTCTACCAACTGCTGAGGAACTATTGCAAGCTACTCACCCACATGTGCCATTGCATTTCAACCTCAGAACAGTTCTGGGAGGCTAGACTGAATATCTCCACAGTCATATACAGGTCCTGAGAAAGGCATCACCATGTGCTTCCAGCCTTGGGTTGATGTCATAGTGTGCATGTCCACAAACCTACATGTTCTAGCCTGCTACACACCTCAGCCATGTATGTGGTCTGTGGTTGATCAGAACACCATGTAGCAGTTATTTATTTATTAATTTATTTATTGTCACCCAGGTTAGTTTTCACTAGGACTCGGTGCCTGCATGACAAATCCACCAGTGGACATTTTCTATTTCTTTATCTTTTCTTTTCTTTTCTTTTCTTTTCTTTTCTTTTCTTTTCTTTTCCCCTTTTGTTGCCCTTGATGCTTTTTATTATGGTTGTACTTATTGTTGTTGTTGTTGTATCATTGTTAGAACAGAGAGAAATAGAGAGAGGAGGGAAGACAGAGAGGGGGAGAGAAAGAGAGACACCTGCAGACCTGCTTCACCACTTGTGAAGCGACTCCCCTGCAGGTGGGGAGCTGGGGGCTCGAACTAGGATCCTTATTCTTATGCCGGTCCTTGCGCTTCGCACCATGTGCACTTAACCCGCTGTGCTACTGCCTGACTCCCTTTTCTTTTCTATCAGCTCTGTAGTGCTAGGAGATCATACAATGATTATGCAAAAAACATTCATGCTTGAGGCTCTAAGGTCCCAGGTTCAGTCTTGCCTACCTCCATAAAGAAGGGTAGATTGTGTTCTGGCTAGAAGAAGGAGGAGGAGGAGGAAGAAGAGGAGCAGGCGGAGGAGGAGAAGGAGAAGAAAGAAAAAGCAACAGAATCCCTGTTCTTGTCTTTCCTCTTCTTGATAGGACAGAGAGAAATTAAGAGAGGAGGGGAAATTAAGAAATTAAGAGAGGGTGAGAGAAAGAGAGATACCTACAGCTCTGTTTCACTGCTCGTGTAGTTTCCCACTGTAGGTGGTGGCTGGGAGCTTGAGCCTGGGTCCTTGTACACAGTAACATGTCTTCTCAACTGGATGTGCTACCACCAGGCCCCACAACTAAGATTATTATTATTATTATTATTTTAGATAGAAACAAATAAGATTCTTTTAATTAATTAATTAATTAGCTAACCAGAATACTGCTCAGCTGTGGCTTATGGTAGTCTGGAGAATTGAACCTGGGACCTTGGAGCCTCAGGCATGAGAGTGTTTGCATAATCATTATGCTGCCTCACCCACCTCTAGTTTTTAATTTTCAAGCTAGAGACAGAAACAGAGGAAAGAGAGAGAGAGAGAGAGAGAGAGAGAGAGAGAGAGCCCAAGACCACAGCACCAAAGCTTCCTTCAGTGTGGTGGGGGCTGGGATCCTGAGTCTGGCACACAGCAGAGCAGCACACTATCTAAGTGAGCTATTTTACTGATCTCCTAGCCCCACCTCACCATATGACTCTATTTTACAGGAATTTTCGAGACCCAGAAAGACCAAGGCACTGCCCAAGACCCCCTTCCTTGGACTGAAAGAACAGGGTGCCCCCCTCCCACCACCAGATCAAGCTGCCTTTCATGACCTCACATGTCCCCTGCCTGCAGACTCACAAAGGCACACAGTCACACTCCATAGACCCTTTGTAGCACTGGGGAAGAACTAGTAAACTAGTGCTTGTTTCTTTTTCTTTACTGGGGGATTAATGTTTCACAGTCGATAGTAAATACAATAGTTTGTACATGCATAGCATTTCTCATTTGTCCGTACAACAATACAACCCCCACTAGGTCCTCTGCCATCTTGAGAACTAGTGCTTGTGATTGCATGTCAGTGCCACCCTGCTCCTCCTCTCTGACAGTCCCTAAAGAAGGTTTGATATAATCCTATGGGTGGCAGAAAAGCCTGTGCTAAGGAAAGGGGGGGTGGGGAAGCTGTGACTCGACTTTGGGTCTACTAGGCTGTCACCACCCCAGAGCCACCCCCTGCACACACCATAGCCACCAAATGAACAGACACGCAACAGGCACAGGAAAGTCAAATTCAGACCCTTGCTGCATCTGCAGGGCACAGAGCAAGAATTATTTGGTGGGACTGGGGGAATAGCTTACTTGGTTAGCACACCGCTTGGCCATGCACACAACCCAGGTTCAAGTCTGGCCCCCACTGTACTGAAGGAAGCTTTGGTGCAGTGGTGTCCTTCAATTTCTTTGTCCCTATTTAAAAAAAAAAGTTTTCTTTTCTTTTTGTATAATCATTTGTATACTATCTCCTCAGCCTCACAGCACCCCCACCCAGAATGTTTGCAAGAAACGTAGTCTGGAATAATTTGAGTAGATGAAATAATAGAAAATAGTTTTAAGCAGGAGAGTTCTTTGGTGTTTCTGTGAGCCAGGCACTACCCTCAATGCCTCTACTAGTCCACTGACTAGTAGTCCAATCCTTTGATGTCAGTTCTGTTAATAGTCTCATCTTCACTTAACAGATGAAGAAACTGAGGCTCAGAGAGGTTCAGTAACTTGCTCAGGGCCCCACAGCTAGGAAGATGCAGAGCTGAGGTATTGGGCAGTGGTGCATATACTTGAAAATACACATTACTTGTATAAGGACCTGGGTTTGAGCCCCTGCTCCCCACCTGTGGTTGGGTGGGGGGCCTTTGCTTCACAAACAGTGAAGCAATGCTGTGCCTGTCTTTTTCTCCCCCTCTATCTCACCCCTTCCCTCTCAGTTTCTCTCTGTCCTATCATAAAATGCAAATGGGAAAGACGGGGGACAGGGAATGGCTGCCAAGAACAGTGGATTCTTAGTGCCAGCACTGAGCACCACTGATAACTCTGGTGGCAAGAAAAAAAAACAGAGCTGAGATTTGAGTCCATACTCTCACCTCCAAACTGTACTCCTTTCTCTAATCTCCTCAGTCAGAAACTATCTGAGCCCCAGCCAGGCTCCAGACAGCAGAGGAAGACAAGGGTCAGGCCTTTCCTCACTCCCCCCCCCCCCCGACACTCCCGGCTCCAACCCAGCACACATGGAAGGCTGGGCTGTGGCCCCTCTCATCCCAGCCTTCTTGGGGTGCCTCCTCTTCATCGAGCTGGGGCATGTGAGTCTTGGCTTGGCTTATATTTGACACCTTGTGAGGGAAAATCCTGAGCCTGTGCCAAAGGCTGGCTGAGAGCACAGAGGCAGGGCCATGCCAAGGGGATGGGTCAGTTGTGGGTCAGGCCAGGATGGGGGCTGGGATGGGAAACCCCTGTTTTTATCCCTACATTGGCCTGTGGGCACATCTGCCAGAGCTATGTGTCTATCTCGGGTCCTCTGCCTCCCTGGCTGGTTCTCTCCATATCAGTCTCTTCATGTGTATTCATCTCTCTTATACCTTTACTGCTCATCCAAGGGGACAGTGGGTCAGAGGCTGGGTCACCCACCATCAGAATGGACACGTGTGTCTAAGCAAGGCCCACTCCCAGGGAATCCAGCAGCTCTGAACCAGGACTCATAGCTAGCGCGTTCTCTCTCTTTTTCTCAATTTGATGGAGTCAGAGAAAAATCAAAAAGAAAGGAGTGATAGAGAGGGAGAGAGAGAAAGAAGCATTTGCAGCACTGCTTCAGCATTCATGAAGCTTCCCCCCTACAGGTAGGGACTGGGGACTTGAACTCAGGTCCTTGCAAATGGTAACATGTGCACTCCACCAGTTGAGACACCACCTGGTCCCTCTTCCTCCCTATGAAGAACCCCCACTTCCTGCTCCTTGAGCCTTCTCACAGGCTCCTTCTGTTCCCCAGTAGCAGTGTCTGATGGTGAGCCTAGATGCCACCATTCCGCACACCCAGGATGCATCCTGCCTTTAGACAGGCTGCCAGGGGTGGGTGTTATATCTCCTCCATCAGAAGAAGTTCTCTCCCTGAGGGGAGGATTATCTCCTCCACCAGAGTGGGGGGGTCTTTGAGAGTATGATGTGGTTCCTCCAGTAGTCTGGGGGCAGGGCAATGCCTCCATGTCTCCTCTTTCCTCTGGCTGCCCCATCTCTGGCTCTGCCTCTGTACTGAAACATTCCCCGCCTCCAGGTCTCCCTCCAAAGCCTGTTTGAATTATCATGTCTTAAGGCCTCACCCTACTCCAGGAACTCCAGGTTTAAGTCTTCCTTTCCACATGGGTCTTTACTTTGCTGGGACAATTGGAGATAAGGAAAGGCACCAGCACACCACAGGTAACTTGTGGGCAAAGACACTGCCCCACTCCCCATGTCCCCACACCTGGCACCTACTCCAGGTCCAAGCATGGCCTCTTCATAGCAGACTTCCTGGGCCAGCAAAGCCCACCTGACTTCCTTCTCAACTCTGGAACTATTTAGAGCCCATCTGCTTGGTGGTGTCCTCATTCTGTATATATTTTGAGTGAATACTCAATAATAAAATGAATTTTGGAGTAATTTTAGCTGTACAGGAAAACTGCAAAGAGAGAGCAGAAAGTTTCCATATGCCCCTCATCCAAAGCCTCTAATTCCTACATCACCTTGGTTCTTCTGCCAAAACTAAGAAGCCAACATTGACACATTGCTGTTAACTAAATGCTCCAGGCTGTACTTGGATTTCACTAGTTTTTCTGCTAATGTCCTTTTTCTGGGATCCCATCCAGGAGACCCCACTGCATTCAGTCATCACATCGACTTGTCTCCTCTGGTTCGTCACAGTTTCTCACTGTTCCCTTGTTTTTTACATACTCAATATATATATGTATTTACTAATGAGAGAGAGAGAGAACTAGAACATCACTCTGGCACATGTGGCAATGGAGATGAACCTTGGGACATTGTGCCTGCAGGTTGAGTGCTCCAGCCACTGCCCCACCTCTCGGACTGCAACAACTTTGATTTTTTCCTTTATTATTTAATAGGACAGAGAGAAATTGATAGGAAAGGGGGAGATAGAGAGGGAGAGAGGCAGAGAAACACCTGCATTACTTGCTTCACTGCTCATGAAGCTTCCTCTCTGTGGGGGCAATGGGAGCTCATACATGGGTCCTTGCACATGATAATGTCTGTACTTAACTAGGTGCACAACAGCCTGGCCCCAATTTTTGATTTTTTTTTTTTTAATGTAGTGAAAAGATTAAATCCAGGGCCTCATGCAGGCATTCTGCCCCTGGACTTCCTCCCCAGCCCTATTTTTTTTTTCTTTTTAACTTTACATTGCTATAAGAGAAGGGAGAAATGAGGAGTAGAAGAAACATCAAGGAACTCTACCATCTATGGCGTTCCATTTGCTTCCATCCTTGGAGCTCCCATTCGGTGCAGAAGTTGCACCTTGGACCTCCTTCCCACATGGAAAGTACATGTTCTACCTTCTGAGACTTCACCTCAGCACTCACAACCTCAATAGTTTTGAAGAATATCTTCTGAAGAATATCCTAGTGCTATTGTCCTAGCATTTAGAACCTCTTTTTTCTTTCTTTCTTTCTTTTTTTTTTTGTCTTCAGGGTTATTGTTGGGGCTCAGTGCCTGCACTACTAATCCAGTGCTCCTGAAGGCCATCTTTCCCATTTTGTTGCCCTTGTTGTTACCCTTGTTGTTGTTATTGTTGTCATTGCTGCTGTTGTTGTTGGATATAACAGAGAAATTGAGAGAGGAGGGGAAGACAGAGAGGGAGAAAGACACCTGCAGATCTGCTTCACCACTTGTGAAGTGACCCCCCCTGCAGGTGGGGAGCCAGGGGGCTCAAACTGGGATCCTTACTCTGGTCCTTGTGCTTTGCGCCATGTGCACTTAACCCACTGTGCTACCACCTGGCCCCTTTAAAGCTTTTTTTTAAAAGAAACCCCCCCATGAAGTCCTAGCACAAAGAAAGATAAAGTGGAGTTGCTCTGGGGACAGCAACAATGAGAGGAGATGGAGGGTGAGCCTGAATATAACTCCATGGGCCCCTGAGATCACTAAGAACCCCTAGGGGTGTCACAGAATACACACTGAAAATCATTCGTGTCCAGGTCTGCCTGGTGCATGGTTTTGTCTATGACATTTTGGACAGGGTCACAGGCCTCAGGTTCACCTATTTCCAATGATAGGGAGGCTACTATCTTAAGGAGGATCTGATAGCTGGAAAGGCCTTAGAAACCTGCCTTCCCAGCATCAGTTTTATGTACACGTGGAGTGCGCTGCCCAGGTTCCCTCTGCAAGATCAAGACATCTGTTTTCCAAGTGACAGGAATATGGGAGGCTCTAGACCCCACTTCCCTCCAAGCATTGCTTTCAGCCCAAGGGAGTATCTTGGCTTGAGGCCATGGCTTCCACTCAGGGGCCTCTTTTTTGTTGTTGTTTTAATTAAAAATATTTTTATTTATTTATTATTGGATAGAGTCAGAGAGAAATTGAAAGGGGAGGGGGAGATAGAGAGGGAGAGAGATACCTGCAGCCATGCTTCAACCCTCATGAAGCTTTCCCCCTGAAGGTGGGGACCAGGAGTTTGAACCTGGGTCTATGTGCACTGTATTGGTAGCATAGCCTTACTTCAACAGCTTAACCTGACTCAGGTGCACAGGATGTGGCCATTGGCCTAGAAAATGCATTCTTTTTCATCCTGCTTAAGAAGGAAGAACGAAAAACATTTGCATTCACTTGAAATGGACAGCAGCACACATGTACGGTTTGTATTAGGTCATAGTGACTGTCCCACTGTGTCTTAAGACAATAGAGGGAGCTGGATCATCTGGAGAGTCTATAGTATAAGATGGGCCCACTTGGGAGTCAGTGCAGTGGGTTAAGCGCAGGTGGCGCAAAGCTCAAGGACCGGCATAAGGATCCAGGTTCTAGCCCTGGCTCCCCACCTACAGGGGAGTCGCTTCACAAGCAGTGAAGCACGTTTGTAGGTGTCTTATCTTTCTCTCCCACTCTCTGTCTTCCCCCTCCTCTAAATTTCTCTCTGTCCTATCCAACAATGATCCAATAATAACTACAAAATAAAACAAGGGCAACAAGAGAATAAATAAATAAAATAAAAAATATTAAAAAAAAAGATGGGCCCACTCTTTCATTGTCTATGATTAGGATCATATGAACTGACCAGGAAAGGAAGAAATGACTGAAGCCTTTCTAAGGCACATTCATTCCAGGCCGGTAAGATGGCTCATCCCAAAGGCATCTGCTTTGCCCTTGACTCAAATTCAAACCTCCATTCTCCTTGGCACTGTGTTCTCTCTTTTTCTCTCTTGCTCTCCTTTTATCCACAAGAAGTCATCCTGAGGAGATGGGCAGTGACACACCCAGTAGAACACAATGTGTAAGGATCTGTGTTCAAGCCCCTGCTCCCCACCTACAGAGGGGCTTTTATGAGAGTCGAAAAGTTCTATAGCTGTCTCTGTTCCTCTCTAGTTCTGTCTCTATCAGAAAAGAAAGAAAAAGAGAAAACCAGCTGGGATTGTGGTATTTTCATGCAGGCACTGTGTCCCAGTGATAATCCTGGTGGAAAATTTAAAAATGGGGGGGAAGAAGTAATCATACAGCTGTGAAACCCTGGCAGCAGCAGCAACAACAAATGAACAAAATAAAAATAAAGAAATGCTACATGCATCCCAGTGGGTGGGAAGAGAGAACCCTCTAAGATTTAGGATCTTGTAACATCAATGAAGTTTTATGGGGTTAATGGCCTAGGGCATGCTTGGACACCCCTCCAAAGAAAGGGAGAAAATTTTGTATCATATATTTCTCACCATGAATATGAAAGGACATCTGGTAGACCCTTCTAATTCTGGAGAAAACACATAGTTTGGGAATAGTGCTTATACCCGTTTACAGGTAATAAGAAAAGCTGCCAAGTCTAATCTGAGACTCCAGGCAGGACAGAGCTCTGCAGAAGTTCCAGGTGTAGCCATTTGTATGATTAGTCCCACAGACCCTATGTTTGTAGAGATATTTGAGGTCTCAAAATAGTCTTTGACCAGAGTCAAACTATAGGTCCTATAGTTAGATTTATAGAAAGGTCATCTATAATGGAGGATTATGCACTGCTTGAAATCTAGCTTCTGGGATTCTTCTTCTTCCTTTTATTTTTTTTAAATTTTTTTACATTTATTTTCCCTTTTGCTGCCCTTGGGTTTTTTTTTTTATTGTTGTTGTAGTTATTATTGTTGTTGTTATTGATGTCATTCTTGTTGGATAGGACAGAGAGAAATGGAGAGAGGAGGGGAAGACAGAGAGGGGGAGAGAAAGACAGACACCTGCAGACCTGCTTCACTACTTGTGAAGTGACTCTCTTGCAGGTGGGGAGCTGGGGGCTTGAACCAGGATCCTATGCCGGTCCTTGTGCTTTGCGCCACCTGCACTTAACCTGCTGCGCTACCGCCCGACTCCCGCTTCTGGGCTTCTAACAGGGTCATGGTAGAAGCAACATACTTCACTGGGGACATCTGGTGACCTTGTGGCTGCAGCTAACCATTGTGTGTTGAGCTCTAACAGCCCTACTCTGTTTCCATGCTGCTGCTTCAAATTGAGCTGCTCAGATTTCTGGATATGACATTTAGGTAAATTTTTTTTTTAAAAAAAGATTTTATTTATTTGTTCATGAGAAATGACAGGAAAGAGAGAAACAACCAGATATCAATCTGGTACATGTGCTTCCAGGGATTGAACTCAGGACCTCATGCTTGAGAGTTGAAATGCTTTATCCACTGTGTCACCTCCTGAACCACTAGGTAGATCTTGAACTGAGTAACTAGCAAAATGGTTATGCAAAAAGATTTCCATGCATATTCGATACCAAAAAAAAAAAATCCCAGGTTCAATCCCCAGCAGCATCATAAGCCTTAACTAAGCAGTGCTCTGCTTAATAAAAACAAAGAGCAAACGTATAGACGATATCTCTTGGATGGTCCCTTTGTGTCTATCAGTATTCTCCCCAGTTCAGGCATCACTCAGCCAAGAGCATGCACTTCTAGCAGATTTGGCCAGAGGTAAGAATAATAGGACACTCCTCACCCCCCAACTCATAACTCAGACAGCAGACTTAACAGTTAGCAAAATGTCCCAGAATTGAGGTCTGTGGACCATTGGGGGTTCCTCAAGGCCAACAAGTGGTCCACAGGAGTTGGAGTTTTCTATGGGAAAAAAAGATGGGATTATTGTACTCAGAAAGTTGAAATGCAAAATTAAGATATTCACAGAAGTCCCGCTGTATTCTTACTAAAGGTCACATTTTTCAACATTATGTGTATACTGAAAGGTTTGAATTTGATCTATTTTGACAGTTTGTTTTAGGTGATACATTGTCTTTTTCTTTTAAAATATTTTTTTATTTTTTAATTTCTTTATTGGGGAATTAATGTTTTACATTTGACAGTAAATACAATAGTTTGTACATGCATAATATTTCTCAGTTTTCCATATAACAATACAATCCCCACTAGGTCCTCTGTCATCCTTGTTGGACCTGTATTCTCCCTGCCCCCCCCCCCAGAGTCTTTTACTTTGGTGCATTCAAAATCTTTATTTATTCGATAGAGACAGCCAGAAATCAAGAAGGAAGGGGGTGATAGGGAGAGAGACAGATACCTGCAGCACTGCTTCACCACTTGCGAAGCTTTCCTCCTGCAGATGGGGGCAGGGGGGCTCAAACTGGGTCCTTGCACATTGTATCATGCGCTCAACCAGGTGTGCCACCACCTGACCCCTTCAGGTGATACATGTTTTTTCATTTGTTCTTGCCTTCTCATTATTTATGTTCTCACTGGGGCTTCACCAACTCTGGCTAATATTTTCAGGTAAAAAGAGGAAGATGGGTCGGGCGGTAGCGCAGTGGATTAAGCACACGTGGCACGCAAAGTGCAAGGACCGGCGTAAGGATCCGGGTTCCAGCCCCAGGCTCCCCACCTGCATGGGGGGTCGCTTCACAAGCGGTGAAGCAGGTCTGCAGGTGTCTTTCTCTCCCCCTCTCTGTCTTTCCCTCCTCTCTCTTTTTATCTCGGTCCAATCCAACAACAACAACATCAATAACAACAACAATAATATTAACTACAACAACAATAAAACAACAAGGACAACAAAGGGGAAAAATAGGGTGAAAAAAGAGGGAGACAGAGGGGAGAGAGGAAGGCTCTACAACACTGAAGCTTCCTCCAGTGTGGTGGGAGCAAGATTTGAACCTGTGTTACACACTTGGCAAAGCAGGCACACGGTCCAAGTGAGCTATTTTGCTGGCCTAGGTGATACGTTTCCATGTCAGTAGGGCTTTTTAAAAAAATGTTTATTTATTCATTCCCTTTTGTTGCCCTTGTCTTATTGTCATAGTTATTATTGTTGTTGATATTGATGTGAACGTTGTTGGATAGGACAGAGAGAAATGGAGAGAGGAGGAGAAGACAGAGAGGGGGAGAGAAAGTTAGACACCTGCAGACCTGCTTCATTGCCTGTGAAGAGACGCCCCTGCAGGTGGGGAGCCGGGGGCTGGAACTGGGGTCCTTACGCTGGTCCTTGCGCTTCGAGCTGCTTGCGCTTAACCCGCTGCGCTACCGCCGGACTCCCGTCAGTAGGGCTTTTTGATTATTACTTTTGTGATGTGTAATATCATCAACTCCAATAAGCAGTCAGTAGTTTAAAAGTGGTTCCTTAAAGCTCAAAAACAGTAATAGAAACAGTAACTCAAATACTCTGCTGAGAGCAGTGTTATAAAAGTAAACAGTGAGCAAGAAGCTAAATGTAAATGTAAGTCTCCGAGAACTGGGACATGTATGAAGATTTCACACTAGCAGCTAAAAAAAAAGTGTAAATAGAGAGTATGGTAGTTAATATCTGACACTAGCTTCCATTTGGATGGGCTATTCAATCCCTTCTTAATCCCCAGCGTGTTGTGTGTTATGAAACATTGTCAAATAGTGGCGGAAAGCCATCGGGTTTTTCACATCATTTTAAAACAAAGCACAGTGATCTTTCTGGTAAGCCACTGGAGTCCTTCCCCCCCCCCCACAAGATTAAAACAAGCTTTCCAGGACAAAATTAATGGAAATCTCCTCACCCTCCTCACCCCCCAATCGCAGAAAGAAAACTAAAACGATATAAAAGTATTAAGCGGGAGTTGGGCAGTAGCGCAACGAGTTAAGCGCATGTGGCACCAAGCGCAAGGACCAGCTTAAGGATCCTGGTTCTAGCCCCGGCTCCCCACCTGCAGGGAGGGGAGTCCCTTCACAGGCAGTGAAGCAGATCTGCAGGCTTCTATCTATCTCGCCTCCTCTCTGTCTTCCTCTCCTCTCTCCATTTCTCTCTGTCCTATCCAACGATGACATCTGTAACAACAACAATAATAACTACAACAACAATAAAAAAAAAAAAAACAGCAAGGGCAACAAAAGGGGAAATAAATATAAAAAATAAAGTATCAAGCATGGTACTCTTCTTACTATCACAAAGATAAAAATAACAGTCTGAGCAACATGCAAAACAATTTTGTTATTGACAACACACATTTTTCTCAGAGACAATGCAACACCAGCTTTTGTTAAATTTCCTGTGTTGAATGACACAGAGTACCAACAGCATACATCATAAGAAAGCTGTTCAGCTTTAATATATTCTGCTATCTTGTGCTCATTAAAAATGGTAAGTTTTTGCTTCTCTAAGATTAGATTTTGACTCTCACAGTTCTTAAACATATTGCCATCTATTAAACTGTTTAAAATCTTAGGATTGATCTCAAGTGGCATAATCAGTGACTTGAATAAATGGTCTCATCTCACCTCTTTAAAGATTCATATGGTCTCATATGTAAAGTTTGTTAAAATTATGAAGCATGGGGTGGGGGGGGCAGGTAACACAGTGGGTTAAACGCACATAGTACCAAGTGTAAGGACCCATGCAAGCATCCCAGTTCAAGCCTCTGGCTCCCCACCTGCAGGAAGATCACTTCGCAAGCAGTGAAGCAGGTCTGCAAGTGTCTTTCCCTCCCCCTCTCTGTCTTGCCCTCCTCTCTCCATTTCTCTCTGTTCTGTCCAACAACAGCAATAATAACAGCAACAACAACAATGGAAAAAAATATCAAGCATAGGTTCCAAATACACTTATCATGTGTGTAGTTCATCTATCAGAGATAAAGCATTCAATAGCTTTTAGTATATCACTGCAAGTTCATGCTCTAGGGGAAAAAGATTCTTTGATTAAGTGATTATTTTGTGAAGCATGCTGTTAATTTAAAAGATAGCTTGAGGGCTAGAGAAAAAGTTCAGACTGTTAAGATACCAATTTGCATAGCTGAGGCCGCAAAGGCTGCAGGATCAATCACTAGCAGCACCTTGTGCCAGAGCTGAGCAGTGCCCTTGTTCTCTTTCTTGTCTTCTCATCCACAATTAATTAACTAATTGATTTAATTAATGATTTTTTTAAATGAATGATTCTTTTAAAAAATCCCCTCCAGAATGAAAATTGATGCAGCCCATTTGGAAAACAATGGTGGAAGGTCCTTAAGTAAATAAACATGGGGGACCGGGCTAGGGCACACCGGTCAAGTGCACATATTATAGGGCAGAAGGACCTAGGTTTGAGCCCCTGCTCCCACCTCCCCACCTGCCAGGGCTGCTTCATCAGTGGTAAATCTGGTCTGCAGATGTCTATCTCTCTTTCCCTCTCTATCTCCCCATCCTCTCTCAATTTCTCTCTGTCCTATCTAATAATAGTAATAATAAAAGCTACTGGGAGCAGTGAGTTCATAGTACCAGCACTGAGCCCCAGCAATAATCCTGGTGGCAATAAAGAGAAAATAAATAAATAAATATAGAAATATAGAAATGCCTTATAATCCAGTAATAGCACTTCTAGGCATATATCCAAAGGATATGCATGAAAACACTAATTGTCGTGCTGGCTTCGCGGGCGGGAGAGACGACCAGGGACTCATGGCTGAGCTGGGAGGCAGTATCTTTATTGAGGAGCAGAGATGCGGTTCAACAATCTAATCTCTTCTAATCACAATGCAATTCTGTCTCGCATCTCTCCTGGTCAACAATCTAATCTCTTCTAATCACAATGCAATTCTGTCTCGCATCTCTCCTGGGGCGGATGAGTCAGGAACAAGGAAGTACATAGGGAGGAGGCGGGGAGAAGGGAAAAGTGCGAACCAGTGAGGATTAAACCAATGTCTGGAGGCAGGGGGATTTTTAGTCAACAGTGGCTATGTAAACAGAATACATCATAAGTAACACAAGCTTACCTAATGTGATGATCAAAACAGAAGGTCTTATAAGCAGGATTTAGAAGCATACCAACAACTAATTCAAAGAAACTTATACACCCCAGCTCTATTGTTCATAATAATCAAAGAGGGGCCACAACATAAATGCTCATCAACAGAAGATTGGATATATACTTGATAGAATACTACTCTGCAATTAAGAAGATAATATTGTATCCTTTGGAACAAAAATGGATGGAACTGCTGGTGAATATGCTTAGTGAAGTAAGTAAAGAGGTGAAAGACAATTACTGGATTTCACTCATATGTGGAATCTAGAGAACTGAAGCATACAAACTTGAGGGAAAAAATACAAAGCAGAAACAGAACAACAGAAGTAGCTACACTTATCTCTAAGACTTTGGTGGTTATTGTTGGGAGGGTAAGAGCACAGGACTTTGGGTGCAGTGAGAAACGATACCCCTGTAATCTTATAATTTTGTAAATCACTATTAAATCACCAATAAAAAAAATCAGAACAGCCTTCCAAAGATGAAAGAAGTTGTTCCTGAAAGTACATTTCCATTTGTTTCCTGATATTTCCCTGTATTTTAGCAATGTAATCTGCTGCTCCCCAATATTCCTTCTCAGGCTAAACCTGTTGAGTCAGCACATTACTGGGCCTCTGTGACCTTTGATATACATTATTGGAATTAGCAGAAAAATCTGTGGCCAGAAGCCAGCTGGACCGGGGCCTGGGCCTAAGACACCTATCAGTGGAATTAAAAGTAGGAAAATCTGTGGCTGGAAGCCAGAAGGACCAGGGCCTAGGCTTAAAACACCCATCAGTGGAATTCGAAGGAGAAGAGAAACGTATGGTCAGAAGCCAAATAGCAATAGCCTGACGGTGGAGAGTTGTCTTAGCAAGCGGAGCTCCATAAGTCCCAAAACCATGGAGTAAGGTGCAGCATTTCTTATTTCAACTTTTAAAAACACATTTAAATTGTATGGTGATCTTTTAAAAGCCAAGTTATAACTACATTGTATGTAACTTACAACCAAATACACTTTATGTCTTCCCCTGCCCCCCAAAATAAAAAAGCCATGCTGAGAAATCCGATACAATACTTTGTATTTTGCTCTCATTTATTTATTTATTTATTTATTTTCCTTTTGTTGCCCTTGTTGTTTTATCATCGTTGTTGTTGTTATTGTTGTTGTTCTTGTTAGAGAGGACAGAGAAATGGAGAGAGGAGGGGAAGACAGAGAGGGGGAGAGAAAGACACCTGCAAACCTGCTTCGCCACCTGTGAAGTGAACCCCCTACAGGTGGGGAGCTGGGGGCTCGAACCAGGATCCTTACATCATCAGTCTTTGCACTTCATGCCATGTGTGCTTAACCCACTGTGCCACTGCCTAGCTCCCACTCTTTCTTTCTTTCTTTCTTTCTTTCTTTCTTTCTTTCTTTCTTTCTTTCTTCCTTCCTTCCTTCCTTCCTTCCTTCCTTCCTTCCTTTCTTTCTTTTTCCTTTTTTTTTTTAGCTTATTTTAATGAGATCGAAATACAGAGACAAAGACCAGAGAGAGCACTGCTTAGCTCTGGCTTATGGTGGTGCTGGGGGTTGAACTCGGAACCTCGGAGCTTCAGAGATGAAAATCTTTTGCAGGATCATGATGCTGTCTCCCTAGCTCTTCTTTTTTAAAAGTGATGGCAGAGGGTGATGTCCTCCAGGTTACCACAGACAAAGAATGTGCAGAGTAAATTGGTGGGCAAGTAACTGGTGAAAAACATCAGTCTTTTAGGTTTGTTCAGAAAAAGCAAGAGTGGCATTCCTGTCTGAAGCAAGAGTGGCATTCCTGTCTGAATAGCTGCATCTCTCTTGCTAAGAATAAGGACCAGCCTGAAACTACTACCCAAGACACCCTCCCTGTACAGAGGGAGACCAGGATATGTGAGTCCTTCCATCTAGAGCAGATGTCTGAGGAGACCCCAGGTCAGCTGCTCCCCAAGACCAGGCAGCTGAGAAGGAGCCAGCAGGGGAGAGGATTCTGCACAACGTTATCTGTCTGTAACTGCTATGAAAAATGAGACCCCAGACACACTGATGGGCATCTTTGATGGAGAAGCAGCCACCTGGTCCACTCCACTCTACATTACCAAGGGCTACCTCTTCCAGGGTACCAAGCATCAGTACTACCAGGATGACATCTTCTCCAGTCTGTTCAGCAGGGAAGATATATACCAGTGCTCCCCCACATGCATGTGGTCCCCAAGGTGCCCAGAGCATTGACCCTGCTGGCCCTCCATACCTCAGAGGGGACCGTGTACCTGCTGGTCTGTAGGAACAGGGCCACTCCCAGAATGTTCCTGTACAAACATGCACAGACCTATTTTACACCAGAAGCTGCTAGTAATGGACGTAGTGGAGTATATGCAAAACATCCTTAAAAACAAAGTCATCTCCATACCTCCTGTATATCCCCCAAATAGTCCTTCAGCCCTTAAATATTATATTATATTATATTATATTATATTATATTATATTATATTATATTATATTATATTATATTATATTATATTATATTATATTTATTATATTATATTATATTATCAAAATAAATATTCTTTATCTCTAAAAAAAGAATAAAACTACCTTTTGCCTCTTTCCTTTCATGAAACGTGATCAATGGGATGTAAGCTGAAGTACAGTTTTCAGGTCATCATACAGATTGCCATGTATCCAATACCTTTCTTTTTTTATTTAATGGAAATATTGACAAGACCATAGGATAAGAGGGGTACAATTCCACACAATTTCCACCACCAGAACTCTGTATCCCATCCCCTCCCTTGATAGTTTTCCTTTTCTTTATCCCTCTGGGAGTATGAACTCAGGATCATTATGGGGTGCAAAAGGTGGAAGGTCTGGCTTCTGTAATTGCTTCCCCACTGAACATGGGCATTGGGAGGTCAATCCATACTCCCAGCCTGTCTCTCTTTCCCTAGTGGGGCAGAGCTCTGGGGAGGCAGGGGTTCCAGGACATATTAGTGGGGTCATCTGCCCAGGGAAGTCAGTTTGGCATTATGGTATCATCTGGAACCTGGTGGCTGAAAAAGAGTTAAGATATAAAGCAGAACAAATTGTTGACTAATCATGAACCTAAAGGCAAGAATGTTGCAGATGAAAATTTGGGGTCTCTGTTTTGGAAAAATTGAGTAGGTCTATTTTAGGTATACTCCAAGGGGCCTATGACCTTACTAGTTTTTGCCTGAGACTGACATCTAGTATGCAGGTGGACCCAGGTTATTGTCTGGGGAGATGATATCATAGTTGGAAAAAGGACTAGAAAGATGAATCAGGGAAGAGAGTAGCTCCCAAATATGGGGAAAGTATATAAATATTGTTATCTGTAAACCCCACTGATTTGATCTGGGGCCCATACTCAGCATAGGAGCCTATGTAACCTGCATCCCTGTAGGTCTGAGCTCACATTCTGTGGTCACAGCTAGGAACATTCCAGGCTGCACTAACTTCAGGACCCATCTTCCTTGAGTGGTAGAGTGTGTTGCCCAGCGTCTCTTTGGAGAATGGAACAGTCCCTATCATTGTTGATCCACATTAAGGGCAAGGTCTTGTAGGGACCCACAGAGGGGTCCATTGTGTTGTTCCTGATGGAGATGACCAGTGACCGTGGAGAGAGGTACCTGTTAGAGGTCTAGGCCCATCACGTCTGTGTGGGAATCCCAGGACTCCCTGACTAGGGTCCCAGGTGATGGGGTGGCCTGATAGTGACCAAAAAGTCATCATTATAATATGCCAGTCTCTTGCCCTTATCCAGCTTTTGTAATCCTTACGTTGTCTGACAAGGTTAGCTTTGGAGTGATTGAGGGAAATTAAATAGGAAGTAGGTGAGGTGTCTAGGTCTAAGTAGAAACTATTTGATTAGGTACTTTATGGTGTCTAAGACAGCAGGAACCTTCCCCATTCTCTACAAAATCCGTATTTCTCCCAGTCCTTGAACTTCTGGAGTGGGGCTCACTTTCCTGCATGCTTCTCTCAATTCATACCAATTGATATTGCATCTGCTGATCCCAACCTATTCAATGCAACCAGTGTACCACCTCGATATGTTTCACTTCGGATTGTGTCCAGAGATGTCAGGTGTGGAATGTCAACCCTCCAGCTTCTTTACTCTGGTGAGACCTTTCCTAGCTCATAGGACTCCTTAATTCCATTTCAGGTGGTGTACTTCCTAACAAAGCCTCAAAACCTAAATATAGACCAGGGCCAATGAGATAGGGCTTATATACTCATGTATCCATAAATTGGGGGGGGGAATATATACCTTAAAGTAACAGTGCACAATAGTTTGCAGTGTGTCAGTAATACACCAATACATTTCTTATGAGAAAGGGACACATTTTCTTTCAACTACTACTTGGAACCACACGTGAGGCTCCTGGGATCCTGCCAAAGTTACAAATCTTATGACAGGACAATAAGATAGATGGATGGAGCCTGAGTTTTTGGACAAACTAGTGGAAACCATTTTCCCAGCCCTAGATCATCTGTTTATGGACCACTGGGTGAAGTAGAAATACATTTCTGACTTGTCTAAGTCATTGCGATTTTGGACCTCTATATGTTTAACATCAATTTTACCCGGGTATCACCAGACTTTTATAATTTTTAGTTGTTTATCAAGTTTTCACAGCATTTCTTAAAACCTTATTTCAGTGTGACTGCTCCATTGTGAGTTTAATTTTTTCCCCCTCAAGTCTTGATTTGATGTCTTTTTTTTCTGAGCAGAAGAAAGGAATCAATGACATAGTATTAAGATTATTTAACACTACATCCAAATATTACATCAGAACTTGAAGAATTTTTTCCAGAGTCAAGTTCAACCAAAAGGAGAATTATGACTTTCTTTCTTTCTTTCTTTCTTTCTTTCTTTCTTTCTTCCTCTTTCTCTCTCTCTCTGTTTCTCTCCCTCTTTCCCTCTTTCATTCTCTCTCCTTTAGTGAAATTCTCAGTCTTCCAGCTTTTGTAACCTTTGTACCTATTGACCTAGTGTCCAAGAGAGCAGAAAATAGTCTCAGGGAAAAATCATTCTGTGATTTCTGAATTCTTGTTTGGTCTTTCCACAGCCATCTGACAGAGTCACCACACATTTTGCTGCCACTTATAATGACCTGTAATTATGGTTTGGGATTTTTTAATTTAGTGAAAATAAGGAGTAAGAAAAGCTGACAAGGATATGAAAACTCCTGATGACTCCTTATAGTCAGATAGAGCACAGAAACATTGGAGGAAGTTTCCAGATGGTTATCTTCTCTGTCACCGACATGAAATAATCATTCTTCATGTTACCTTTACATAGTTGCATTTTCATTACTTATTTAGTGTGTGTGTGTGTGTGTGGGGGGGGGGAGTACCACTCTGCCTTGATGTATGTGGTACCTGGGATCTTAAGCATATAACTTCAGTGCTATACTGTTAAGCTTTATTTCTGGCTCAGCATTTTAATTTTATCCTTTTTTTTTAACTCTGTGATTTCATATATCCAAATGTACTTTTTTTTTGTTTAGATATAGAGACTGAGATAAGAGACAGACAAAAAGATACCATAGCACAGAAGCTTCCTCCAATGCGGTGGGCTCGAACCTAAATCTTACACATGACAAAGGAGCACACTATCTAAGTGAACTATTTTGTCAGCCCCAACATTTTTCTTCTTTTAAAAATACAGTTTTATTTTTTGACTGTGCTTAAGCTTGATAGTTGGTGTGTGTGACTTCTGGGCCCATTGCTGGTGCTGAGAGTGTGAGAAACTCCCCGGCTACCTAGGATGGCCTCTTTCCATAGCAGATAAAGAAATCCCTGGAGAGATTTCTAAGGAGACTACCTAAGGAGGCCCTAAGAACCTGTGTCCTGCTGGTCCAGTATGGCTCCTGTGCCAGCTGGCTGAGTCACTGTCACAACTTCTCCCAGTGGGTCACATGTTCCTATTCTGACAGGGTCCCATCTGCTCCCAGTCTTGTGTGGGAGGTATCAGTGTCCCCATTATACAGACGAGGGTGCAGGGAACTTCATAAAGATTTCCAGTCTGTGAAGGAGCAGTTAGTTTAAGATCCAAGGCTGTTATGTCCCTAGAAAACTTAATCATTTGCAAAATAGCCTAACCCCCAGAATAATAACAGTCTTGGTTTACTCAGGACTCACCGAGGACCAAGCTCTGTGCTCATGTTACCTCCATCTTTACAACAGCCGTGAGTTATATGCAACACTTGTTTCATTTTTCCCTCCCCTTCTCTCTCTTTCCCTCTCTTCTTTCCTCTTCATTATAGCAAAGCTTAGATCTGGCTTATAGTGGTGCTGAAGGTTAAATCTGGAGCCCTGGAGTCCCAGGCATGAAAGTCTTTTACATAACCACTATGCTATCATCCCTGTCTATTCTTTTTAAAAAATGTATTCATGATATCTTGGGGACAGAGCCAAGATGTTGACTTGAAGACAACACCAGGCATATGCTCTGCAAGGAGGATGCTTTGAACCCAGGAATTTTGGGTGAGAGCAGTATTTCCAGGCCGGTGGTGGAGGAAGTATGCAGGAGAGGTCAGAGTGGAACCAAGACAGAGCCATATAACCCACCATTAGGCTGGCAAAAGGAAAGAGGAGACATGGAGTTGCAAAGGAGACATGGAGTTGGCTGGCGAGCTCCACCAAGTTGCAGATGCTACCATGATGCCAACCTGACTTCACTGGGCAGATGACCTCACCAGTGTACCCTGGAACCCCACTTCTCCAGACCTCTATTCCACAAGGGAAAGATAGAAACAGGCTAGGAGCATGGATCCACCTGCCAACACCCATGTCCAGAGAAGCAATGACAGAATCCAGACCTTCCACCTTCTGCACCCCTAGGTATACAAGTGATGATGATCCTGGGTCCATGCTCCCAGAAGGATAAAAAATAGGAAAGTTTCCAATGGAGGGGATGGGATATGGAACTCTAGTGGTGGGAATTGTATGGAATTGTATCCCTCTTCTCCTATGGTCTTGTTGATTACTACTAAATCCATAAAATAAATAAGCAAACAAAAAACAAACAACAACAAAAAAGAAAATGAAAGAAATATATTCACGGGCAGGAGCAGTATAAGGGAGCTCTGAGTAGCTAAGGGAAGAGAAGCCTTCTGTAAAGATTCTCTAAATTTCTCTAAATTTCTAGCTCTAAAATGGAGATAACAATAAATTCTTTACACCTGGTTGTTAGGAGAATTTAAGCACTTAGAACAATACCTGGCCTCAAGGACCAGCGCAAGGATCCTGGTTTGAGCCCCCAGCTCCCCACCTGCAGGGAAGTCACTTCACAGGTGGTGAATCAGGTCTGCAGGTGTCTATCTTTCTCTCCCCCTTTCTGTCTTTCCCTCCTCTCTCCATTTCTCTCTGTCCTATCCAACAATGACATCAATTACAACAACAATTAAAAAAAAAGGGCAACAAAAAGTAAATAAATAATTTTTTTTTAAAAAAGAACAATACCTGGCATGCAATGTATATTAGGTAATCTATTATTATTTAAAATTCTAAGAATTATTGTAAGGCTTATTTATGCTTATGAGAGAGAGAGAGAGAGAGAGAGAAGGCCAGAATACTATTTTTGCTCAGTTCTGGCATACGGTAGTACCTGGATTTGAATCTGTGATTTCTGGGGCTTCAGGTATACAAGTCCTATGCTTTATTTCTGAGCTACCTTGCTGGATAATTATTACTCATCTTATTTTTTGGTGTTAGTTTCTTTTTCCTCTTTCTTTCTTTCTTTCTTTCTTTCTTTCTTTCTTTTTCTTTTTCTTTTCTTTTCCCTAGAACAGTGTTCAGCTTTAGTTTACGGTGGTGCTGGGGACTGAACTTGGGAACTTTAGGCCTCTGGCATGAAAGTCTTCTTACATAACTATTATGCTATCTATCCAGCCTAGTTCCCTACACTTCCACTAGACCAAGGTGTAAATGATATCTTCTACCACATTCCCCAATCAGAGTAGATGTGCTACACCTCAGTCTTAACTTATAAATTCCAAAGTGCAGAGAGCTCTTAGACTTGCAGAGAGGAGATTTGTTCCCTAGTTCTGACTGCCACTGAACAATCATTTGACTTTGGGTAATTCACACCACCTACATGGGCCTTACTTTTTATCCTTGTAAAAAGGGAATCATCTCAGTCCTGCCTGCCACAAAGGGTTGTTCTTATGTTCAACTGCCTGCACTAGAGAAAGGTTGCTTTATTACTATTATTATTGTTGTTGTTGTTGTTGTTATTGTTACCACCACCAAGTTTATCGCTGGGGCTATGTATCCAATACTCCTGGCAGCCATTTTTTCCCCTTTGTATTTAAGTTTATTTATTTTTTTAAAAGAGAGAGTCCGATACTTTATCTATTGCATTACCTCCCTGACCATGAGCTAGGAGATTTTTAAAATTTTTTTAAATGTTTATTTATTTGATAGAGGCAGCCAGAACTCAAGAGTGAAAGGTGTGATAGAGAGGGAGACTGAAAGAGACACCTGCAGCACTGCTTCACCACTTGCAAAGCTTTCCCCCTGCAGGTGGGGACTGGGGACTTGAACCCCAGCCCCCACACATTATATCCTGTGTGCTCAACCAGGTGTACCACCATCTGGCCTCCCTTTGTATTTTATTTGATAGGACAGAGAGAAATTGAGAGCAGAGGGAGAGGTAGAGAAGGAAAGAGAAAGACATGTGCAGATGGGGAGCCAGGGCTCAAACTTGGTTCCTTGTACATGGTAATGTGTGCACTCCACCAGGCGAGCAACCACCCAACCCCCTGAAGACAGGTGGCTTTATAAACTGAGGCAACAAGAAGGAACACAAGGCACAGGTGCTGAGGAGTTGGAAGTAGGGGTCAGGTCCAGGCCCACAGGCTCCTCTAGTTGAGCTGTGCCATAAGTGTGGCCACTGGCCTTCAGGCAAGGCAGCAAGTTGTCAGGAGGTGCACTGAACTGGAGATAAATCTAAGTCCCCATTTTCTCCAAAGTCACTTCTGCTTGGTCACTGTCTTCTGCTATGCTCTTCCCACTTCTCCAAAAAGATTTTTAAGGGCTCCAAAACTCTCTCTGGGGCATGCTGCCCAGAGGCACTGCTGAGTCTGGCTGTCTGCTCCAATTCTCTCCCCTCCCCTGAACTCCAGCCCAGCCGAACTAGGAATTTCCTAACATTGGTCATGATCTTTTCGCTGCAAGTGCCAACATCTTAACTCAGAGTGACTTAAGCAGAAAATTAAATGTATTTTCTTTATTTAACCAAAAAAAAAAAAAAAAAAAAAACTCCAGGTATGGCTGAATCTCGGAGCTGAGATGAAAGCTAGAAGACTTACTTGGTGCTTGAACTTCTCCTTTTTGTTTTTCTCTGCAACGCACCCCCTGGACAGTTTGGCTTCATGAGGTGGTCTCAGGCAGCTCCAGGTTTATTTTCCAAAAGCTAAGCAACCCCATGAAAAGAACAGAGCCTCTTTCACAATAGTTTCAGGAAAAACAATATCCTAATGTTGAGCTATATTGGGCTAACTCAAGCCCTTCCCTAAACCAATCACTGTGATTGGGCAGGTGAAACATCTGGTTGACCTGGGCACATGGACCAAGGAAGAAGGGGCAATTCTCTCCTGCCCCCAACCTGCAAATAAAATCTTGATGCAGCTTCTGGAAGAAGGAGGAATGAATGCTAGGGAAGGCAGAAACAATAGAGGTCCCAAACCTTCTACTCCACAACTGCTAGCATATATGCATATGCTTTCCTTGCCTTTGCGTCACATGCGCTTCACTCACTATGCTACCGCCCGACTCCCAACACATATGCTTTCTATATAGATAATGTCTATAAGCTATGTTGTCACCACCTTTTTCTTGTGAAATAATTTCAGATTTAAAAAAAAGTTTCATGGATGATAGAAAAACAATTTTGGGGGGCAGGTGGTGGTGCACTTGGCTAAGCGCAAGCATTACAGTGCACAAAGACCCAGGTTCAAGCCCCTGGCCCCATCTATAGGCAGGAAGCTTCACAAGTGGTGAAGCAGGGTTGCAGGTGTTTTTCTGTTTCTCTTCCTCTCTATTTCCCCACCCCTTTCAATTGGTCTCTGTCTCTATTCAATAATAAAATAAATAAAACTTAAAAAGAAAAAAATTATGGAGCAGGGGTAGATAGCATAATGGTTATGCAAAGAGACTCTCGTGCCTATGGCTCATAGTCCCAGGTTCAGTCCCTCACATCTCTATAAGCCAGAGTTGTGCAGTGCTCTGGGGAAAAAATTATGCAGTACCAGGGAACAAACCACCGAGTGACTTTCTCACCAATTTTTTTTCTGATTTTCAAAATGATTTAACATTGGTTTACAATATTGTAAATTTTCACAAGTGTAGCTTTACACTTGTGTTTAAGTGCAAGTGGTTCACTACACCTGTCACAAAAGTCCCAGTTCCACTGCACCAGAGACCCTCTTATCTACCTTCCCCCATATCTCTTCCCAGTCCCTTCCATAGCCACCATAACTTTCACAGAATCTAAGAATCTGTTTGGTTTTGTTGTTGTTGTGGTTTTTTTCAAGTTTATTATTTTTATTTTTTTATATTTTATTTATTCTTTTTTTTTTAGAGATAGACAGAGAGAAACTGAGAGGGAAGGGGTAGCTAGAGAGAGAGAGAGAAAAAGAGACAGCTGTAGCACTGCTTTAATGTTTATGAAGCTTCCCCCTGCAGGTAGGGACCAGAAACTTTTACCTGGCTGTTTGCTTATGGTAATGTACACTTTCAAGTGGGTGTGATACCAACTAGCCCAGAGTTTATTAATTTTAGTTATATTCCACTAGTAATTGTCTTTCATTTCCCTATTTATTTAGCCTAGTCACACTAAGATCCATCCATTTTCTGAAAGATAATATATATATATAATATCTCACAACTTCTTTATCCAGTTACCTGCCAATGGGCATTTAGGTTGAATCTATGTTATGGCTACTTTGCCTTTTTTTTCACCCTTTCTACTTTATTTTTATTTGATGGGACAGAGAGAAATTGGGAGGGAAGGGCAGATAAAGAGGGTGAGAGAAAGAGACACAGGTAGACTGTGTCTGTGTCACATGATGCATCCTCCCTGTAGGTGGGGGGTAGGGGACTCGAACCCAGATCCTTGCACAAAGTGATATGTGCACTTAACCAAGCATGCCACCACCTGGCCCCCTGCTTTGGTTACTTTGAATAGTGCTGCACTATATATGTATGTGTATGTATATGTGTGTGTATCCTTTTAAATTAGTTTTTTCATGGCATTTGGATAAATGCCTAGTACTGTTATTATGCTGGATCTCAAGGTATTTTGCTTTTTGTTATTATAGTCAGCAAAACTTCACTGCTTTAGACTGACCTTTTCATATATGTCAGGAAATTGTTAAGCCAGCTTCCCCTGCCCCACCCTGCATTCCTGATACTATGGCCTATCACATAATCATTGTTTTGCCTGAGAGATCCCCAATCATTCCATTCCTTTGATCTATCTTCTTTCTGCCCTTGGGACCCTCCCTGCCTCCAGGGTATTAATTAATCCCACCAGTTAAAACCTTCTCAACAGTTGCTAAGAAAGTTTCTACCTTCCCAGCCCCTTTTGCCTTTCTCTACCCTCTTCCTAGCCATTTCCATTTCTGACTTGCCACTTCCAGGTCTATCCTATAAAAGCATTGTCTCTCTGATCAATAAAGACATGGCATTGCCACTCGCCACGAGTTCGAGTCACAAGTGAGTAGCAGCCCAGGCTGGCTCCAGTCGAGTTCTCTCCAACCCAGAGAGTATGCACCCGGGAAGAGGTACCTCCACGCTAGGCCAGCACATATAAAAAAAGAGACAGATACACAGAGATGGAGGGAGAGTAAGAGAGACACCTAAGCTTCTATTAGTGTAATGAGGACCAAACTCGAATGTGGGCCACACACATAACAAAACAGATACTCTCCCAGTGAGTTATTCATTTTAATTTATTATTTTTCTTTTACCAAAGTACTGCACAGCTCTGGCTTATGGTAATACAGGGGACTGAACCTGGGACTTCAGAGCCTCAGGCAAAGAAAAGTCTTTTGCATAACCATTGTGTTATCTCCCCTGCCCCCATTTTATTTTAGTTTTTAAAATTTTTTTAATTATCTATTTATTTATTGGACAGAGACAGCCAGAAATTGAGAGAGAAGGAGGAGACAGAGAGGAGAGAGAGAGACACCTGCAACACTTCTCCACCACTTACAAAGCTTTCTTCCTACAGGTGGAGATTGGGGGCTTGAACCTGGGTCCCTGAGCATTGTAACATGTGCGCTCAACCAGATGTGCCACCACCTGGCCCTTTAGTTTAGTTTTTTTTTTTTTTTTTTTTTAGCACTCTTCATCCTGTTTTCCATAGAGGTTGTACCAGTTACATTCCCAACAACATAACAGAGCTCCCCCCCCATATCTTCATATCTTCATCCCCATTTGTGGTTTTCAGTCTTTTTGATGTTTAAGTATGGGGTGATGTGATGTTTAAGCATTGTGGCTTTAGTGTACATCTCCCTAATAGTAAGTGAGGCTGAGCAGTTTTTCATGTGTCTGTGGCTCATCTGTTTATTTTCTTTGGAGAAATGCCTATTTAGGTCTTTTGCCCATTTTTTTTATGAAGTTGTTTGTATTTTTTGGGGGGAGAAGGACTTTCAATCTCATGTTGGTTGTGCAGTGAGCTAATATCTCTGTTGCTAGATTGTCTTTTCATTCTTGTTTCTTTCAATTTGTAAAAACATATAGATTTATTGTGATTCTATTTCTTATTCTTGCTTTCTTTTCCTTTTTTGCCTCCAGGGTTATTGCTGGGGCTCAGTGCCTGCACCATGAATCCACTGCTCCTGGAGGCCTTTTTTCCCCCCCTTTTGTTGCCCTTGTTGTGGTTATTATTATTGTTGATGTCACTCGTTGTTGGATAAGACAGAGAGAAATCAAGAGAGGAGGGGAAGATAGAGAGGGGGAGAGAAAGATAGACACCTACAGACCTGCTTCACCACTTGTGAAGTGACTCCCCCACAGGTGGGGTGCCAGGGGCTCGAACCGGGGTCCTTAACTCAAGTCCTTGCGCTTTGCGCCACGTGCGCTTAACCCACTGCGCTACTGCTCGACCCCCTTATTCTTGCTTTCTTTCCCCTCTTGTCAATGAGGCTGAATCTTCAAATATATCTGTGATGTTGAGGTCCTGGTATCACCTATTTTTTCTCTTACATATTTTTATGGCTTGCTGTTTAATGTCCCCATTAAGTTCTTTAATCCATCATGAGTTAATTATTGTGTATAGTGTTATGTGATGATCTAGTTTCCCCAACATCTTTGTTGAAGATAGCTTACTTATTATTTTTTTAAAAGTGCACATTTCAACAAACTTATACAAGACAGAATTTTCCTTTTTTTAAACCAGAATACTGTTTAGCCTTGGCTGGTAGTGCAGGGGACTGAACCTGAGACTTTGGAGCCTCAAGCATGAGAGTCTTTTTGCATAACCATTACACTATCTACCCCTGCCTGGTAGAATATTACTATCAATTTAGAAATCACCATCATATTCTACCTAACTGTTGTCCTCTTCAAAGTAACTATGAAATCATTTCCCATATATATGTGTATACATATGTATGTATGGAGAGAGAGAGAGAGAGAAAGACTGAGAGTAAAAGAGGATACAGCACCAAAGTTTTCTTTAATGTGGTGGAGGCCAGACTCAAACCTGGGCCATGTGCCTGGGCAAAGCAACACACTATCCAAGTAAGGTATTTTGTGGACCTAATTTTGCATGTTTTTATCCTATATACATGAAAACATATGGTATATTCTTTAAAAAAAACTAGTATAGTCATGGGCTCTTTGGAATATAAATAAAATAGGACTACTATCTACAAAATGGAGACCCCCGCCCCCAACTCTTCATCTGTACTATTCCAGCCTTTAGGTTCATGATTATTCAATAATTTGTTTGGCTGTATATGTTAACTCCTTTTTCAGCCACCAGGTTCCAGATGCTAACATGATGACAACTGGACTTCCCTGGGCAGACGACTCCACTAATGTGTCCTGGAGCCCCACTTCCCCAGAACCCTGCCTCACTAGAGAAAGAGAGAGCCAGGCTGGGAGTATGAATTGACCTGTCAACACCCATGTTCAGTGGGGAAGCAATTATAGAAGCCAGACCTTCCACCTTCTTCATCCCATAGTGACCCTGGGTCCATACTCCCAGAGGGATAAAGAATAGGAAAGCTATCAGGGGAGGGGATGGGATACGGAGTTCTGGTGGTGGGAATTGTGTGGAATTCTACCCCTCTTTTCCTATGGTTTTTGTCAGTGTTTCCTTTGTATAAATAAATTTTTTTAAAAAATCATTGTTACTATTGTGTAATAGTCAATTGAATGGAAATAGTATTATTTAACTATCTGTTCAATTGCTGATGGCCATTTAAATTCTTTCTAGTTTGTTTATTTGTTGTTGTTTTAACTAGAGCAAGCTTATGGTGTTGTTAGGGATTGAACCTGGGACTTCTGGTACCCTAGATATGGAAAACTGCTGCACAAATCACTGTGTTATTTCCCCTGGCTTTCTTCACAGGTGTATTATTATTATTATTATTATTATTATTATTATTATTATTATTATGTCATTAAGAATAACACAGTGGGGGCCAAGTGGTGGCACACCTGGTTGAGCACACATGTTACAATGTGCAAGGACCCAGGTTCAAGCCCCCAGTTCCCACGTGTAGAGTGAAAGCTTTGCAAGTGATGAAGCAGTGTTGTAGGTGTCTCTCTGTCTCTCTCCCTCTCTATAACCCCTCTGTCTCAACTACTGGGTCCTTGAGCCTGGTGACGTAAGCATTCAACCCAGTGTATCGCTGCCTAGCCCCAAATTTTCATTTCTAGCTAATTATTCTCAGCTTACAGAGTACAACTGATTTTATATATGAACCTTGCTTCCAGTAACCTTGCTAATCATATTGATTCCTACAGAGTATCTGTAGATATTAGACATTTCCAATGTAGTTATGCCATCAATAAATAGCTGCAGTGTTTTCTTTCTTTAAAAAAGGTGAAAGATTTCCACAATCTGAAGGGAAAACAGAATATTTGATTTCCTGTTAGGATATTATGCCTTTTATTTATGTTCAACGTACAGCTAGGAATTCCAATATAATACTAAATAGAAATGTGGATATTGAACAATCCCAATTTGTTTCAATCTTATTATTATTATTATTTTATTTTTATTTTGCCTCCAGGGTTATCATTGGGGCTCAGTTCCAGCACTGCAAATCCACTGCTTCTGGTGGACATTTTTTCCATTTTATTGGATAGGGCAAAGAGGAATGGAGATAGAGAGGGAGAGAGACAGAGAGACACCTGCAGGCCTGATTCACTGCTCCACCTGCAGGTGGAGAGCAGGGGCTCAAACCCGGATCCTTGGGTGGGTCCTTCAGCTTTGTGCTATGTGTGCTTAACCGGGTGTGCCTCTACCCAGCTCCCTCAATTTGTTTCAATCTTAATGGGACATCTTATGAAATGTGATACTTTCTGTAGGGTTTTTTTGTTTGATAGTATCAGATGAAGACAATTTTATTACTACCTTCCTTGCTAGGAATTTTATCAGAGTAAATGTGAGATTTTATCCAATGTTTTTATCACATCAATTGAATTAAGACTTTACTCCTTTACACTCCAAATGAGATGAATTACATAACTGGTTTGCAAGTGTGAAGTTGTTCTTAGACATTCATGGGATGAATTCAAATTTGTCAAAATGCATCAAATAAGACTGGATTAGACTGTTACTGTTTTGTTTAGATTTTATATCTATGTTTTAACAGAACTTGTTCTGTATTTGTCCTTTCTAGTAATGTCTGAGTTCCATTTTAATATGAGGGCTAGGGCTGCCAGCATCTATAAAGTTAGAGAGTGCTTTTTGTCTTTTTTTTTTTTTGCCCCCAGTGATAAAATGTTTAAAAAACAGGAATAAAGCAGTTGCGAATAGGGGCTTTAGGGTGGTAAGAATCTAGGATTAGAGGGTCAGGCGGTGGCGCAGTGGGTTGGGCGCATGTGGTGCAAAGTGAAGGGACCCGCGTAGGAATCCCGGTTCGAGCCCCCGGCTCCCCACCTTCAGGGGAGTCGCTTCACGGGCGGTGAAGCAGGTCTGCAAGTGCCTATCTTTCTCTCCCCCTCTCTGTCTTCCCCTCCTCTCTCCATTTCTCTCTGTCCTGTCCAACAGCGAATGGCATCAACAATGGCAATGGTGATGACCACAGGGAGGCTACAACAACAAGGGCAACAAGAAGGGGGAGGGGTGGCCTCTAGGAGAGGTGGATTCATGGTGCAGGCACCGAGCTCAGCAATAACTCTGGAGGGGAAAAAAAAAGAAAAAAAAAAAAGAATCTAGGATTAGATATATCCCTAGGGGACTATGACATTAGTAATTTTTGCTTGAGCTTGATAGTTAACAAAACATTTTTTAAAGAATTATTTATTTTGAATAACAGTCTTTTGTCAGATATATTCTCCTACTCTGCAACTTGCCTTCTCATTCTGATGACAGTGTCTTTTATAAAAAAAAATAAAAAAAAAAGAAGAAGAAGTGCTTAGTTTTTGAAGTCCTGTTTAACAATATTTTCATACCTCAGACCTTTGGCATACTTAAATACTCATCATCATACTCAGGGTTAGCTAGGTTTTCTCCTTTGTTATCTTCTAGGAGTTTGATATTTTACATTAAGTTTATGATTCATTTTAAGTAAACTATTATAAAGGGTTTAAATGTGTGCAAATAAATAACTTGTCTGCTTGTGGATCTCTAAGTGTTCTAGAATCATTTGTTCAAAAGAGAATCTTAGGGGGTTGGGCAGTGACACCCATTTGATCGTACACTTTACCATGTACAGGTTCCTCTGCAGGGAGGAAGATTCACAAGTGGTGAAGCAGTTCTGCAGGTGTCTCTTGCCCTCTCTGTCTCCTTCCTCCCCTCTCAATTTCTCTCTGTCTTAACTAATAACAAAAGAAAATAAATAAATAAAAGGGATGAAAGAAGGAAGGAAGGAGGTCAGAAAGAAAGGAACCTGGCCATTAGGAGCAGTGGATTTATTGTGCAGGCAGTAAAAATTAAAAAGAGAGAGAATTGTAGTGCTCTGGAAAAGAAAAAAATTAAAGAAAATTAAAGAAATTTTGCTGGGGTCAAGATATAACTTACCAGGTAGAGGCTAAGTGTACACTTTACCATGCAAATGAGCCCCGCCTCGATTCCTTGGCCACCACATGGGAGCACCATGCGAAGGGGAGGCTTTGGACGTGGTGAGATGTTTCTGTGGTATCTCTCTTCTCTGTCTCTCGCTACTTCTTTTCCTCTCACACTTATAGAAAAAAGAAAACAAAGGTTCAACCAGGTTCAACCAGGTGGAATTTCCTAGATGCAAGATCTCAGAAAAACTGGTAAAAAAAAAAAGTATCTTTGCTTTAGTATAGTTCCTTTGATCAGTAGTGCTTATTTGTGTGGAACTATTTCTGGCTCTCTCCTCTGTTCTACCCACCTATTTATCTGTTTTTGTTTGTTTGCTTTGTTTTTTGTATGTGCTCCAATTTAGGTATTTTCTAATGTAAAGACATAACTCCAATTCACTAATCTTTTCTTTTGCTACATTTTACATGCCTATATATGTATTTTATCTTTAGCTATTGTATTTTTGTATGGTTCTACTTGATCTTTTTATCTTAATTCTTTCATTCTAGTTTTTATTAATTTTAATTTTTCACATATTCTTCCAATTATATATATATAATCAAATTGGATTGTATTGTTATAGGATTCTACTTGATTTTTTTCACTAATGCGAGTTCTTAAGTTTTTCACCTATTCTATCATACAGAGTAATCATAGTTATTTTTATCCCATGCCTTGATGAGTATAGCTGAATATAAGCATCCCATAAGAATTTCTTCTCTACCTGACACATGGCTTAATAGTTCTGATAAGCAGACATATAAAGCAGTTTTATATAGTGAAAATTTGTGTTTAGGGGCCAAATGGTGGCATACCTGGCTAAGCGCACACATTACAGTCTGCAAGGACTCAGGTTCAAGCCACCTATAGGAAGAAGCTTCATGAGTGCTGAAGCAGGGCTGCAGGTATCTCTCTGTCTTCTTTCCTTCTCTACCTCCTCCTCCCCTCTCAATTTATCTCTGTCTCTATCCAATAATACATAAATAAAAATATAATTTAAAAATTAAAAAATATATAATTTAAAAATTAAAAAAAAAGGATTTGTGTCTTCTTCAGTGTGTGTCCTATGAATAAGGATATATGCCTAAATATCAGAGTAGCATCATCAAATTAAGAAATTAACATTGGAGTGTTAGATTTGGAATCATGAGGTCCTAAATTCAATCCCTGGCATTGTACATAGCAGAGTGAGACTCTGGTTATTTATCTCTCTCTCTCTCTCTCTTCCACTTTCCCCCATGTTAATAAATAAATCTTGGCAGTGGTGCACTTGCTTGGGCACAGGTGTTAAAATGTGCAAAGAACTGGGTTCAAGCCCGAAGTCCCCATCTACAAGGGCAAAGTTTCACGAATGTCTCTCTCCTCTATCTCCACCTCCCCACTCAATTCTCTGTGTCTCTATCCACTAATAAATAAATTTTTAATTATTTTATTATAAAAAAAGAAATTAACATTGGGTGAAGGAAACGGCATAATGGTTATGCAAAAAGACTTTTCATGCCTAAGGCTCTAAGGTCCTAGGTTCAATCCTTCATACCACCTTAGGCCAGAGCTGTGCAGTGCTCTGGAAACAAAAACAAAAAAAAAAGTAAGAAATTAGCATATATACATTATTGCCATCTAACCCACATACTTTATTCCAGTTTTACCACTGGCTCCAATAACATCTGTAGAGCAAAATGACCCAGCACAGAATTACACGAATCATTTGATTCTCAGGAACATATTGAACTTATCCTTCTTTTCTTGACTTGAGTTACAGTCTTGTAGAAGATTATGGTCCAGTTATCTTGTAGACTTTATTTTTTAAGATATTTATTTATTTTTGGATAGAGACAGAGAGATTGAGAGGTAAGAGGAACATAGAGAGGGAGAAACATCTAATGCAATGTTTCACCACTCTTGAAGCTACCCCCTGCAGGTGGGGGTTGGGGGCTTGAACCTGGGTCCTTGCACACTGTAATACATACACTCAACCAGGTGTGGCACAGTTCACCTCCTTGTAGACTTTATCTTCACAGAGGTTTTCCCAATATTTCCTGATGACTAGATTCAGGTTATGTATGCATTTTTGTGCAGGACTGTCACAGAGTGGCATTGTATATTCAAGGTGCATGGTTCTTTTGTGTGTGTGTTTGTCTTCAACTTTTTATTTATTTATTTATTATTTATCCCTTTTTGTTGCCCTTGTTATTTTTATTGTTGTAGTTATGATTGATGTCGTTGTTGTTGGATAGGACAGAGAGAAATGGAGATAGGAGGGGAAGACAGAGAGGGGGAGAGAAAGACAGACACCTGCAGACCTGCTTCACTGCCTTGAAGCAACTCCCCTGCAGGTGGGGAGCCGGGGACTCAAACTGGGATCCTTATGTCGGTCCTTGTGCTTTGTGCACCTGCGCTTAACCCGCTACACTACCGCCTGACTCCCAGAAGGTGCATGGTTCTGATTTGTTCCACCACTGGTGAAGTTCATTTAAATTGCTTAATTAAAATGAGTTCTTCCAGGCCTTCCTCTATGTAAAGTTACCATTTCCCCCTTTGAAATTAATACGTATTTTGCAGGGGAGCACAATGTGAACATACAAACATCCATTGCTCAACAAACTTTCTTATATGATTTTTGTCTCTATACAGAGTCTCTTCTCTTTTCTTTTTTCTTTTACTTTTCTTTCCTCTTCTCTTCTTCTTTTTTCTTTTTCTTTTTTTTTTCAGAACTCAGGTCAGGTTTATGGTGATGTGGGGATTGATCCTGGAACCCTGGAGCCTCAGGCATGAGAGTCTATTTGCATAACTATTATGCTATCTACCCCACCTTTCAGATTTCTGTTTTCAATAAGTTATAATCCAGGAGTCCAGCGGTAACTTATTTTGCAAATATTTTCTCCCCTTCTGTGGCCTGGTTTTTTTTCTTCTTCACTTTTAAAAAAGATTTTGGGGGTCTGGTGGTAGCGCAGCGGGGTAAGCTCACATGTCGTGAAGTGCAAGGACCGGTGAAAGGATCCCGGTTCGAGCCCCCAGCTCTCCACCTGCAGGGGAGTTGCTTCACAGGCGGTGAAGCAGGTCTGTAGGTGTCTATCTTTCTCTCCCCCTCTCTGTCTTCCCCTCCTCTCTCCATTTCTCTCTGTCCTATCTAACAATAACAACATCAACAGCAATAATAACTACAATAACAATGAACAACAACAAGGGCAACAAAAGGGAAAATAAATTTTAAAAAATAATAAGTTATAATCCATTTGTTTTGATGGTTATTTTATCCAGATCCTGATGATATATGATAGTCCCTTCCAGTTAACTCTTGTGTCCTTTTTTTCCCCTCATTCAAAATCTTTTTTTTTTTTTGTCTTCTCACATTTCTAAGAAAACATTTTTCTTTGGAATATATTAATCTTTCATTTGGTAAAAACAAAACAGAAAAAAGGAAAAATGTTGGTCAAATGTGAGACCTGAGTCAAGAAGGGACCCAGAAACTAAAGAAGCTGTAGTTCACCTTGGTCAGTTCATCTAAGACATGGGACTTCACTCAACCATGAGGTGTTATTAGAGACAGCATAGTAAAGTGATCAATAGCATGGAGTAGAGGAATTCAGAAAAGATTGCTGAAGCCCAGCAGTATCAGTTACCTGACAGGGGTCCTGTTTTGCCATTCTACTGACCTAGGTTTGAACCTAGTTAATACCGCACTGGGTGAAACTTCAGTATTGTGATTTCTTTCTCTCTTCTTGTGCCTCTATCAATCAGAAAAGGCTAAGTCTCTCCCTCTCACTCTTTCTTTCTTTCTTTCTTTCTCTTTCTTTCTCTTTCTTTCTCTCTCTCTCTCTCTCTCTCTCTCTCTCTCTCTATTTTATCAGTGATTTAATGCCAATTGACAAGATTGTGGGATAAGAGGGGTACAATTTTATACAATTTCCACCACCAGACTTTCACATCCCATCACCTCCATTGGAAACTTCCCTATTCTTCATCCCTTTGGGAGTATGAACCAAAGATCTGTATGGGGGTGCAAAAGGTAGGAGGTCTGGCTTCTGTAATTACTTGTCTACTGGACATGGACTTTGATAAGTTGATCTATACCCCCAGTCTGTTTCTGTTTTTCCCTAGTAGGGTAGGGCTCTGGGTAGGTGGGGTTCCAGGACTCATTGGTGATGTCATCTCTCTCTCTGGTTTTCAAATATCAGTTCTCCTATTAGCCCAGCTGTGTGGCCTTAGCAATTTATCTAACATCTTGGTTTCCACATCTATAAATTATAAATGACAGTAACAGTACCTGAACCCAAAGGTCTATGAGTATAAGGTGAGTGTACACATGTAAAACCCTTAGGCTAGAGTCCCATTCAAATTCTTTCTCTAACCATCTCCCTACTTCAAAATTTTCAATCCATTTCCCTCTCACCCCCCTTCTTCTGACTTGGAAAGTGTTTAAGAAGGTCTACATTTCTTTTTTTTATATATAATGTTTTTTAAAAATATTTTATTTATTTATTCATGAGAAAGATAGGAGGAGAGAGAAAGAACCAGATATCACTCTGGTACATGTGCTGCCAGGGATTGAACTCAAGACCTCATGCTTGAGAGTCCAATGCTTTATCCACTGTGCCACTTCCTGGACTGAGAAGGTCTACATTTCTGCAGAACTGGTCTGTAACACATTTCCTAGCACTGCCGATCTTGCTGTATTAAGAACATCTAGAACATTCTCTTTCCTTAGAGAGTTATCATTTCTTTAATAGTTGACCCATCATTGCAACTTTGGGAGAACTGTGACTGTTTACAATGGAGGGATTGGGGATCTAGAACTCTGTTGGTGGCAGCTGTGTGGAACTGTACCTCTGTTTTCTTGTAATTTTTTTTAAATCATCATTAATTCACTAACTTAAAAAAAAGAGCTACCATTTCTCTCCAGATCCACAATTTTGTTTTTACAATTAATTTGTTATTATTATTATTTTGAATAAAGAAGGGTACAATTCCACACAGTTCCCACTACCAGAGTCCCACATCCCATCCCTTCCACTGGAAGCTTTCCTATTCTTTATCCTTCTGGAAGTATGGACTTAGGATCATTATGGGGTGCAGAAGGTGCAAGGTCTGGCTTCAGTATTTGCTTCTCTGCTGAACATGGGCATTAGCAGGATGACCCACACTCTCAGCCTGTTTCTACTTTTCTCTACTGGAGCAGGGCTTTGGAGATGTGGGGTTCCAGGACACATTGGTGAGGTTGTTTGCCGAGGGAAGTCAGGTTGGTGTCATGGTAGTGTCTGTAACATAGTGGCTGAAAAGCATTAAGATATAAAGCAGATCAAATTGTTTAATAGTCAGGAACCAAAAAGTAAGAATATAGCAGATAAGATTTGGGGTCTCCCTTTTAGAAAAAGCTAGGAGGTATATTTTAGGTATATTCCAAGGGGGCCCATGACTTTGCTAATTTTGCCCAAATCCTACAGCTAAAATGCAGGTGGGCTAAAAATATTGTCTGGGGAGATGGTGCCTGAGTTGGGAATTGGACTAGAAAGCTGGATCAGGGAAGAGAGTAGATCCCAAACGTGGGGAAAGTAAATAAATATTGTTAACTGTAATCCCCATTGATCAGATCTGGGGCCCATATTCAGCACAGGAGCCTGTGTAACCTCTACAACCCTGTAAGTATGAGCTTCCATTCTGTGGTCAAGGCTAGGAACATTCCAGGCTACACTAATTTCAGGACCAGTCTTCCTTGAGTGGAAGAGTATGTTGACCCAGTCTCCCTACAGAAAGTGCAGACCCTCAACTTTGGAAAGTGTTCTATGCAAAAAATGGGAGGACTAGGGAGATAGAACAGTGGTTATGAAGACTTTCATGTCTGAAGCACCAAAGGTCCCAGATTCAATCCCCAGCACCACCATGAGCCAGAGCTGTGAATAGTGCTCTGGTAAAAAGAAAAATAAATAAAAAGGAAGGAAGGAAGGAAGGAATAGGAACAGTGTAGTATGTCAGACATCCCTCTGTCTTCCAATTCCAATATCACTTTATTGAAGAAATGTTGATTTACAGGATCTTTGTTGTCATTTGTTCTGTATTCTTTTGTATTCTGTATTCATCATTCCTGGAGTACTTAAAAAAAACAGCTTTGTTGAATATAATCCGCATACATTATGATTCACCCACTTGAAATGCAAAATCTAGTGGTTCCTACTACATTTGCAGATATGTGCCACTGTCACCACCGTCACTGATGGAATGTTTCCTTTGTCTCACATTTAAACTATTGTAACATTTGTCCTTCTTTCTCCTCACCCTGACTGAAAATTTCTGCACCACTGATTTATATTCTTTCTCTCTGTGTTCCAATTCTGAACTTTCCTACAAATGGACTCATAGAATATGTGAATGTTTGTGACTGCCTTCTTTCACTTAGCATACTTTCAAGTTCATCTAAGTGGGATTGCACATGATTACTTCATCTCTCATTTTTATGTATGTATTAATTTATCACCCAAGGAAAAGGAGAAGACAAAAAGGGAGACACAAAGAGAGACCCTGCAGTTGGGGGTGGGGGCTTGAACCCCGAGTTTTGTGTGTGGTAATGTGTGTGCTCAACCAGGTGGCCACTGCCTAGCCCCCGCTTCATCTCCTTTTATGGGTGTATATTACTCTGTTGTCTGGATAGGTTACATTTTGTTTATCTGTTTATCAATTGATAGCTCTACGGGGCTCCATTTTGGAGCTATTACGGACATGCTGCTATAAACACTGGGGTTTTTGTATAGCCATGTGCTTTCATTTCTCTTGAAGATACTTAGGAATGGAATTTCTGAGTCACTTAACTCTGTTTAATAATTTCTGAGCACTTCTTTAATTTCTAGCACAAGATGACCTCTGCTTATAATCAGCCTTTTTTGTTTGTGTGTTGTTTTGGTTTGGTTTCAGGAGTCCTTGTTCCTTAGAGTGGGCTACAATACTTAGAAACCAAAACCTGGATGTTGGCTGTGTTCATCGTTATAAAGATGTTTCTGCCCCCCCCATTCCTAACACCTCAGGTTAAACAGATGCATGTATACACATACATGTACATACATCAACACATATTTGAACACATACATCCACTTACATGCACTTATTTCTGTACACTTAGTTTGAAAATCATAAGTTCTCACTGAGATTTCAAATTCCAACCCAACACCACAGGATTCAATCTGGTGCTCTTTCTTTCCTTATTTATTACTCCCTTTGCCAGCAGTGGGAAACCTAGTACATTCACTCTGCATGCTTCCCCATAAGATCAGTCCCTCTGTGGGTAACCTAAGCCCCACTGCTCCCCAGCCTGAGGGCCCCAGCACACACCTCCTCTTCTGCTCAACTCCAGCAGGCATGTGGCCTGTCTCCCCCCCCACACACACACACACAAGTGCTCCTCAATGATCCTCACAACCTTCCTCTAGCCACCCCGTAGTCTCTAGTCCACACAGATGTGCTCTTGACCTCAGTAGGACTTGACATTCCACCCAGGTCCTGCTCTGCCCTTCTCAACTGCCTCGCCTCCCATGGAGTCTACCTCCCAGAGCTTAGTCACTACCCTGCTTCATTCCAATCTCCTGTCCCTATTTGGATCTCTTTCTTTCTTCTTTTCTTTCATTCTTTCTTTCTTTCTTTCTTTCTTTCTTTCTTTCTTTCTTTCTTTCTTTCTTTCTTTATCTTGCCTGGATTCCTACACTTCAAACAAGGTTGTGCTCCAACTTAGATGCTCACCTTTCCCTGTTTGTGGTCCCCCCCACACATACACCATGTACTGGGCCACTGCCTCCCCCTTTTGCAGGGGATTCAAACCTGTGTTCTCAAGTGTAGTAAAGTGAGCATTCTATGGGGTGAGCTATCTCTTGGCCCCCTGGACTGAATTATTTTTAAAGGGAAAGGAGTAGAAGAAGAAAAGAAAGGAGAGAGATATCAGGAAGAGGAAAGGCATTGTTCAGAAGTTTTATTATTATTATTGATCTTATATTGATTTACAAAATCATAGGATAATAGGTATAATTCCACACTTTTCCCACCACCAGAGTTCTGTGTCCCCATTCCCTCTATTGGAAACTGCATTAGTTCTCTCAAGATCACAGATATGGGCTGACTATTATTTCTATAACTATCTATATTTATATACATTTGTCCATTTTTTTCTATAGTTTTAACATCTCTTCCTAAGTCACACCTACTACTTTTGGGTGTCCTTCCTTTTTTCCTCTTCTCTGGGTCCTGATGGAATTGGAATTCAGAGCCCTCTGGCCATCTTCTCCTAACATGCCTGGCAGTTTTTTATTTATTTATTTATTTTATTGAAAGTTAGAGAAAGACTGGTTGCAGAGAAGCTGCTGAGGTCATTTCTCCCAGCAAGAAATTTATTGCCTCCGGCAGCCAGACACACAGGTAAATCATTTCTGCTGTGCTGAACTCAGTCTTGTTTGCCCAGATCCCTGGGCGTGGCTCTTCCCCAGAGCCATGGTGAAGCAGACCCGACTAAGTATGCTAAGGAGTAAAGGGGAGCTGAGGCAGATCTTGAAGCAGTTTGGCTGAGATTGTGATAGAGGGGTTCAGGGGCTAGCTGGTGTGTCTATAGGTGGAGGGGAAGGAGGCCTGTCAAATGGGAGGTGTGGGCAGCACCTGGAAAACTGGTGGAATGGAGGAGGCATCCCTTACAGGATGAGGAGAGGAAATGTTCAGGGCCCCAGAGTGCAGGAATTTTTGGTGGGAAACTGCCTTCCTTGCTGTAGGACTGCCTTCTAGGAGAGGCTGGAGTAAGCACACTACAGAGACCTGTAAGTTGGGGGGGGGCAGAGTGGGTGAGGAGGGGGGGATACAGTTCAGCTAGGACCCAGGTTACTGGGAAGGAGGCCAAGTGACAAGAGAGGCCCTGGTGGAGGGGTGGGGTGTGCTGTGTGGGAGGGCCTAGGTAAGGAAAAGGGGCTTATTAAGTGGGAGGGGAGGGGGTGAAGAGGTTCCCTCTCTTTGTCTAGACAGGGTCCACTGGAGAGTCTTAGCTCTGTCCCCTTTCCTCTGACATCAGGCCTCAATCCAGACAGTTGTACTGAGGGTGTGAGGAGGTAGCTTCTTCCTCATTCTTTTCCTGGACTGGGGTGGGGAGACCAGGACAGGGAGCTCCAGATTCTGCCTTATGGTGGGTGACCTCCAGAACCTTTTCCCCACTCCCTGGCAGTCACACCTACTGCCCCTGGGGCCCAGAAGCAGGCAGGTGTCCTAAGTGGAGGGTGGGAGTAAAGGCAGGAATGGTTTTTTTTCCCCCTTCCTTCCATTCACATGGGGGCCAGAGTCCTGGGCTGGCTTTGTTTCTCATTGTGTGCTTGGCTCTTTTGCTGGAAAAATCGAAGTTCTCCCCTTGGTGAGGCCGAGGTGGAGTGGGTAAGCATGGCAGTGAGGCTGTCCTGGCAGGGAAGCTGAGGGGCAGGCATGATGGCCTGAGAAGACTAGCCCCCCCTTCTCTGCCCCCCACCCCTGCTTCTACGTGGCTCTCCTGGACTGGAGTGTGGGTTCTGGGAGACTGCCGGGGAAGAAGGGGGTGGTAGAGGGGGTAGGGTCTCAGAGGAGGTTTGGGTTTAGCCTCAGGCCCCTGGGATCTCTCTGCCAGGACTCCAACAGTTTCCCCCCAAGGGTGACTTCAAGGCCCCTGGAACCCTAGTGGGGAGCCACTAAAAAACACAACAGGCGTCATCTGAGCTGGCTTAGCTCAGTCTTCCTGCTCCTAGGGCCTTTCCTCAGTTGTGCGTGCAGAGGTGCCCACACAGCCTGTGCGTGTTTCCTAAGCACCTGAGGGTGGGAGACTTTATGCATACCACCTGCAGGGTCACCAAATCCATTTAACAGATGAGCCTGAGCTCCAAGGAACCCAGTGCTCGCTCAAGGGCTGCAAACATCTAGGTGGCCAGGACTGGAATGCCATGCGTCTGCCTCTTGGGATAAGTGCTCTTTCCCCAACAGTGGATGTCCTGGAAGGTTCTCTCCCCACCCCTAAGGGTCTGGAGTCCTTGGAGCAGCTCCCGGGTGGGCTGCCCAGTCAGGGATAGGGTCTTGCTGGAGCCTCAGCCTGTGGCCTCGCCTTGCCCACAGTCTGCAGCCCCTCATTTGGCGGGGAGGGGTTGCTGGGGAGATCTCCCCTCCACCCACCTCCATTGGAGGAGTTCTTACCACCCTCATTGCTGATTTCTAGTGTCTCCCCCCACCCCATCCCTGGCCTCTTTGCAGCCTGATGGAAAGAAGAGCCCAGAGAGGAGCCCAACCACTTTCCCTCTGGAATCTGCTGCCTCGGCTTTCAGATGGAGAAACCATCTGGAGTGCATTATGGGCATTGGAGAAAGGAGAGCAGGAAAATGTGAGCTGGCCTTGGTGGCTCTGTCTGTAGAAAAAGGAGGCTCAGGACTCTTCAGGTGCTGGGACAGCACTACCCCACTGCCCCCCATCCCTGGAGAGGGCAGATCATAGGTGCATCCAGGAGAGGGGGACATGGGGAGATGGGCCTGGGTTTCCGGACACCCCACAGAACCCATTTTGAAACTGCTTATCTTCCTACTTGCCCTGTTTCACAGATGAGAATGAAGTCCAAAGAGGGTTAGTGACTTCCCCAGGGCCACACAGCATATCATGAGCGAAAAGATTAGACTTAGAAGGCATCCACATGTATGCCCTCTGCCAATGGACAAGAAGTCCTCTGAATGGGCATGGGGGCCCAGGAGCTGGGCTGAGGGGGATGGCTTTTCCCTCCCTTGACTTCCAGTGAGTGCACTGTAGAGGCACAAGGCAGTGAGGACATGAAGAGACAGTCTCATTCTTTTTGTTTTGCCTGATCTCCAAGGCTACCTGGGCCCTGGGGTGGGGGTCTTTTGTGCTCTTTGCTCTCCCCTCCCCTCCCCTCTTCCTCGTGGGCCCTAGCTCCATACGTGGCAGGGAGGGAGAGCTGCAGTGAGGTTTCTCCAGTCCCTCCCAAGTGCTGTGCTGGCGACTCCTGAAATAAAAATCAAATGTTGGCTTGGCAGGGCGTGCAGTGGGAGAAGTTGCAGTGAGTGGCGGCCAGCGGCGGCAGCAGCAGCAGCGCTGAGGCTTCATTCTTTCCATTGTAACTTCACCTCCTAACCTCTGGCATTTTAATTATTCTCCTACCCACTAGCTCTCCGCGGGCCAAAGGGTGAGCTCAGCCTTTCCTCCAGCCCAGGATGGGGTGGCTGCTGCCTGGACCCCCACTCCTCAGCCTGCTCCTGAGAAGCTGGTGGGGGTAGGGGTGGGCGAGCTGCCCAGGCCCAGCCACTAGTGCCTGCTATGTAGCCTATGAAGCCCCCTCCAGACGGGTCCCAATGGCTGCATGTGTGAATCATTAGGTCTTCACACCCACTCACCCACCGCTCCACTGATTGGTGGCCACTGTCTTCAGCCAACACATCTCTGGCTCACTGCCCATTGGGCCTAGCACCCAGCCACAACTTTTGCTCCTGCTCTCTTTCCAAACTCAGGAGCAGGGCAAAAGCAGCTCAGTCCTGTTCATTTGCTCATCTGCCCAGTGCCCATTAATTTCCCAGTGGGTAAGTGGTTTCCAGCATTATTTTGATATTCAAGTCTATATATACAGGGTAGAAGATAATAGGATATAATATCACACCACTCCCATCACCAAAGCTCTTTGCCCCTCACCTCTAATGATAACCACCATAGTTGTCCCAAGGTGACCACCTTTTTTTTTCTTTTTCTTTTTTTTGCCTCTGGGGGATCCTTGGTGCCTACACTACAAATCCACTGCTCCTAGAGGCTATTTTTTCCATTTTTTTTTGTTGTTGCCTTGGTTGTTTTATCATTGTTGTGGTTATTATTGTTGTTGGATAGGATAGAGAGAAATGGAGAGAGGAGGGGAAGACAGAGAGGGGGAGAGAAAGACACCTGCAGACCTGCTTCACCGCCTGTGAAGTGACTCCCCTGCAGGTGGGGAGCCAGGGGCTCCAACCGGGATCTTTACACTGGTCCTTGCGCTTGGCGCCACGTGCGCTTAACCCACTGCACTAGCTCCCGACTCCCTCCACTTTTTTTTAAAAGAACTTATTCATTTAATTCTTCTATGTGTGAGAGAGAAAGACATCAGATTACCTCTTCGGTATATGCAATGCCAGGGATGGAATTTTAGGGGCTTTGCACATGCAAGTCCTGCTCTCTACCTACTGAGATACCACCCTGGCCATTAGGTGATCATATGATCAAAATTTAGGCCCCAGGAGTTACAGGACCTAGTGCCCGATTAGCAGAGGCATTTCCAGTGTGGGTGGTTTGCTGTGGAGCAGCCTTGATACACCTGCCCGCTGGGCATCCGTGTGGAATGAAGATACTGGGCTCAAGTCTAGGAGGATGGAGGAGAAGTGGCCAGAGATGGGTGAGGGGACCTTGGGTAGTAAGAACCACCTCACACAAATGCTCAAGGAGGAAGTCTTTTCAAAGGAAGATGGGCAAAAGTTCAGAGGCAGAGCAGGCTGGAGTCTAAGAAGGGGCACGGGGCCAAGGTACCAAGAAGCTTTTGCCTCTCTCCATCACAACTCCATCATTCCTATACACTTCTCCCCACCCTCCTCCCATCCCATGGGGCCCCCTCACTCCTGGCTCACATTCCCTCTTTCACCTCCCTCTTTCTCTCTCACCAGAAGTATCAACATCTTTCTAAGCAATATTTCAGGTCACCCCACCTCACTACAACCCTGGTCACCTTCCCAGCTCCTGAAATCACCCCTTCATTTCCACCACCCATCACATACACACCTCACTATAGTATAATACAAGGCTAAAGCAGAGAGAAGCATATACCACCATTCGGCTCCCCTGGTGACTCCCCAATTCCACTGATTGAACCCCGCCCACGTGGAGAGTGGGGCCAGGATCCAGGACAGCTCCAGGCAAGCCCAGCCTCCCAGAGAGCAAAAATGACCCTGGCAGGCCCGTGCAGAGTGAGGGGGGAGAGAGCCCCAGAGAACAAGCTATGGACATTTAGATCCAGCAAAGGGATGCAAGTGGGCTTCATGGGAGATGTGACTGTGTGGGGTCTTGAAAGGCTAGTAGGGTTTGGTCATGTGGTGATGGGAGCAAAAGACATTGCAGGAGGGAGGAAAGTATTGAAAGGCAGAAAAGTGAGGGACTGACAGTTCATATGGTAGAGAGCACTTGGTTCCAAGTCCTGGCCTTTAATAGCAGGGGCAAAGCTTCACAAGCAGTAGAGCAGTATTGTAGGGTCTCTCCCTCACTCTCTCTTAATTTTTTAAAATTACCTTTATTTATTTATTGGGTAGAGACAGTCAAAAATCGAGTGGTATGGGGTGATAGAGAGGTAGAGAGACAGAGACACCTGCAGTACCGCTTCACCACTTATGAGACTTTCCCCATGCAGGAGGGGACCAAACCTGGGTCTTTGCACACTGTAACATGTGTGCTCAACCAAGTGAGCTACCACCTGCCTCCACCCCCACCCCTTATTTTTTAACCAGAACACTGCTCAGCTCTGGTTCATGGCAGTGTGGGGGATTGAACCTGGGAAACTGGAGTTTCAGGCATGAGATTCTTTTTGCATAACCATCATGCTATCTACCCCTGCCTTGGTCTCTGTCTGTCTCTCATTCTCTATCTAGAAGAAAGAAAAGAAAAAGAAACTGAGCCCCTGTGATAACCCTAGTGGCAAAAATAAATAACTGAAAAAGTGGAAGAGAAGGAGGAGGAGGAAGAGGGAGAAGGAGAGGGGGAGGGAGAGGGAGAGAGAGAGAGAGATTTCTGGAGGATACTCTAGAACTTTGGTCACAAGATTGGACTTTCTCTCAGTGTAAAAGTAAGCTAGGGAGTATGTGACCCCAAGACTTTAAGTAGATACATAGATAGATAGATAGATAGATAGATAGATAGATAGATAGATAGATAGATAGATAGATTCGGTTCTGATCGTGGTAGGGATTGTGAAGGAAAGAATGCCTGGCCACTCTTAGATAGCAGAGCACGTGTCCTGAATCTCCCTCAGATTAGGGATTTACCAGGGGGACAGTCTGAGCTCTCCCCTTAGAGGGGAGCATCCTACACTTCTGCCTTAGCCCAGATACCTCCCTAGAATGGCTGCCCCTCCAGCCTGCCCTCCCTGGCAGTGCCCACATGCTGCCCAGGACACCAGCTGCTCTGGGTACCTGGTGGTATGAAGAGAACAGGACCTGCAGCTGAGGCCCCAGATCTGGGCAGGGGAGTGCTTCCCTCTCTTCCTCAAATCCAACCTCCACCCCATAAAACCCTAAAATTAACCTCGCCCTGCCCTGAAGAGCTGGAGAGAGTGCCCCAAAATAAAATCCAAATTACATGCTGCCTGGGGTACGACCACAGTCTTCCTCCCACCCCCTCCAGCAAGCTGACCCACCCTAGCCAGTGTTAGGGGCAGTCCTCCCAAATGGGTTATTTATACAGCTCCCCTCTCTGCTGTCTGGTCATGCTCTACCAAGACGCCGAGGCCCACGCAGACTGCATGGCTCCCCAGGGAGGTGGAAGAGAGTCTGCGAGGTGCTCTAGGACCTGGCTGGACCATGGGGTGGGGGGGTAAAGATATTGTACTGTCCCACCCAGTGCACTCTGGCCACTAACAGGTCTGGAGCTTCCTGACTACACTGGACATCTGGTCACCCAGAAATGGGGCCCAGACTCCAGCCCACATTCCCCCAGCTGCCTTCCTGGGATGAGAGAGGAAGGATGGGGGGGGGGGGCATTAATAGAGAGTAGGGAGAGGAGAAACTTCTGGTAAGATGCTGAAATATTCCTGTGGGACATAGCCACATCTAGATAAATAAGGCTCTGGGAATCAGGCAGTAGCAAAGCAGGTTAAGTGCATGTGGCACAAAGCGCAAGGTCCGGCATAAGGATCCCGGTTCGAGTCCCCGGCTCCCCACCTGCAGGGGAGTTGCTTCCCAAGCAGTGAAGCAGGTCTGCAGGTGTCTAAATTTCTCTCCCCTTTTCTATCTTCCCTTCCTCTCTCCATTTCTCTCTGTCTTATCCCACAACAACATCAATCATAACTACAACAATAAAACAACAAAGGCAACAAAAGGGAATAAATAATAAATAAATACTTTTAAAAAGCTAAAAAAAATGAGGCTTTTCTTAAAATTATTTCCATTTTCTATAAGAATACTTTCTGTTATAGAATGTTTCTGACCCTTAGTAGTGTTTATCTATAAAACACAAACCTGGAATAATATTTGGGAAAAAATAAGAGTCCTTTCCAAAGTAATAATAATAATGATGATAATATACACCTGGCAAAGTTAAGATTGAAGATCTCAGCATTTGAGAGATAGCTCACCAGATAGGGTGAGTGCCTTGTCATCCATGTTCTAACTCCAGCAGCATCTGGAAGTGCCATGACATGGCAGGAAGCTTTAGTGCTACTGCCCAACTCCCGAAATGAAATTATTTTAAAAAGAGGGAGCAGGGCTGGAAAAATAGCTCACTTGGGTAGTGTTCCTTGGCCATGTACAGGATCGAGGTTCAAGCCCGGCCCCCACTGCAATGGAGGAAGCTTCAGTGCTGTAGAGGATCTCTCTCTCTCTCTGCTTCTCTCCCTCCCTGTTTCTATCTGAAAATAAATAAATAAGGCAGCGTTAGATAGCATAATGGTTAAGCAAAGAGAGTCTCATGCCTGAGGCTCCAAAGTCCAGATTCAATTCCCCACACCACCATAAGCCAGAGAAGTGCTCTGGTAAATTAAATATAATAAATATAAATATAAATAAATTTAATTTAAAAGATAGTAACTAACGATACCAGGTACAGGGGTCCTGGAGCAGGGCCTAGGCAAAGAATGGGGAGAGCTGGTGATGGCTATCTTGACACCATGTGCTTAGGTCAGGGAGCTCTCTAGATAATCAAAGCCACCTTGCATCCTAGAAGCCTAGCTCCAAACATTGGGATTGTTCTCCTTAAGGGATAGAGAGAAGGGAAGGAGGGAAAAGACAAGAGAGAAAAGAGTGGGAGACAGAGCAAAGGACACATGATACCCAAAGATGGATAATGACAGGGAGGGGGAGTGAGTGGAGGTGCTTCTGCAGCCACAGGCATGGATGCTCTTTGTCCAGGGCCTAGAAACCTGTCTATGGCCCGTTTCCTGGGCCCCTCACTCTGCTCTCAGGGAGGTGTTGAAAGTCTGGGTGAGGGGGTCGGGTGGTAGCGCAGTGGGTTAAGCACACATGGTGCAAAGTGCAAGTACCGACAACGTAAGGATCCTGGTTCGAGTTCCCAGCTCCCCACCTGCAGAGGTGTTATTTCACAAGTGGTGAAGTATAACAAGGGCAACAAAAATGGGAACAAATGGCCTCCAGGAGCAGTGGATTCGTAGTGCCCCTCGGATCCCCAGCAATAACCCTGGAGGCAAAAGAAAAAGAAAAGATAAAAAGAAAGACTGGGTGGTTCTCTGCTCCACCAAGACCAGCAGCTCCAGGACTGACTCCAAACATCCACACTCAGCCTGTTCTTCACAGGGCCATCCTGGGACCAAAGCACCTCTGCTCAGTGAGTCCAGAGGGTGGCAGAGAAAAACATGACCCCTCGATTTGCACTCGGCTCCAAAGTTAGCCGTGTGTGTGTGTGTGTGTGTGTGTGTGTGTGTGTGTGTGTCCAGGAGTTGAAAGCAGGGGGGATAGGAAGGGGAAGGAGAGATGTGGAAAGGCTGAGAGAGTCTGAGAGGAGCTGAGTCCCAGAGGAGGCCCGGGGTGCTTCAGGATGGGGTGGGGTAAGTGAAGGCATTGCTAAGTGGTGGGCAATGGACACAGTAAAGTTTATATCCCATGTTGATGAGTTAGGAGGCAGGGTGAACCCACAGAGTGTGAATAAAAGGTGAGGGGGTGAAGTGGTGCACCTAGCTGAGCGCTTACATTACCATGTGCAAGGACCCAGGTTTGAGCCCCAGGTTCCCACCTACAGACAGGAAGTTTCACAACTGATAAAACAGAGCTGCAGGTGTCTCTTGCTTTCTCCCTCTCTACCTCTCAATTTCTCTCTGAACTAGCAAATAGTAAATCTAAATAAAATTGTAAAAGAGGAACAGGAGAACACAAAAGTTGCTGACGGGTCCCCAGCTTCCCTCAAGGGGGGTGTATCTGCATTCACAAGCAAAAGGGGGACAAGAACTCAGCCAAAGACCTGGAGGAGCAGTTTGGGGCACACGCATGAAGGAATGCACGTGTATGTGGAAGGGCTAGAGTTTCCCCCAATGCTGCCTGAGTGGGGCAAAGATCCCACAGCATGGGGGGAACACATACAACACAGCACACAGTCCCTTAGAGTTGGTGACATGTCATCTCCCAATTAAGCCTGATCATCTGTCTGCTCACTGGGTCTCCACAGCCCCCACCTGCCCAGAAACACTGTTTATGGGATGTGGGCCACAGGCCTGTCATTTGGCTTGAGGAGGCAGCCCCAGCCTCCTGTGGAGAAGCAGTGCCCAGCTCTACGCAGGCACCCGCCCAGACACTTAGTGTCTTGTTTACGCTGGCACAGGCGGCTGGCACAGGTGGGGCTCTCCAGGGAGCTGCCAGAAGTCCAGCCAGCAGACCTACCTGGAGGCCAGGACAGTGGCTCTGCAGGGCTGGATCTGGGCTCAGGTTGGGGGGCACCTAGCCCAGCCATAAAGCACATGCACTCACCCCCCAATGCCCAGCCAGCTCTCAACTGCCCCCAAGGAGGAGACCCCTTGGGACAGGGATCAGCTAAGAAGCTGCAGGATGCCCCCCACCTCCACACCCCCTTCAAGACTCCCTGGGAAATAAGGAAGCTGGAGGAGGCAAGGGGGTTCCTGGTTTTTGTACCTGGATGCCTCTAAGCTCCCTGGGCCTGAGGGACCCTCCTCCTATACCCCAAAGCACACACCACAACAGCCCTGCTTAAGCAGAGCAGTCACCTCACAGCTGTGTCTTCAGGCTCTTCCTCCAGCAGAGACCCGAGTCCAGTATCATAATCTAATCCTATCTCTAGACACAATTTAGATGGGCCAGCCACACTAGGCAACCCCCTTCCATGTATAACCCATACTCCAGGAGCAGCAAAGTGAGCTCACACACATATACACACAAGTGTATGCACAAACACACTCACAGACACACTCACAGACGTACTCACAGACACACACACACACACACACACACACACACACACACACACACACATCCTCTGCACCAGTACAGCCCTGCATCCTACTAACAGAAACTAAAGAGTCCAAGAGAATCTAACAGTCCAGTCCTAAGCTTCTTTCTGCCCCTCCACATCTCAGTCCTCCCCTCACCTTCTGTCTTTCTTGCTCTAGTCTCTGGTCACCTTCTAGTGGGGTCCCTGTCCTCAGGGCCTCTTGCACCCCTCTTTCCATCTGCACACAGCTGAGAACTTGATGGCTGCACACCTGGACAGCCTGCAGGCGTGAGGGGGCTGAGGTCTCCAGAGGAAGGGGAACAGCCATTGGCAATTGTTCAGGACCTCAGTCCCTCCTTGCTCATGTCTCTCTCCCCCTAGGCCACCCACCCCTCCTCATTCCAGGCTGAGTCATTCCCACATCTGGAGCCTCTGCACATCTGGAAGAGCTGAGTGAAGCCTGTGCAGGCGGTTCCACGTGGACACCCCTCCCCCAGCCCCCTGCTCACCCCTACTTCCACCAGCAGCTGGGGCCAGGCCCTGGGTCACCAAGCAGACATGCTGGTGTCCCGGTGCCAGTCTCCAGGAGGTGGGCCTGTGCCCACCCCAGTGGGTGGCAGGATGGCCGCAGCCTTGGGGGAAGCTGGGCCTGGGCTGGGGGAGACCAGAGAGCCTTGCAGTGAGGAGGCAGTGGTTTGGCCGGCAGGCAGAGGGAGTTTATCCTGGCACCAGGCCCCAAAGCCAAACATCCTCCACTAGCCTCGCAGACACATCAAAGCTGCCAGGGAAGGGGCCCTTCCACAGAGGAAACCTGCAGTCTTGGCGGCCTAACAGCCTGGCTCGGGGCATAGGACCACCCTGTCCTATTTGACAGCCCAGGTTGAGCACAATGGTCCTGATGAGGAGTGGGCAGAAGAGTGTCCCCCTCTGCCAGCTGCAGAAGGTGGCCCTCTGCCCTGGTGAGGTGGCATGCCTGGAACTAGGAATTTGCTAGTGGCAGGATAGGCTGGTGTGGACGGGGCTCCCTTTGTGTGTGCCCCAGCCTGGGAGCATAGCCAGTGCTCAATTGTAGGGGTACAGATTCTGTCTCCCAAACTTCCTTGTTCTGCAAAGGAGTGGGGGAGAGGAGGCTGAGGGGCCTAGAGAGGAGTGAAGCTTTGGAAAATAGAAGCTCAGGAGGAGCGGGAAGACAAGAACTGGGCTGCAGCCACATCCTCTCTGGGGGAAGGCAGGGCTGGAGAAGGACGAGGGGCTGGGAAGTGCTAACAAGGGAGAGAGGAGGTGCTAACAGAGCCCCTGGGATGAGGGGGGCCCTGGAGCCAACCTCTGAAGGCTTATCCCAGAGATAAGAAGGCTGCCACATCAGCATAGGAGGCACACATGCATGTACATGTGTGTGCACACACGCAGACACACAGCTCGCGCCCACACATGCCTGCGTGCGTGTCACTGGGCCAAGTCTGTCCTGGGCTGGGTGCCAGATGATGTGGCTGTTCATAGGAGCTCTGATTTGCTGAAGAATGTGCTCCCTGCACCTCGATTCCTACCCTCCATCCCACACTCATTTTTCTCCTCACTCCCAGGCCCCTGAGAGGTGATCTTGGCTCCAGAGTCACTGCAATCTGTGGCTCTCTGGCATACTAGGTGGCCCCACCCCATCCATATGGCCCCACCCCTTCACTATGCCTACCCCCTCAACCCCCACTGAGGGTTCCCTTCCCACTGATTTCTCTGAACTTAACTTCTTAGAGACTAGGAAGTTCTCCTGAAGTCTAAGCACAATCCCTGTAACAAAGGGGTGAGAGCAGAGGAACCCTCAAGCAGGGCTTAGGGGAACCTGCTTTTAAGGGTCAAGAGGAGCTGAGCTGAAAAGTGGGGGCCCTAGGGGGAGCCCAAGTCTCTTCTCTCTGTATACAAGGTCCTGTCACAGCTAGGGTGGGGGCTCAAATGAGGCTACAGAGAGGAGGACAAATAGTGAAGTCTTAGGAAGGAGAGCTAGAAGAGGGAGGCAGCAATGGCTTTCAACACCCTTGGCCCAGGGAGTCAGGCGGTAGCGCAGTGGGTTAAGCGCAAGTGGCTCAAAGTGCAAGGACCAGCTTAAGGATCCTGGTTCCAGCCCCCAGTTCCCCACCTACAGGGGAGTCACTTCACAAGCTGTGAAGCAGGTCTGCAGGTGTCTTTCTCTCCCCCTCTCTGTCTTCCCTTCCTCTCTTCATTTCTCTCTGTCCTATCCAGCAACGATGGTATCAATAACAACAATAACTACAACAATGTTAAAAAACAACAAGGCAATAAAAGGGAAAATAAATATATATATATATATTAAAAAATAAAACCTTGGCCTGTTCTTGTCCCCCCCGCACTCCACCCCACCTCCCATGTTTCCCTGGGTACTGAATTCTGCTTTGAGGGTTCTGGGCACCCCTCCCCCAAAGCCACCACACACAGCCTGGGCTCACCAGCTCAGCTTTTCCTAGGCTTCCCCCCCACCCCAACACATACAAGGTGTCTTCCTCCCCACCTGTGGTTGTGCCCCGGAAACCTACACGTCAGAAAGATAATAGTTCCCAAATGCCGTTTTTATCTCCACTAAGCCTCCTGGAAGGTGAGCATTAGCTGAGCTACTCCAACCCACTTGTTAGGATAATAAGCTCCCTGGACCGTTAATTGTCAGGTGACAACCTCCCCCATTCTTTTGGCCTTCAAGCTACAACTCAGGCCTGAGGTTGATGCAGAAGTCCCCACCACACTCTGTAGGCCCTTCACCTCAAGGGGCTGGGGCGGCAGCGGGGAAGGGGGGCCGGGGCTTCAGCTTCTGACAGTGTGCGCCAAAGGAGACTTGGACCCTGACCCATGGGCAGGAATTCCCTCCTGCTCGATGATGAGAGGCAGACAGTGGAGCTTGCAGCCAGGAACCCTCCCAGAAGTAGGTCCCCTTTGCAGTGCACTATCAGAAGCTGAAGGGCCTACAGAGTGGAGGAGAGGACTTTTGTGTTGACCCTAGACCTGAGTGGATACCCTCAAACCCCTCAACCAGTGGTGATGGGACAAGCCAAGTAGTCTGGGACAAACTATCTCCATGACTTCCACCAAGAATTCTGGAAATCCATGCCTTGTCCCCCAGGAGAAACCTGGCCCCTGACCCTGAGGCCCCCAAACCAGATTCTAACCAGTGACAACAGAGCCGGTGTTTACTTGAAACAAAGTGCCATGAGGAAATGAAAGCTGAATCACAACTGAGCCAGCCCCCTTCGCTAGGCCTGCTGGGAGCATTAGGGCATGTACACACACATCTTCAAGGGACAGTGGCCGAGGGCCATCAGAGGAGCTTGGAGAAAAGGCCTGAAGTGGGGGTGAACAGGAAGGGAATATAATCACTTCTTGTAGGCAGGTCCAAATCCTGGAAGGCTTTGTGGAGGATGTGGTGATGGTGGTGTTAGAGCCCTTGAAGCCTGGGTGAGAAATAGCTGGATTCCTGAGAGACATCTGGGAATAGGCATTCTAGGTGGAAAGAAGGTGTGTGACAGGGAGGCAGGCGGGCCTCCGTGAAGGGGCCTAAAGGTGTTTGTAAGGTTTTATTCCAGTGGAAGCGGGGAGTCTCTGGAAGTCAGGGAGCCAGAGACTGATGCACCATAACATGGAATGATATATAATGACCAGACTGGAGGCAGTTGTGAGGATCTGGGGAGCCACACTGTATGGGATACCTGTGACAAAAACTTTCTCCTATCCCCCCACTCCCAGCTCTCAGCCTGAGGAAGATGCAGGCCCCCTCCCTGCAGCCACAGCAGACAGTGCTCAGTGGACAGGAGGAAAAACCAGAAATAGAATAAATTGTTCTTTGGTCCTAGTACCAATGTCATAGATGATCCCCTGTCACTCTCCAAGAGGAGTAGTCCCTCCGGGACACACGTACACACACACACACACACACACACACACACACACACACACACACACCTACATCCCCCTAGCCAGACCCTTGGATAGACTCCAGAGCTTGTTTTCTTTCTTTCCTTTCTTTCTTTTCAACTTTTTAATTATCTTTATTTATTTATCGGATAGAGACAGCCAGAAATTGAGGGGGTAGGGGGAGATAGGGAGAGAGACACCTGCAGCCCTGCTTCACCACTCTCAAAGCTTTTGCCCTGCAGGTGGGGACCAGAGACTCCATCCTGGGTCCGTGTGCATAGTAACATGTGTGCTCAACCAAGTGCGCCACCACCCGGACCTTCTTTTCTTCCTTCCTTTTTTTTCTCTTTCTTTCTTCCTTCCTTCCTCTCTTTCTTCCTTCTTTCCTTCCTCCCTCTCTTTCTCTCTTTCTTTCTTTCTCCTAGAGGCCTTTTTTTTTAAGTCCTTTAGACAGGACAGAGAGAAATTGAGAGGTGACTGGGAGATAAAGGCGAGACAGACTCCTGCAGACCTGCTTCACCATCCGTGAAGCTCCTTCCCTGAGCTCCAACTGAGAGGGTGGAGAGCGGGGGCCCAAACCTGGGTCCTTACACATGGTAATATAACATTACATTACGTGTAAGGCTCAACCAGGTGTGCCGCCGCCACACTCGGAGTCCAAAGAGCTCTTAATGGACAACAGAGGGGGGCTAGTGAGCAGGACGCTCTCGAGGAACAGGAGCTGGCCTGGGGGTCTTCAGAGAGAAGCGCCTTATTCTGCCCCCATGAACAATGGAAAGAAAGAGCCTTAAGTCCCTTCCCTCCATCAAGAAAGAAGAGAGCTGATGTTTCTTTACCATCACTGAGTGCTGGCCATTGAGTGCTATCTCAGTCTCAGGAGAGCTCCGGGTGATGAGGGAGGGGCTGTCACTCAGCCTTTTCGCTTAAAACTCACAGGACACACAACTGCAAAGTACTCTTGAGAACACGATGCAACAGTGCCCCTGCTGGCAGAGCCCTGCCAGAGCAGGGTGTTATTCCTCCTTGAGAAAGGAAGCCCCAGCCCCCGCCCCAGCCCCTGCCATAACTGTTAGGATTATCACTAATCCCAGCAGCATGGAGGCAGCAGAGGAGGCTGAGGAGAGTTGAGCTGGCCTAGCCCTGGCCCTCCCTAGGGCTGGCCCTTAGCCAGGCTGGTCAAACTTCCCGCCCAGCCGCCTCCTCCAAGGAGTCCCTTCCAGGCAGGACTCTAAGGCTGCCTCTGGGTGTGGGGTCTGTGGCGTGCATCGGGGCTGCTCCTGACTCAGCCCCTGTGTCCCTTGTGTCCTGGCCTTCCTGGCCCTTCGAGAGGGCAGCGGGTGGCCAGCTGACCTCCCAGGCCCTGCAGCTGGGCCTGAGAAGGCTTGTAGACAATCAGCTCGTTCTTTTGGGGGGAATGGCCCGGGAGGCAGCAAGTAAAGATGAGGACATTTCACCTCTGCTGCACTTGGGAACTCCCAGATGGAATCTAGAGGGGCCCACTGACCACAGGACATCTCTGGGCCTCCCTGCCCCATTCCCTACCACCCAAGCACACACCACTCACACTCACTTCCCTCCCACAGCTAGAGCAGGTGTGGGACAGTGCAGGTGGTTGGGGGGATCCTGCCTGCAGAACAGCCCCCATCTGTTCACTCTGGAGTCCCAGTGTTTGCTCCTGCCCCCCTGCACTGACCTCACCCACCAAGAATGAATGCAGGCCTGAAAGCATTGAGGACAGGGTCTCCTTGCTGTTCCTAGCCCCTTGTCTCACCCTCATCTTGGGGAGAAGCAGAGAAGGGCAGAAAAACTGGACTGTTAGAGGCAGATTCCTAGACCTTCTAGACTTTGCCCCCAAGAGTCCCACTGTTCTAGCTCTTCTCAAATGATACTGCCTATGACATGTTAGGAACATTGGCAGGGCCCTGGATTCAACATGTAAAAACACAGGCTACTCAGTTAAATATGTGTTTCAGATAAACAGATTTTTAGAATGCTTTAAAAAAATGTTTATTAAGGGCCAGGCAGTGGCACACCCAGCTAAGTACACATAGTACTAAGTTCAAGGACCCACACAAGGATCCAGGTTTGAGACCCCCCCCCCCGCAACTCCCCACCTTCAGGAGGGATGCATCACAAGTGGCAAAGCAAATCTGCAGGTATTTCTCTGCCTCTCTCCCTCACTATCTCCTCCTCTTCTTTAAAATTATCTCTGCCCTATCCAGTAAAAAAATAAAAATTCAAACATGGAAAAAAATGGCTGCCAGGAACAGTGGACTGAGCCCCAGCAATAGCTCTGGGGAAAAATAAAGAAAAGAAAAAAACGTTTATTCATTGACTTATTTATGAAAAAGAAAAAAATGAAAGAGAGAGAACTCGGGCACATGCAACGTTGGGAATCAAACTCAGGACCTTATGCTTGGGGTCCTGGACCACATAGACTGCAGTCTTTCAGTGTAACATAAGTATGTTTCAAATATTGCACAGGAATTATTATTATTATTATTATTATTATTATTATGGCACTAGGGTTATTGCTGGAGTTTGGTGGCAGCACTATGAATCCTCTGCTCCTGGTGGCCATTTTTTTCCTTTTTTAAAATTTTATTTTATTTGATAAAACATAGGGGAAATTGAGACAGGAGGGGGAGATAGAGAGGGAGAGAGAAAGACACCTGCAGACTTGCTTCATCACTTGTGAAGCACCCCTGGGGAGCCAGGTGTTGTTAAAATTTGTAGGCTCTTGCCGGCCGGCTAGCTTCACGGCGGGTAACAGAGACACGGAGACAACGGCTGGGCAGGGCAGCTGTATTTCTTTATTCAGGAACAAAGATTCACAAACTAAGACAAACTAATCACCAAACAGAACTCTGCTGTCTCTTTGCGGCGGCACAAGCACCCTCTCGTACTCTCGAACTCTAGAACTCCAGAACTCTCCAACTCTGGAACTCTGGAACTCTCATACTGGGGAACCCTCTGAAACTCTGGCACACTGGAACTCTCTCTTACTCTGTAACCCTGAAACTCTCGAACTTAGGAACTCAGGAACTCTGTCTCTCTCGAACTCAGGAACCCTCTCCCGGGGTTCCTTGGGGCGGGGCCAAGCAGGCCCGCGAAATTAACAGGACTGATCCAATTCTCTTGGTGGGGGAGGGCTAGAACAAGCCAATGTAAAGCATCAAACCTGGCCAGGCATCAATGTAAAGCATCAAACCAGCCAGGCATCAAACCTGGGTCCCTGAGTGGGTCCTTGTGCATAGTACATATGATGCACTTAACCAGGTGCTCCACTGCCCCCCCCCTTTTTAGAGAGGGAACCAGAGCATCACTCTGACACATGAGATGCCATGAACTGAACTTGAGACACCATGTTTGAGAGTCTGGTGTTTTATCTGCAGACATGTTTCCATTAAAAAATGACTCCTTGTTTATCTAAAATTCAAACTTAGTTGTTTGAAAAGCATCCAGTATTTTATCTGGCACCCCTAGGCCTGTGTCAGGTGAGTGCCAGAGAGCCAGAGGGAGCAGTGCCAGACTACCCACCCCCTAACCCCAGCACTGGTTGCCTGCCTGTTCCCTTCACCTCTTCTGACCTCCCAGCCTCCCTTACCTACCCCTCGAGTTCTTACCTCTCCTCACAACCCTTATTTCACTCCCCAGGATACCCAGCTCCCCCAAAGCTTCCTATTTTTCTCTCTCCTCTGTAGAGTTCCAGGTCTTGGCCAAGTGGCAGGGGGTATGAGGGAGACAGTCTAGGTTTTGGGTGTTAGTGCAGTGGGGCCAGGGATGGGGCAGAGGAGGGAAGGAACTAGATACCCCAGTTAGCATCCTAAGGCAGCAGAGTGTGGGAGCTGCTGAAAGAAGATCCCAGATAGAGACCTCCTGGGACCACAACGAGAAGCGTCTTCAGGAACCTACCAATTCACCAGTGAGACGATCCCAGAATGCCAGGTAGTGGCACACCTAGTTAAACACACAGGTTGCCATACACAAGGACCTGGATTCCAGCCCCTATTCCCTTACCTTTGAGTGGGGGAATGCTTTGTAAGCAAGACTGCAGGTGTCTCCCTTTCTCTCATGTTCTCTATCTCCCCTTCCACTCTCAATTTCTCTCTGTTATATCAAATGAAATAGAAAAGAAAAGAAAAGGAAACAAATGGCCATCAGGAGCAGTGAATTCATAATCCTGATACCAAGCCCCAGAGATAATCCAGTTGACAATTAAACAAACCCCAGCACTTTCTGGACTAGATCCTCTCTGGTAGAGGGACAGACTGGGTCCAGAGCCAACCACAGGAAAGACAGGAATCACCCTTCCCCCAGTGCTATCTACAAGACTAGAATCATGAAGAACTGCAAATAGGGAGGAGATTCTCTGAGCCAGACCTCAGCTCTTCTTGGACCAAAAAGGCTGAGAGATAGCTTATAAGGTCTGAAAAAGACCAAGAGCTAATGGGAAACAGAGAAGGAAAGAATGTAAGAGGAAGAGAAGGGAGGAGAGGAAGGAGAACGATACATCAATGAGACACAGAAGTGGAGACAGGGAGAAACAAGACCAAATCAGAGACCAGGGAAGCATAGACACAGGTAAACAGACCCCTCTGACAGAAACAGAGAAGGATAAAGAGAACAGACACAGGGAAACAGAACAGAACACAGAAGTGTATAGGAACTGCCACCATTGGAGACAGAGGGCAAGGAAACACTGAACCAGGAAGACGGGGACTTAGAGGAGTGGAAAGAGACAAGAAGTTAAACATAAAACAGTGACAAGACTGGAAAAGATGAGAAACACAGATGAAGAGAAAGTGACGAGAAAATAAAAGGGGGCGGTTAACTAGAGGAAAACAGCAGGCATCCTTTACGAAGTTGCAAGCAGCCGCAAAATCAGATATGAAACTCAGTGGAAGATGCCCGACATCCTGAAATTCGTTTATTTATTTATTTGTGTTTGTGAAAGAGGTTGAGAACAGAGCACTGCTCAGCTTTGGCATATGGCAGTGGAAGCGATCAAATCTCAGGTCTCTGGCATGCATCCAGCTCTCTTCCTGACCCCTTATGTCCCGAGAATTCTCTGCTGAGTCTTCTCATTTTTTCAATCCGGAGAGCTGGACCCCCTCATCACCACCCTCCCCCACTGTCCCTTCCCACCATTTCCGTTTTGCCTCCACTCCAGAGGTCAAGGTTTCTCTTCAGCCCCAGAGCCATCTATCTTTGTAGACGCATTTACATGCTTCTCCTCTATCTTTGGGCGTCTGGCTCTCACCTTGCAACTCCCACCCACCCAGCTGGCCTCCCACCCCACCCACCAGTCTGCTCCTTAAGGATGGACACAGCTCCAGACCAAGACCCCTATGTCGACCCGCTCAGGACTAAGCCTAACATTGGGCGATGCTGCCACCTGCTGGCCACATCTGAGAAGCATAACCCTGAGTGCTGGGGCTCCCTTGTAGTGGGTTGGAATCTGGTCCTTCTTAGTAGCCACTGCAAGCACGGGGTCTTTCCAGCAATCTCAGTTGGCTTGCCTGACCTGTGCCCAGATGGCCAGATGGCTCGGGCTCCAGCTGTGAACCCTGAGGGAAAGGTTCTGAACCCTGCGGTGTTGAATTTCCCCAGTAGTCAAATAGAAGAAGTGAGCCAATACCTTGTCCCAGGAGTTTTGGGGACCCAACTGTCACGTGCAGTGCTCCTGGACCTTCCCTGGACCTGGAAGTCACTTTGAAAAGCACTTGGAAAACAGTCAAGGAGTCCTTTACTCCCTTTTTGGTCCGGCACTCTCACTTCAACCCCCAAAATTGTAATAACTGTTTCCCTCATGCAGCCCCTACACAAACCACCACCCCAGAACTTCTAATAGTAATTTAGCAGTCTCTGCCTGCAACCTTATATTCTCCCTTCAGCTGGGGCCACTTACAAGTGAAAGAGTTGAGGGTTGGAAGAGAGTCTTGAATTCACCTCACAGTGTTTTTGGTTTTGTTTTCCTTTTTAACCAGTGCTCTACTCAGCTCTGGCTTATGGTGGTATGGGGGGAATTGAACCTGGGACATTAGAGCCTCAGGCATGAGAATCTCTTTGTACAATTATTAAGCTGTCTCCCCTGCCCCATGATGATGACAATAAAGACGATGACTTGTGTTTTTATTGCCACCAGTGTTATCTCTCAGGCTTGGTGCCGGCACTACAAATCCACTCTCTCTCTCCTCCTCCTCTGCTTCCTCCTCCACTTTCTCCTTTTCTTTCTATTTTATGTGACAAGCCAGAGAGAAGCTGAAAGGGAAGAGGAGATAGAGACAGAGAATGATAGACATCTGCAGACCTGGGAAGATAGACATCTTCACGACTGGGAAGTGTCGCCCCTGTAGGTGGGAAGTGGGGGGGGTGAGTGGGGAGGGCTTGATCTTTGTCCTTGCACATGCTAACTTGTGCTCAACCCGGTGCGCCACCACCCGGCCCCTTATTTTTTTATTTTTTATTTTATTGTTATTTACCAGAGCTCTGGTTTATGGTGGTGCGAAGGATTGAACCTGGGACTTTAGAACCTCAAGCATGAGAGTCTCTTTGCATAACTATTATGCTATCTACCCCCGCCCTGTAAAAATATTTTTATTTACATTTTTTTCCTCAGCTCTGCCCCCCCACCCCCCGGAAGCCGGAGTTCCCACAGTCAGAGAGGGGCCACCACACCTCACCCAGACCCACCCACCCTGGGTCTCTTTTACCTCGCAATTCCCAAAGCCTAACCGCAACTCTGCCCCTCCCTGCCCCAAGGACTGCCCCTGCCGGGTACCTTCGTCCCGCCCCAGCCCCAAGGTGGGGCCCCATAGGTGGAGAGACGTGGGAGAGGTCCCGGCCCCGCCTCTCCCCTCCTTCCCGGACACGCGGAAGCGGGTTGACCCCCCATACTAGGATGTCTGACGCCTGGGTCGCCGGCCTTCTGCCTCCTTTGCTGCTTGGCCTGCTGGCCAGACTCCCACAGGTGAGCGCTGGGGGCCCCGGCTGGGGCGCCTTCGGGACCCTGAGCTGAGTGAGGGTCGGGGGCCTGCCTCTGGAGCCGGGCCACCACCTTCCATTGTCAGGGCTTCCTCGTGACCACATGCGGCTAGCGACTTCCTTTCTCTTTTGGGGTGGAGGTAGGGGCCGCATTGGGAGGCCTTCGAGGTTCTGGGTTCCTTCAGCAGGACTGGAGTGAACCCAGCGCCTCTGTGTGAGTGGGGACTTTGACCCTTTATCAGCCTTGGCCTTTCCTACTCGCTCCTATCTGCAGCGGCAGAATGCCGGGCTTGAAGCCTAGAAGCCGGGCTAGTCTGCCTCCCCCTGCTTGGTACCTGCAGTGCTGGGTGAGCTTGGGGAAAATCCGAGCCCTCTCTGGGGCTGTTTCTCTGCTTGTCTTAAGAAAGAAGTTGTTCCCTGTGAGGTGAAAAGAGTTGTTTTTGCTGCCTGACCCCAGGCTGGGGTGGACTCTGGATTCTGATGTTCTGGGCCAGGGGTAACCCTCTCTGCCTCCCACTTAAACTCTAAAAGTGATGGATGATTTTGTGTGTGTGTGTGTGTGTGTGTGTGTGTGTGTGTGTGTATGAGTAGGGAGGGGGCTGCCTGGGGATGAGAAATTATCCTGGAAACAGATATGGATCTAGAACATGGATTTTTAACTACATTTAAAGAATCCCAGGGCAGCTCCAGTCTGCTCCTCAGGATAGGGTATGTTCACATGACCGTGTTGACTTCCAGAATGTTCTGTCCCTGGAGCTCTGGTCCTCAATCACTGTGCCATCTGCCTGTGTCAGCACTAACTGGGCTGAGCATCCTCTGTTTCCTCCCAGCTCCAGGGCACCGGAGTTAATGCCCTCAGTTCACACATAAGTAAGCTGATTGTCTCCAAAATCCCCCCCACACACACACTGGGTAAAACTCAGACTCTAAATTACATTAGGATGGGGGTGGTGAAAATATGGAGAGGAACTCTGACCCCCCTAAACAGAAACTCATGCCTCTACTTAGTTATTTATGCAAAGTGAGAGAGAACCAGAGCATCCCTCTGGCACATGCAATGCTGAAGATCGCACCCAGTACTTTAGCCATTGGGCCACCTCCTGGGCTGGACAGCACCTAACTATTTATTTATTGCCTCCAGGGTTATACCTGGCAGCCATTTTTTCCATTTTATTGAATAGAACAGAGAGAAATTTGAGAGAGGAAGGGAGATAGAGAGGGAGAGAGAAAGATACCTCAGACTTGCTTTGCCACTTATTTTTTTTAGATCTTTCTTTTAAAATATTTATTCCCTTTTTAATTTTTTTATTATTTATTTTACCTTTTGTTGCCTTTGTTGTTTTATTGTTGTAGTTATTATTGTTGTTACAGATGTCGTCATTGTTGGATAGGACAGAGAAATGGAGAGAGGAGGGGAAGACAGAGAGGGGGAGAGAAAGATAGACACCTACAGACCTGCTTCACCACTTGTGAAGCAACATCCCTGCAGAGAGGAATCGGGGGCTGGAACCAGTATACTTACGCAGGTCCTTGTGCTTTGTGACACCTGCGCTTGACCCTCTGCGCTACCGCCCGACCCCTGCTTTGCCACTTATGAATCATCCTCCTGCAGGTGGGGAGCCGAGGACTCGAACCAAGATCATTGTGCGGGCCCTTGTGCTTACTACTATATGCACTTAACTGGGTGTGCCACCGCCTGGCCCCAACCAATTTATTAAACCTGTTCTTAGCTAGCCTTCTTAGTTGGGAGCCGAGAGACAGAGAGAGAGACAGAGAGAGAGAGAGAGAAGAGGTTCAGAGTCCACCCACAGTATTGCAGTCTGAGGGAGAAGGGGATTCCTAAATGCCTTAGTCTGTCTCTATGGCTGCAGATGTCCCTATAAGCTCTTAGGGCAACCTGCAAGGGTTCCTTCCTGCTTCCTCCCCCTACCTGCCTCAGGCCTCACAGGCTGTGCTCACAGGGGAGTGAGTACAGAAAAGGGCAATCATCATATTATTGGCTATTACTGGTATTGGTATGACTGGTATCACTGGTAATTGTTTTGTTGTATAGGATTTTAAGTGAAGGTATAAAGGTATGCTGGCTTTACCAAAGCTAATGTCTTGTTCTTGAGCCTTGGGGGTTTGACCCCCAGAGGTTGAGAGTGGGGTGGGGTGGGGAGCGTGGGAGCCTTTTCACCTTTTGGCACCTGTCTTCCTCCCCTCAAGCCCCACCCCCTCAGTCTGGGAGCAGGTGATTCAGGAATGCTCTTTCATCCATTCTGCCAATAGTGTGACTTTTCAGTTTGCAGCAGTGATGAAAACAGACAAAAATGTCTGCCCCCAGGGAGTTTACCTTCTATAAAGAGATAATAGCTCCACAGAGTAAAAAAAAAAAAACAAGCTTGTAGCTGACAAGAGTGACGCAGAAAAGTTCTGCACTATGAGGAGAAGGGGGGTGTTTGAGGGGAGCAGAGGTAATTCAGACAGGGAGGTGTTGACACCAACTGTGGGGAGCAAAGGGCATATAGTTAAAGAATGTCCCCAGCAAGGCTTAAACACGTCATGGCTATTAATCAGTTGACATTCTGTGACAATACCCCAAATGCCTCACACAATCAGTGCAGGGCAGGCAAGGACAGGAGGGCGGGCTCCAGAAAGGAGGGTCTAGAAGGATTGTCTAGAACAAGGAACCCCTGAGGCAAGGATCTAAAGGGTGAATGGGAGTTCAGCAGACCATAAAGGCATAGAGAAGAGAACCTGCCCCAGCACGCAGTGTGAACCAATGGGTGTGTGTGTGTGTGTGTGTGTGTGTGTGTGTGTGTGTGTGTGTGTGAATGCGGGGCCACTTCGGGAACCTCCAGGTGATCCCTGCTGCAGGAAAGGAACTTGCTTGCATGTGGGGATTGACTCACAAAGGGAGGAAGAGAGTTGCTGATGTCCTGGACTTCAGCTTAGAGGGAGATGGGATGGGCTGGCGGTGGGCAGGAGCCTGAGGGTAAGTGAGGAGAGAGGCAGAGCTGGGGCTGCTGGGTGTCAGTGGAGGTTCCAGATGTGGATGGGGGCAGGCAGTGGGGAGCGCCAAGGTCAAATGAGGTGGGATGCAGGCTTGGAGAAGATGCTGGCCCCTTGGGCACCCTCAGGCTGCTAATATCCAGGTATATTTCTGCTTCTCTCTCTCTCTCCCCTGACCTGTGCCTCTTTTCTTCCACAGGCTGCAGCCATTTGCGGGACCATCTTGTAAGTCTAGGATTTAGGGGCTTTTACTTCCAATCTGGGGAGACACCTGAATCTTGGCCTCACCTGTCTTCATGAGATGGGGAAAGGGGAGCACTTTACCCATCATCCACTCATCCCCTCCCACCAGGAGCCCAACCCCCATCAGCTAGGCCACAGGTGGTTTCCATCTGGTCCATCTTGCTGCAGTCTCAGGCCGCCTCCCCTCTGGAGGTCCCTGGGCATGGGGTGGTCAGCCGAACACACCTCCATGTGTAAGTAAGTGCCCAGAAGTCTAAGGTCAGCGTCAAGGGGTGAGGGCACTGGGCATCCAGTGAGGCCAGAGGTTGTGAGTTTTTCCCTCCTCCCCCTCCTCCCTTGCCTCCTTCTTTGGCACATGCAAGGGCTTCTGGAGAGAGCTCCCCACACCCCATGCCCCTCTTTCTACAGTGATACTGTAGCCACTGCACCTGCCCAGAGAGGCTGTGCCCATTGTATAGATGGGGATTAGGGTCTCTCAGGGAGCAAAACTGTCACAAGATTCCAGGTGGGCAGTGAGATGAGTCTGGAGCTCGGGCTGGGGCTTTGTCACCGAGCCCCGGAGGGCACTGCGGGCACATCCCCACCTTGAGCACTGGGTGCACACAGAGTAGCTGGGGTCCATTTGTTGCTCCACCTTGGAACCAACGGTCTGCTTCTGCCCCCACCCCAGAACCTGCCCCAAAGGCTTCAAATGCTGTGACAACATCTGCTGCCAAGAGTATGAGGTCTTCTCTGGTCCCTTTAGGTGAGCCCAGGCCAGCCCCTCACTCCAGGTCCAGTGCTCCAAGGGTGGACTCCTCACATGGGGGGTGGGTGCCTGTGTGGGGAGGGTGGGGGCATGGGGTGTCTGTGGTCTCAGAGCCGCAGGTACTTTTCCCGGCAGGATCTTCGTCATCGTCTTCCTCATCCTTCTCCCTTTCGTGTGCATCTGCGGCCTGATCAAGCGCTTCTGTCGCAGCTGCGGAGAGCCAGAGCAGGACCCTGTGGAGGAGTTCAGGGGGCCCATGGAGACGTCCTCGTCACCCCCCATGGCAAGGGCACCCCCCGTGGCCACAGCACCCATCCTGGAGCCCCCTCCTCCCTACAGTGAGGTACATGTGCACACACACACACACACACACACACACACACACACACACACACACACCCCGCTCGATACCCTACCAGCCAGCTGTACCTTTTGGTGTCATGGGGATGATCGGCATGGAGTCTCCTTGTACCTAGCATCTGGTCCCAAGAGAGGGCCTGGGACACAGCACTGGGTCACCCCTTGCCCTGGGTGGCAGTGCCAGGCCCTCAGAAGACTCTGCAAACCCTCTTTTCCCTGCAGATTGTCCAGAAGCCGTTCCCTGGACTGCCCTCCATGGAGCCACCCCCTCCTTACAGCTTCATGTCTGAAGAACCTACTGGGGCAGACAGGGGCATCGACAACCCTGCCTTCTGAGCCTGCGCCTGCCTGGAATCCTGCCTCCAACCACCTACTCCCGGTGCTCCCCGTGGCCCTCCTCCCTCAGAGAGTCATCCTGCCCACCTCACCCACCCTCCTTGGATTTAACTTATTGCTTTGCCTGCCCTTGTCACACCAGCAGCTTCCTTTGTCCCAAGGACTGAACTGGGGTGACAGTGTGCACCCTCTACCCAAGTCAGGGGTTACCAAGAGGAAAATGTCAACAGTTGGGAGTGTCCCAAGGTGGAAGAAGCAGCTGTGCAGACTGGAGAGAGCCCTCCTGCCCCCCCCCACCACCACACACCCCTCACCCCCATTTCTGAACTGGACAGCCAGCACTGAGCTATTTGGGGGGAAACACTTCTATTCCATGGGAGATTGAAGACGATGTCCTCAGAGCACTTCCGTAATTCTGCCTGAGTAGAGAAGACCTGCCTTTCCCCCTTCCTCTGACATGAGTACTCAGTAAATTGTAATGGGCTGTTGCTGAAAGTCAGCCCTCTGACTGTGAGGAGATGAGCTCAAACAAATGCCACAAGAGGACTGGGTGGGGTGGGTCACTATATTCCCAGCGGAACCTACCCTTGATGAACCCTCCAGGGCTGCATTGACCTGGAAGAACTGTCCATTCATGAGTCACCCTCTGGGTGAGGCTGTTTACAGCTGCTTTGACCTTCTGCTCCTGAGGTCTCTGGGTGCTAAAGAGCATGACTAGGAGCTGGGCAGGGGTGGGGTGGCCTGGCCAGGAATTTGCTGCTTGCACCTGCCTGCCTCAACTTTCCAGCAGACAGAGCTCAGCATCCTGGCCCTCACCCTGGGAGGGGTGGGGAGGTGGGGGGTGGTGGTGGTTGGCCATCTGTGAGCCCCTGGTGGCATTGAGTCTCTGTGGGAGGGAGAGGGGAGTGAGGATCCACCCTTCTCCCCCAACACTCCACCCCCTCTGCTATCCCTAAGAGGAGAGAAGCAGTCACCACCGAAGGACAGGAGATAGTCCCTGTGGGATCCTGCAGCAGAGCTCAGAGTTGGGAGGCTGGCATGGGACACACAAGAGAGATCCCTGGCCAAGTGTTCAGGCCCAGCTGGGCTCCCTGCAGCCTGTGGACCCCACCCTTCTCCCACCTGTACCTGGCATGGCAGCAGGGCTGGCCTAGGCTCCTGGGTGGATCAAAAGTAGCACTGATTTACTGTCCTGGTGGGACTTCTCCTACCCACAGTGACACCCATCTGTGTAGCATCGGGACCCAGGCAGGGATGAGGAGGTGGTACCACCAGTTCCAGAGTTGTTAGCCACAGGGACTGTGGGATTGGGGGCTCCTGCCCCCAGAGGGAGACCGGTAACTAGTGCTTCATAGAGGCAGTGCTGGCGGCAGGGGGTGTGGGTGGAGGTGAGGGTTGAGTCCAACCATGGCCACAGGAAGTCTGGCTACAGAGATTGATGGGCAGGGCTGTGTAGAAGGAAGCTGTGTGAGTGCTTTATGCAACTAGAGAAGTCCTGGAGCTGAGCTGACCCTAAGTGGTCAGTGTCCCCCAGCCCCAGTGGGAGGAAGTTAAGCAAAGGGCTTGTAGGCTGGAGGAGGAAGCAACCCTCAGACAGGGCCTGGATGCTGTTTTCTTTCATGGAAAAGAATTTGGGCCTCCAGTCCCACCCATCCTGAAGGAAAATGGTCCTTTGGAAACCCCCGACTTCTTGGCCCTGGTGCCAGAAATGACTGGTTCTGTGGCTCTCTATCTGCTATGGAGGAGAGCAAGCAATGTGACCTTCCTGAAGGGCAGTCTGGTGCTACCTATTCATGCCCTAAGCACTTACAACACTCCCACGAGGCTTCCTACTAGCTAGCATTTTTAGTTTTTAAAAGATGTGTATTTCATGTAAGAGAGAAGCCACAGCACCACTCTATACATGTGCGAATATTGAACCAAGAGCTTCGGGCATTCAAGCCCTGTGCTCTACCAGCTGAGCAGTTTTCCCCACCACACCATTAATGTTACAGATGCAGGTGACCCAACAGTTGCATTTCTAGGAATAATCCTTTGGGCATGGATATCCACTCAAAAGTATTCATGGAGAAGTCACTACAGCATTGTAGCTGAGGGGTGAGTGAAAATTACCATGTGTGTTGAACCCATGTGTGTTAAAAATACTAGGGCTGGGAGAGAGTACAGGTCCTGGAACAGGATGACAGAGGACCTAGTGGGGGTTGTATTGTTATGTGGAAAAGTGAGAAATGTTATGCATGAACATATTATGTTTACTGTCAAATGTAAAACATTAATCCCCTAGTAAAGGAAAAAATAAAAAATCAAAAATAATAATAATTATGTGGCTGGGGAGATAGCATAGCGGTTTATGCAACAGACTGGTTAATCACCACCACCAGCAGCAGCCAGATCTAAGTATTGCACTGGTGAAAAAGAAAAAATAAATGCAAAGGGTCTCAAGCACTGAACTGATACCATGTCCATTATTTTTTACAGAGAAAAGGCAAGGTACAGTAGCCTATGATTTCAATTTGTAAATATATGTTCTACAATATCTTGTCATGTGCCCCCCTTTTTTTTTATTTAAGAAAGGAGACATTAACAAAACCATGGGATAAGAGGGGTACAGTTCCACACAATTCCCACCACCTGATCTCCATATCCCATCCCCTCCCCTGATAGCTTTCCCATTCTCTATCGCTCTGGGAGTATGGACCCAGGGTCATTGTGGGAGGCAGAAGGTGGAAGGTCTGGCTTCTATAATTGCTTCCCCGCCGAACATGGGCGTTGACTGGTCGATCCATACTCCCAGTCTGCCTCTCTCTTTCCCTAGTAGCGTGGGGCTCTGGGGAAGTGGAGCTCCAGTACATATTGATGGGGTCATCTGTCCAGGGAAGTCTGGTCGGTGTCATGCTGGTATCCGGAACCTGGTGGCTGAAAAGAGAGTTAACATACAAAGCCAAACAAATTGTTGAACAACCATGGACCCAAAGGTTGGAATAGTGGAGAGGAAGTGTTAGGGGGGTATTCCCTGCAGGCTCTTGTGTACTTCAGCTTTCAGGTATATATTTTTCCCTAGTTTATGGGCACGTGTGAACATATGCTCTATCTCAGGGGACCTGGACTATATCTAGGTTTGGGGACTTTATTGGGGAGTGGAACACCTGGAATGGAATTAGAGATACTATGAAAGGAAAGGGCTCACCCGAGTAATGAAGCTGAAGGGTTGTCATTCCACACCTGAAGTCTCTGGACACAGTCTGAAGTGAAGCATGCTGGGGTGGCGTTGATTGGGTTGTGATCCGAGGATGCAATATTATTTGATTTGAATTGAGAGAAGCATGCAGGAAAGTGGGCCCCACCCTAAGGTTCCAGGACTGGGGGAAATATAGGCTCTATAGTGGAAATGTGAGGTTCCTGCTGTCTTAGGGTTCAAGAAGACAATGGATAGTTATTGTTATCATCACATTATTTGGTGATTGGGTTAACTTTGAGAAGTCCCTTTGTTAGGTTTTGGGGTATAATACCCAGCATCTTGTATATAGCTGTGCTACCAGTTGCTTCTCTTCTCCCTGGTCTAGGCTTTTGAGAGAGTCAACATATCAAAGACAGCCTACGTACTAAAAAGACTCTGTGTTTTAAGAAGTTCTAGACATATGATCAATTTTTCCCCTCTCATTAATTAAATAGTGGTTTATATGTCTACACTTTAATAGGAGTGTACATAAACATTCCCACCACCAAAAGACTGTGTCCCATCCCAACCACCACCACCCCCGCCCCTCCCCCACAGTGCTGGGAAGCCCAATGGCCACCCTCCCCTTCACCACAGGGTTTTTACTTTGGTGCCCTGCTCTCGATTTAATCAGATCCTGCTTTTAGTTTTCCTTTCTATTCTTCTTTCTCAACTTCTGTTGATGAGTGGAATCATCCCATACTCATCTTTATCTTTCTGGCTTAGCTGACTTAACATAATTCCTTCTAGCTCTGTCCAAGATGGGTCAGATAAGGTGGGTTCATTGTTCTTAATAGCTGCATAGTCTTGTGCCCTTTTGTAAATGTACAGTCAGCATCTTGAGATCTCGGCAAGCCATGCCACATGCCAGGTACCGTGGTGATGCCCACAGATTCTACCCCGTGGCTTCTGTGTGGGGGAGGCTGTAACCTCTAGGCTTCCGGTTTTACTGACAGTTGCCTAAGGATGAAATTGCTTAGCAACATGTTTCTCCAAACACCTCCCTATCATTAGGTGACACCTGACCTTGTAGAAAATCTCTAGAGGGTTATGAAACCACACTCCCCACGATGTTGGCACTCTGGGGTGAAGAAGGTACAGAGTCAGCCAACTGGAAGCCAATTTTTGTTTCTTTTCTTGATTTGTTTTGTAAACTTGCATTTTTTTTTTAATTGCCACCAGGGTTATCACTGGGGCTCAGAGCAGACACTACGAATCCACAGCTCCTGGCAGCCATTTTTTTTTTCCCTTTTTTTCTCTTTCTGTTTCATTTTTACTTGACAGGACAGAGAGAAAATGAGAGGGAAAGGGAGATAGAGAGAGAAGAAGAAAGATAGACACCTGTAGACCTGCTTCACCGCTCATGAAGTGTCCTCCCTGCAGGTGGGGGTGGGGGCTCGAATCTGGTTCCTTGTGCACGGTGATATGTGCACTTAAATGGGCGTGCCACCACCCAGCCCCTGCATTTGTGTTTCTATGAGGAAACACTGCTTTCCCAAACTGAAAAGGGAATTTCTCTGAGGAAAATATAGTCAGCATATGAAGTCTCACCTTGTAAACTTTAATCAGCAGCAATTTATGTTATCAGTCCTGCTATGAGGAAGAAGCTGGAAGGATTCAAACAAGTGGCATACACATGACATGTGTGGGACCCAGGGCCCAGTGGACACAGGAGAACCTGGAAACTCTCAGATACGGGAGGAACATGAGATGCCCATAAGCCAGAACTGCACTGTTGAGGGCCACTCCATACAGACTGGAGGAGAGAGACAGCAGGCTGATGTCCGGCTGGGTGGCTGCCAGAAGGAGCAATTTCAGTGACTAAGAATTTATCTTTTGTCCTTGGTGGCAGTTCAAACCTAATGAATAAATGAACAACAGGATCACTTGAATGAATGAATTATTGAGTGAATGAATGAATGAGTGTAAAGATCAGACACTTATAAAACACACAGTCTGGTTAACTCAAGAAGAGGCTGGCTCTACATGGCTGTAGACTTGAATTTCTTTTTTTTTTTTTTGCCCCCAGGGTTATTGCTGGGGGCTGGGTGCCTGCATTACAAATCCGCTGCTCCTGGTGGCCATTTTTTCCTGGTTTTTATTAGATAGACAGAGAAATAGAGAGGGGGAGAGAAAGATAGACACTTGCAGACCTGCTTCACTTGTGAATCGACCTCCCTGCATGTGGAGAGCTGGAGGCTCGAACTAGGATCCTTGCACATATCCTCGCTCTTCAGGCTATGTGTGCTTAACCCAGTGCACCACCACCTGACACTCCCTACCAGACTTGAATTTCTGTCTGCAGTTTCTTCCTATGGGAATGATGGGTACAGGAAAAGTTATGATCTTGGAATGAAGAGAAAGGAATGTTGCTGTAGGAAGTTGGGGGCAGTGGGGTGGTGGTGGTGGTGGTAGCTTCAACTAGAACCTTAACTCATCCTGGGACAGATTCAGAAGTCCAGCTTCCTGCATTCTGATTTCTGTATCCAAATAGCTTCAGGTCTGAATTTCCCCTTATGTATAATTGAGAAGGTCACCCCTTCCAGCTCTTGTAGGATATGGTTCTCTGCCTCCCACGTTGGGATGAGTCAAGGAACAGAGGATTCAGAGAACTTCCTTGTCTCCATTAGCAGTTTCTCTTCATCTCAACCACACATAGATGGGCAGGGTCGATTCTGTTGTTTCTGATATCTTCAAATCTATCTCCTGAACATCACCTCCTCAACCCAGGTACCATATTAGTCTCATGTCTTCAATCGTCTGGGTCCGAAGAGACCCCCAGCCACCGAACTTAGTCCCTCTGTAAAGCCGTCCACACTGCCCTCTTCTCCGCCCAACCTTATAACTACCCTGCGTCCTACTCTTTCCCCACTCCTCATTCTCACCTGGAAAAAAGGTCCCAAACTCCAGATGAACCCAACTATTCTTCCTCTCTGTGGAACCAGGGCCTTGCACATGCACAATGTCACTGCTCTGGGCCATTTTTCATCCAGATCGAGAAGTGCAGAGAGAAATAGAGCTTGAACTACTCAACACAAAAGCTTCCTCCCTGCCATCGCACCTCCCATGCAGTGCTGGGGCTCAACCCTGAGCTCTTCCCTCTCTCTCACCCCAAACCCAGTCCTTCCCATGCTGTTCCAATATAAATAGATGGCGCCAGCCAAAGAAATTGAACTATTCTGACTCCTCTTCCCATCATCCTGCTTTCCAGACAGAGCCATGTCCTCTTTTCACCAGTTCACCAATTCAGTCCTATACCAAGCCACTTGGTCAATCCAACCAGAGTTATTCTGCTGATACCTTGCCTCACTGGTGCCTCCATGTTGTCCCCTACAGTTCACCCCACACACTGCATGCAGGGAGAGCTTTCTAAAACTTTGCTAAAGCAAATCCCTCTTCTGCTGAAAAAAATCTCTGATGCGTGTCCATTTCTCTGATCTTGACCTAAAGGACTGGAAAGAGTAGCCCCTTTTGTTTCCTCCCTCATCAGCTCTCACTCCCCACCCCTTCTTGCTACACCCCCCACTGTGCTTTGATTGACCCAAATTAACCCATTCAGGACCTTTGATGGCTTTTCTGTTTGGGATGGCTCCACCTCAGTTGTCCCCAGAACTTCACTTGGCCAACATGTTTTATTCAATATGTCATTCTGCTTTCCCTTCTGTGTCCTCAAGGAAGCCCCCCCCCCCATCACCCTGTTGACAGAACCTCAATAGTCCCACTTGAAGATTTATTTGCTGTCTTCTGGGCAGTGATGAGCAGGGAACCTGAGACAATAAGGCAACATGCAGCAGTGTTTATAGAAATCTTATTAGAATAAACAACCTAAAGAATACTAAGAGACAGATGGACAGTATAAACACCTGCCTTGAAAGTGAAACAGGGAAGGAGACATATCACCAAAGAATAAACCATCTGCCCACTTTTTAAAAAATATTTATTTCCTTTTTGTTGTCCTTGTTTTTATTATTGTTGTAATTATTGTTGTTATTGATGTTGTCATTGTTGGATAGAACAGAGAGAAATGGAGAGAGGAGGAGAAGACAGAGAGGAGGGGAAGACAGACAGGGAAAGAGAAAGATAGACACCTGCAGACCTGCTTCACCACCTGTTAAGTGAACTCCCTGCAGGTGGGGAGCCGGGGGCTCGAACCGGGATCCTTATGCTGGTCCTTGAGCTTTGTGCCACGTGCGCTTAACCCACTGCGCTACCGCCCAACTCCCCATCTGCCCACTTTTAGGGCAGATTATATACCTTCCAGTTGAGATTGGGTTCTGTTGGGTAAACAGAGGCAGGAGATTGGGGCCTTCTGTCTTATTCAGTCACCAGGTATGGAGCCTTGTCTATTGGTATTCTTATCTAGAATGGCTAGCAGCTAGCCACTGCACTTGCAAATGTCTTAAACTCTAAGGGCTGGGGCGGTGTGTGTGTGTGTGGGGGGGGGGGATCTTCTGCCCTAACTCTGGGACTGATTATTTCATCAGCCTGGCCAAAAAAGGCATATTTATAATTGTATGCCACAGAACTGCTTTATATAGAATCCTACTTCATTTTCCTTACAGCATGAGCCAGTGCTGAGAGCCACCCTCTCTACTCACATGCATGTATGCTTATGGTCTGTTTCTCCTGCCTGTGTGCAAACTCCTTAGGAACAGTATCCACCACGTGTGTGGCCTGTCCAGAGTCAAGGGCAGTGCTCAGTATGCAGGAGGCATTACTCTGTATAGACCACTCACCAAGGATAGCCACAGTGTCATGACCACATTTTTTTTAAAGAATGCTTTTATTTGTTTATCTAATTAGTGGGAGAAAGCAGTTAGAGGATGAGAGCACTGCTCTGTCCCATGTAAACCTGCCCCCCCACCCCCCCCACACACAGAGCTTCTGGGCTCCTACTTGCTGAGCCACCAGGTATTTGTTTTCTGTTTTTATTCATGGGAGAGAGAATGAATGAAATAGAGTCCTGCTCTGGCACATGTGGTACCCAGGATGGATCCCCAGGACTTCTATTTACAAGTCCCATGCTTCACTGCTGACCCTCCTCCCCACCCACACTGATATCTGTTTGCTTGTTTGTTTTGCTTTGATTTTAGGATTTCTTTACTTATTCCACACAAGAGAGGGTGACCAGAGCAGTGCTCTGTCATTGTGTGTGCTGCCAGGGCCTCATGTACTCTAGGTCTGTGCTCCACCCCTGAGCCACCCCTCCACCCCCAGCCAGTCATGATCACCTTGAACTCAAAGTCCTGTGAGAAAAGCAGCCAGAACAGGAGAGTCTCACACCCTGAAAACACCTGCAGGAACATCTGTCTGATGTCAGGCCCTTATCCAGAAGGAACTGTTGTGCTCTTCCCCATCCTCTTTCCTCCCTCCCTCCCTCCCTCCTTCCCTCCCTCCCTCCCTTCGTTCTTTCCTTCCTTTCTTCTACTAAATATTAAGTGAGCACCTATCATGTGTGAGTCACTGTTCCAGGGCCTATGGACGCCATCCTGCTGCATGGAAAACAGACACAAATCAAGCCATTTAACTGTCAATGTGGGCTCACCGTGGACCAAATGCTGAGAAGAAAAAATACATGGTAGGGCAACTGTATTGTCATGAATGCAGCCCAGGTTCAAGCCCCAGCAGCACCACAGGGAGGTGCTATGGTAATGGAGGACAATCCAGTTCTGAGGTCTGTCTACCTATCTCTCTCAATGGAAAAGTGGCCTGGAGCAGTGAAATCATGCATGCATGAGGCCCTGACCACACACAGTACTCACAGCCACCTTATGATTATTTAAAGTAGTGTTTCATTACTTAAAGTAGTGTTTATTTCACCATGAAACCTCGTTAAAATATACAGATACACATAAATATAAAATTACATATAAGCGCATATGGCGCAAAGCGCCAAGGGCTGGCATAAGGATCCCGGTTAGAGCCCCCGGCTCCTCACCTGCAGGAGGTCACTTTGCAAGCTGTAAAGTAGGTCTGCAGGTTTCTTTCCTCCTCTCTCTCTTCTCCTCCTCTCTCCATTTCTCTCTGTCCTATCCAACAACAATGACATCAATATCAACTACAACAAGCACAACGACAAGGGCAACAAAATGGGAAAAATGGCCTCCAGGAGCAGTAGATTTGTAGTGCAGGCACTGAGCCCCAGCAATAACCCTGGAAGCAAAAAAAAAAAAAAAAAAAAAATACATATATCAGGATAGCAGAGGACCTAGTGTGGAAAACAGAAATGTTATGCATGTACAAACTATTGTATTTACTGTTGACTGTAAAACATTAATCCCCCAATAAAGAAACTTAAATATATTAATATATATACACATATATATAATTACCACCAGGGTTATTGCTGGGGCTTGATGTGACAAATCTATCACCCTTGGTGGCCATTTTTTTTCTTCTCTCTCTTTCAGCAGGACAGAGAAAAATTAAGAGGGTGGGGGGAGATAGAAAGACAAACAGACTACCAAATAATGTGATAATAACATTAACTATCCATTGTCTTCTTGAACCCTAAGACAGCAGGAACCTCACATCTCCACTATAGAGCCTATATTTCCCCCAGTCGTGGAACCTTAGGATAGGGCCCACTTTCCCGTATGCCTCTCCCAATCCATATCAAATAATATTGCATCTGCCGATTGCAACCTAATCAACGCAACGATTGCCACCTCAACATGCTTCATCTCAGACTGTGTCCAGAGACTTCAAGTGTGGAATGACAACCCTTCAGCTTCATTACTCGGGTGAGACCTTTCCTTTCATAGTATACTCTAATTCCATCCCAGGTGGTTCACTTTCTAACAAAGTCCCAAAACCTCGATATACACCAGGTTCTGTGAGAGAGAGCATATGTTCACATGTATCCATAAACTAGTGCAAAATATATACCTGAAAGCAGAAGTACACTAGAGTTTGCAGTGAGTACCCCCCAACACTTCCTCTCCACTATTCCAACCTTTGGGTCTATGATTGCTCAACAATTTGTTTGGCTTTGTATGTTAACTCTCTTTTCAGCCACCAGGTTCCAGATGCCATCAGGATGCTGGCCAGGCTTCCCTGGACTGAAGACCCCACCAGTGTGTCCTGGAGCTCCGCTTCCCCAGAGACCCACCCTACCAGGGAAAGAAAGAAGCAGACTGGGAGTATGGACTGACCAGTCAACGTCCATGTTCAGCGGGGAAGCAATTACAGAAGCCAGACCTTCTACCTTCTGCAACCCATGCTCTCAGAGGTCCATGCTACCAGAGGGATAGAGAATGGGAAAGCTATCAGGGGAGGGGATGGGATATGGAGATTGGGTGGTGGGAACTGTGTGGAAACTGTCCTACCCTATGGTTTTGTTAATTTATCCTTTCTTAAATAAAAAATAAATAAATGAAAAAAGACAAACAGACATCTGCAGCACTGCTTCACCTGCAGGGTAGATCCTTGCACAGGGTAGCATGTGCACTTAACCAGGTGTGCCAATGTCCAGGCTTAAAATCCCATTTCCCTCCCCATAATCTGTGTAGAGTTTACAGACCCCATCATCCAGTGGGAATATAAGAGAAATGCCTCTGTAGTCCAACCTTGTCTTTTTTAAAAAAAATTTACTCATTTATTTATTTATTTTCCCTTTTGTTGCCCTTGTTGTTTTATTGTTGTAGTGACTATTGTTGTTGGCTAGGACAGAGAGAAATGGAGAAAGGAAGGGAAGACAGAGAGGGGGAGAGAAAGACACCTGCAGACCTGCTTCACCGCCTATGAAGCACCCCCTGCCTCCCCCGCAGGTAGAGAGCCAGGGGCTCGAAACGGGATCTTTACTCTGATCCTTGCACTTTGTGCCACTTGCGCTTAACCCGCTGTGCTACTGCCCGACTCCCAAACCTTGTCTTTTAAAAAAGATCTTATTTATTTACTTATTGTTGTGATGATGGTGATGTAACCTCAGCTCTGGCTTATGATGGTGTTGAGGATTGAACCTGGTACCTCAGATAGAGCCTCAGGTATGGAAGTCTGTTTGCGCTCTTTCCCACGGAGCCAGCCCCAGAGAGCGTCCTCTGAGTGTGGCATGATGGCGAAGATTAAGGCGAGAGACCTAGGTGGGAAGAAGAAGGAGGAGCAGCTGAAGCAGATGAAGGTGGAGCTGTCCCAGCTGCATGTTGCCAAAGTCACGGGCGGCCAAGCTCTCCAAGATCTGAGTAGTTCGCAAAACCATTGCTCAAGTTCTCACTGTCATTAACCAGACACAGAAAGAAAACCTCAGGAAATTCGACAAGGGCAAGAAATACAAGCCTTTGGATCTGCGGCCCAAGAAAACTCGTGCCATGTGTCGCCAGCTCAACAAGCATGAGGAGAACCTCAAGACCAAGAAGCAGCAGAGGAAGGAACGGCAGTAGCCAATGAGAACGTTTGCTGTCAAACCCTAAGCATTCCAGCATCAATAAAACAAACTGTCTGAAGAAAAATAATAAAATAAGAAAGTCTGTTTGCATAGCCACTACTATGTCTCCTCAGCACCCCAATCTTGTGTTATTACAGATGAATCAACAAAAGTCCAGAAAAGCCAGTGACTCATCTAAGGTCACACAGCTGGCAGATCAGAAGGTGCACATAAACCCAGTTCCCCAGAGGTGTGCTGGGTGAGTGTTGGGGTAAAAGCTGATGTGGGTGAGTGTAACCAGAAAGGAGTAGTGGGGGCAACCTTTGTGCGTGATGGGATGGTCTGTGTCTGCATTACCTTGGGAGTCACACAGGCCTGCTGAAAATGATTCAAATTAAGCCAATGTCAATTTTCTGATTGGATACTATACAACCACTGGGGACACCAGCCAGAGGGAACTTGAGATCTCTTTGTATTATCTTTGCAACTTCCTGTGGATCTATGATGACTTAATGACAAGTTTTTGCTTTGTTTTGTTTTTAAATCAGTTTTCCGGTCTAGGAGGTGACTCAGCAGAGTCTTCATTTGTGAGAATCTGGGGTGTGTGTGTGTGTGTGTGTGTGTGTGTGTGTGTGCAACTGTTTGGTGGAATGGTACCTTGATCTAGCTCATAAATAAATAAATAAATAAATAATTTTTTTTTAAAGGGAACCGTTTCCTGCCTCCAGATTCAAGAACTTTTAACATTGTTAAAGTTTATTACATCACATTTCGTTTAGGCTTATGTGCCCAGAGCCCAATACAAAGCTTAGCTGGTTGCTTTTTATAGTTTTTAGTTTATTTAAATGACAGTGATGTGGGTGTAGAAGGCGGCACTTAGCAGCCACTCTGCTGTTGGCTGGTTCTCCCTCCTTCATACCTGACCTTGACTTCCCTGTACCAAGTGACTCCTGCTGAGAGACTCAGAGACATGGGAAGAAGGACCTCAGCTTCAAAAGGACGAGTCTCTCTTTCTTCCTTCTTTCCTCCTTCCTTCCTTCCTTCCTTCCTTCCTTCCTTCCTTCCACCAGGATTATCACTAAGGCTCAGTGCCAGCAGTATGAATCCACTGCTCCCAACAGGCATTTTTCATTTTTTTCTTTCTTCTTTTTTTTTTTTTAATTGGATATGACAGAGAGAAATTGAGAGGGAGGGGATGATAGAGTGGAAGAGAGAAAGAGAGATATCTGCAGACCTTATTCACCAATAGTGAAGCCTCCTCTCTGCTCCCGTCCTTGTATTAACCAGGTACACCACCACCATGCCCCCTTTTTCTTTCCTTCCTTCCTTCCTTCCTTTTTCTTTTTCTTTTTCTTTCTTTCTCTCTTCTCCTCCACCTCCTCCTTCCTCCTCCTCCTCTTTTTAATTTTTTTCTTTGTCATTTCTGAGGATTCACTACTCTGGACCAACCATTTTTCAGCTAGAAAGATTACAAGACAGAGGGTGGAGGCAGATAACATAATGGTTATGCAAACAGCCTCTCATGCCTGAGGCTCCAAAGTTCCAGGTTCAACTCCCTGCACCACCATAAGCCAGAGCTGAGCAGTAATCTGGTAAAAAATTAAAAAATAAATAAAGATAGCAAGTCGGAAAAACAGAAGGTAGGAGACACCACAGCATCAAAGTGTCACAGTGCTCACAGTGTCACAGTGCTCCCATGGGCTGCACACACACGGCAAACAAAACAAGCACCCTCCCAGGTGAGCTGTGTCACCTGTCCCCAGAGATGACAGCTTCTCAGCCATCTAGCTGCATCTCTTTGGGGGTAGAATCATGTATACATTTTTTTTACAAGATGCATTTTTTTCAATTTTATTTATTTAAGCTTTCTCTTTCTTTCTTTCTCTCTTTCTGTCTTTCTTTTTTCCAACCAGAGCACTGCTCAACTCTTGCTTATGGTGGTGCTAGGAATTGAGTCTGGAAGCTAAGAGCCTCAGGTATGAACTTCACAGAATAGGCAGGGAATATGAAGCAGAAATATAAATTAACCTTATAAGTCAACTCATTACAAAGGATACAAGCACCCCAGAGCTCCTCAGACAGGGTTTCTCCAAGTACGTTCTCAAACAAAACAAACAAAAAACTTCATTCTAGAATATATGTACACACACACATATATATGTCAGCCAGGGAATGAATTCAGGGCTTGCACACTTGCTATTCTAGTGGGCTCTCTTTGGCCCTATTTTCACTTCATATTTTTTTAGAGAAAGAAGTAGCCAGTCTTGTCTGAAAAGCTGAATGTAAAAAAAATGAGCTACAATGTATTTTCCAAGTCTGCCCCCATGGAAATTGCAAACCTTTTAAAAGGAAAATCCAGAGTCCCAGAATAATGACGTCACACAGACTCTGCCAGAGCGTGTGTCTGCGTCCTGGTGCTTCCTGTCCACCATCTTCCCAGAACCTCTCAGTGGAGTTAATAGTCTAATTATATCCTTTTGAGAAAACTCAATTGTGCTGAGATTTGGCCAATAGTTGAGTCAAAATTTGCTCTATTTTCCTGCCAATAAATTTCTTAGCACAAAGGATGTTAAGCGCTTTGATCAAAGGCTCAAGCAGACAACTTTGTATTTGGACACAGCAATAAAAAAAACTTTCATCAACAATTAAGCTCCAAGCTTGTTATAACACACATGTTTTCCATATGCCCAGCCTCTTGGATTTTCTTAAAACTGTCTCCACATTCCCAGCCTCCACATTCATAAGAACAATAAGACTGGGCCAGCAAAATAGCTCACTTAGATAGTGTGCTGCTTTACTAGGTGCACAACCCAGGTTCCAGCCCAGCCCCCACCGCATTGAAGGAAGTTTTGGTGCTATGCTCTTTTTCACGCTTTCTCTGTTTCCCTCCTTGGAGGCTGGTTGGTGCTTCAGCCTGTAGAGCACATATGTTGTACTCAAGGACCTGGGTTTAAGCCTCTGGTCCCATTCCTCAGGGAGGAAGCTTCATGAGTTGTGGAGCAGTGCTGCAGGTTTGTCTCTCTCTCACTCTATCTCTTTCTTTTCCTTTCTTCTCCCTCCCTCTCTCCCTCTCTATCAGAAAAAAAAAAGGCCACTGGGAATGGTGGAATCATGCCTCAGTGATAATCTTGTTGACAAAAAGGAAAAAAAAAACAAAACCAGTAGTGCTGGGGAATGGCCCTTTCATAAAGAGCTCCTGCCTTTCTTGTCACAGCCGATCAATTTGAGGTTGGCACTAATCTGGTTTGAGCTACTCAGACCCCCCCCACTCCCACACTGCATAAGAGCTTAGGAACTAGAATTATTTTATTTTACTTTATTTTATTTTTCCCTTTTGTTGCCCTTGTTTATTATTGATGTCATCGTTGTTGGATAGGACAGAGAAAAATGGAGAGAGGAGGGGAAGACAGAGATGGGGAGAGAAAATAGACACCTGCAGACCTGCTTCACCACTTATGAGGTGACCCCGCTGCAGGTGGGGAGCCTGGGGCTCGAACCGGGATCCTTGCGCTGGTCCTTGTGCTTTGCGCTATGTGCGCTTAATCCACTGCAGTAACACCGCCCCCCCCCCCCAATTCTGAGAGTCTGTCTAACATCTAGGTTGTTCAGGTGGGAAGATATCTGATGAAGAGCCCAGAGTCACTAAGGACCCATGTCAACTATGATGGTAAGAAACTTGGGAGTGTGAAAAAGAAATCAAATTCCAGGGCACAATGGAGAAAGGAAACAGGAAGTCTCAATGACCAGCTCCATTTGTGCCTCAGGTCCACCTGCTGTCCCCTAGCCTGACTGACCACTTCACCCTTCTCTGACTACCATTTTTCTCAAACTAGTCTGAGTGGGTCTGCTGTCGCTTGCAACCCAAAGAGCCCAGAGGAATCAACAGCCTCATCTTACATATGGAGAAGCAAATTCTGAACCCATGCATTCCTTCAGGCTGCAAGGTGAATGACTGGCTGTGCTAGAATTAAATTTCAAATTCCCAGGGTAGTGCACTTGGTTGAGCATACATATTATCATGTGCAAGGACCCAGATTCAAGGCCCTGGTCCCCACCTGTAGGGGAAATCTTCACTAGTGGTGATGCTGTGCTGTAGGTGTCTCTCTTTCTCTCTTCCCTCCCCCTCTCAATTTCTCTCTATCCTATCAAATAAAAGATAGGGAGGAAATAATAATAAAGGAAAAACAAATGGCCATGGGGAGCAGTGAATTCATCTTGCAGGCACTGAGCCACAGTGATAACCTTGGTGGCAACAAAACAAACAAAACAAAAAAATCCTAATTCCTTCATTATAGTGCCCATGTGTCCCCATAGCTGCTGCTACTGCGGTGACATGTGACATTCCCAGAGCTTGTGGGAGCTTTCCAGAATCCTCAGTCAGAGGAAAATGCATCTATACCTCCTCCTAGCTACAAGACAAAGGGGGAAGAGGTAAAAATAGAAGATCATTCAAGCAGAATTGGAGACCTGGGAGCTGGGAAGTTAGTGCAGGAAATCGAGACTGGCAAGAACAAAGTCAGACTTCTTAGGGGTGAAAGCTCAAATGACAGCGCACTATTTGTGGCTGAGCCCTCACAAGGAAGAGAGGATCAAAGGTGATCATCATCTCTGCAAAACTCCCCTGCAGAATTCAGTTTAACTGAGTCAATAAATATCCTCCTCACCAAGGCTAAATAAAAGGAGATTTTGTGGATGGGGGGTGGGGGGCGGTGTACTCAAGCTTCAGCAGCTCAAGGATGTCTCAGCCTTCCAGGCCTTCTGAGATCATTCTTCCCTCTAATTTGGACTAAAATGACATAGGGGAAGGAGGGGAGGGCAAATGCCCATCTGCAGGTGACTAGTTTCTCCTTAACCTTATGGGGTCCACCCCAGGCTTCCTTCCTGTGCCTCACTTTTTTTTTTCTTTTTGTTGCCCTGGTTAATGTTTTTTTAAATCATTGTTGTAGTTATTAATATTGTTGTTGCTGTTGTTGGATAGAACAGAGAGAAATTGAGAGACGAGGGGAAGGCAGAGAGGTAGAGAGAAAGATACCTACAGACCTGCTTCACCGATTGTGAAGCAACCCCTTCCCCCCACTGCAGGTGCGGTGCCCAACCCGTTGCCTTAGGCGGGTCCTTGAGCTTCGCTCCACGTGCAGCGGGGCTAGACCCCCCTTTCTGTGCCCCATTTTCCAAGCACCACTAACAAAGTTTTCTGGCTGAATCTTTCCCTAAATGTTTTAAGTAACTGGGTGGGGTGGGTGGGTGGTGCTGGTCCCTAGCAGGTCAGGGAGAGGGGCGGGGTTTCTCCAGCACCACACCAGACACAAGAGTGGCAAAGTGGTCCTTGCAAAATTGATGAGTCAGCAGCCTGAACTGGACATATGTGGTCAGATGCTGCCCACGGTACCTCAAGAACTATCTCCAGAACCAACATGTCAGTCAGATCCCAAAGACCCACTTTGATAAAGCAAGGTCCACTGCCGTGGGAGACAAGGAAGAGGGACCCTCTGAGCAAAAGGAAAGAAAGAAGAAAAACGAGACACCACAGCACTGGAGCTTTCTTTCTTTCTTGTAATTGTTTTTATGTGTAGCTTGGGGGCTGAAAATGAAAGTTCAACTTCTTTTTTTTTTTTTTTCCTTCTTGACTTTATTGGATAGGATAGAAAGACATTGAGAAGGGGAGGGGGAGACAGAGAGGGAGAACAAAAAGAGATACCTGTAGACCGGCTTCACCCCTCACAAAGCTTCCCTCCTGCAGGTGGGGAACAGGGGCTTGAACCTGGGTTCTTGTGCATGGCAATATGTGCACGTAACTGGATGCACCACCACCCAGCCCCCTGCGCTAGAGCTTTCTCTGGTCCCAGCACTTCCCATTTGGTGTTAGGGGTTGAAACTAGTCTGTGTATATGACAAGGCAGGAGCCCTGAAAGGTGAGCGAGCTATCTCTCTAGTCTTATGTCTCTCTTTGGCCTACTTGCCTTGAAGCTCAAAAGCAAGTTCAAGACCTCAAGATTAGCTCAGTGTCAGATAAAATCTTTGCATGGGTTCTGTTGTATTTCTAATCCTAAATGCTCCCATTTGGTATAATTCCCAAATCTTCAAGAAAAGGAAAAAAAAGAATTTGAAGCCTTAATCCTAAACAAATAACTGAATTTGAACTGGCACCAGTCACCTTGTAACCATTTGAAGGAACATTCCACTTGTCACCTTCAGTTGGCAGGAGGCCACCCTCTGGAACTCCTTGTCCTTTGCTGCCACCATCTGGAGAGATCTGGGACTGCAGGACCTGGGAGAGCCAGACCTACAAAGTGAGAGAGGAATAGCTGACAGATGTTCTTGGCTCTGATTAGGAAACCCAGACCTTATCCCAGAGGTCAGCTGAAAGTGGAAAGTGACATAGCTTGGAAATATGATTTTCAGGGCCATTTCAGTGTCTAAAGAGGGTTCACTGTCACATGGTGAGGGCGGGAGGTAGTTCTAGCAATGGTAGATCTCATCTCACCAATTTCTACAAAAGAGGAAACCAAGAACATAGCAGTTGTGTGGCATTTCCAAGGCTGAATTATGCCTGAGGGGCAGTGAGTTGCAAACCCAGAGCCCTGAGCTCTAAGTGTAGGCATTCTGTAGAGCTTGACTACTCAGAGGGTAGTCCTTGGAGCCTCCGCTTCATCTGAAACTTTGTTAACAAATGCAGGTTTTCAGATCCCACCAGAAGCCTACTGAATCCTGTCCATTATTATTTATATTTATTTATTTATTTATTTTGATAGAGAAATTGAAAGGGAAAGAGGAGATAGGAAAGGAGAGAGACAGAGAGACACCTGCAGCACTTCTAAAACATCTCCCATGTGGGTGGATGGGGACTGGAGGCTTGAACCTGGGTCCTTGTGCATTGTCATACGTGCATTCAAGCAGGTGTGCCACCACCTGATGCCTCTTGTTCATCATTTTAACAGTTCTCCCTAGACAGTGTGTGTGTGTGTGTGTGTGTGTGCGCGCGCGCGTAACAGTGGGAAATATTGATTTTTAATATACTGCCTTCCAACTTTCCTAGGAGGGCACATCAATATGTTTTTATTTCCCCAAGTAGAAATCACAACAACATTTTTCCCTGCTTATAAAGGTTCTGCAAGATCCCTGTAAAGAACTTTAGATAATACAGGGGAATCTAAAACAGGGAGCAATAACATCAACACGTATAAATATCTCTCTAAATATTCACAGCATACATGTGCATGTAGACTTTTTGCAGAAATCAGGGTACATTATCCACACCATTGTAGAACTTTTGTTTCTCTCTTAAGGTTTTCAGTATAGTTTCTGTTTTGTAGAAGTAGTTTCTCAGTGAACATTTGCTTATTGAGAAGAATCAAGTGAAACAGTAGTTAGAATGCATGCATTATCTCTTGCCCATACAGGCCAAAACACAGGAGCTTAAAACATCACAGATCACCTCCCCCTGTTTCTGAGGATCCAGTGGTTTAACAGATGATTCTGGCTTAGAGTTTCTTACCTTGTCAGCCAATTGGCCAGGTATAACCATCTTAAAGCCATGTCACCTCCAAATCCCAGTCACCATCTTTTGCCTGGCCTCATCCCATAGCCACTTGCTCTGTCAGTCTCCCCACATCTATGCTTAACCTCTCTCATCCAGTCATCCATCTACCAGTCAGAGTGAGCTTTGAAAAATACAAATTGTATTATTCCAGAGTTTTATAAGACAAGTAGACATCTGAGCAAGGATCTAGGTTTGGGTAATTCAGATTGGAGAGAACAGGAAGCCAGTGACCTTGATGGAAACTGCTGAAGACCAGGTACAGAGGCAGCATGTCCTGGGACCTGGGGTTCTAGGCCTAGCAGCCTTGCAAGTCAGGAAAATATTACACCCTTGCAAATGTCAAGGACAAGCAGGATACAAGCTGCCGTGAGCCAGGCACTGCCTTTTAAGGTGAGAATTGAAGGTGCCCGGTAGAGATACACTCGGTAGGGCATATGTTACCATGCACAGAGACCAGGGTTCAAGCCCTGGTCCTCACTTGCTGAGGGAAAATTTCACTCCATATCCAACTGTGTTCTTGTCCCACTAGCTGCTGCCCTAGCCCTGGCTGTAAGGAGAGGGGGATGGGACCTTGTGCTGTTCAGAATGTGACCTGTAACCTGCAGCAGTAGCCCAGAGCCAGGATGGATCCTACTGCAGGGGGAGGGTGAATCTGGCTCAGCCCAGCATGGTGGAACTGGGTGGAGATCAGGCAGAGAACAGCAGCTCTCATTCCCATGAGTCAGGAGCCTGACCTGATAGGAGCAAGCACCTCCTTGCTGCAAGCTCAGGCGGCAGATGTGGCTCATGTCCACAGAACAGATAAACCAGAGGCTCAGAGCTCTGTGACTTCTCCAGGGTCATTCAACCAGACCCGGGAAAATCTAGGATCTGGACTGAGCAGTGGTGATGAACCCAGTACAATGCACACATCCAAGTCCCCAGTCCCCACCTGCAGAGGGGAAGCTTCACAATTGATGGAGCAGTACTGCATGTCTCCCTCTGTCTTTCTCTGTCTCTCACCCTGTAACAGAAAAAAAAAAAAAAGCAGGAAGAAATAAAGATAGATATGGCCTTCAAGACCAGCAGGATTAGTGTTATGTAGGTACCCATCTCAGGTGGCAGAAAGAAAGAAAGAAAGAAAGAAAGGAAGGAAGGAAAGAAGGAAGGAAGGAAGGAAGGAAGGAAGGAAGGAAGGAAGGAAGGAAGGAAGAAGAAATCCAGGATCAGGGGTCAGTGGTGGTGCACCTGGTTGATTAAACATGTTACAATACACAAGCACCTGGGTTCAAGCCCCTGGTCCCCACTTGCAGAGGGAAAGCTTTGCAAGTGGTGAAGCAGTGTTGCAACTCTCTCTCTCTTTCTCCCTCATTCTGCTTCTTTCTTTCTTTTCTTTTTCTGTTTTTGCCTCTAGGGTTATTCCTAGGTCTCAGTGCCTGCATTATGAATCCACTGCTCCTGGCAGCCATTTCCCCCCTCCCACTTTAGTGGATAGGACAGAGAGAAATTGAGAGAGAAGGGGGAGATAGAGAGGGAAATCTCTCCCTCTTTATCATCCCCTTCCCTCTCAATTTTTAGCTGTCTGTATCCAATAAATAAATAAATATTTTTTAAAATCCAGTGATTTAAATCCAGGTTCAGAATCAAGACCTAAGTTGCCTGGTTTATGAGTCAATGAAAGGAATCAGGCTGTCCTGTGGGCGGCCCCCCAGCCCACAGACCTCAGTATTGGAAGAGGTGGGAGCCTGCCTTCTGGGAGTCTGAGTCCAGGAAGAACTCAAACTTCATGGGGATGTGGCTACTTATGTTGTTTTCGACGGGTTATGTTGTTTTCGCCGGGCTGGCTTCACGGGCGGGTAACAGACGACCAGGAACTCATGGCTGGGTTGTACGCAGTATCTCTTTATTCATGCAGGACACAGCACAATCTAAGACGAGCTAAGCTGAACTCAAGGTAAAGTACTCTAAAACTCACAATGCTGTCTTTATATATACTTCCCAAGTAGGGTGGAAACAGGATGTGACATAGAGAGGGTGGAGAGAAAAGTGACTGGTGAAAATCAGAGTGTGACAAAGAGGGGGCAGATTAGGTGAGAATCCTATCACTGAACCACAAATGCCCTGGAGGGAGGGTGGAACTTGTTAACAGTGGTTATGTAAATAGAATGAAGTGGTTATATAAATAGAATAGTGTTAAGCAGGGGGGATTTAAACCAAATGAAACAGAAGGGGTCTCATGCATACCAACATACTTAGACCTTTACCATAGGATCAGCACCTCCTCTACCCCTTTGCAGGACCAGAAGCAGGCTGTTTCAGGAGCAGCTGAAGGAACCCAAGGAATGAAGGGGCCTGGCGAGCCAGGATTGGGGAAGCACTACAATGCTGAGTGTGAGAACAAACTGTTACAAGGCAGGAATGCTGACAGGTGAGAGGTGCAGAGAAGGGACAGGGGCTGCTCCCTGCTGCAGAACCCCCACTCTCTGCCTGAAGAAGGGGCCCCTGGAAAACAGAGTAGTGATAAATGGAAAGAGTGAGCTGAAGCAAATTGGTGTAGCTATTATGAAAAACACTATGGTGAATCCTTAAACCAATAAAAATGGAGATACCTTATGATCCAACAATAATCTCTGGGCATCTAACTAAAAAGCATGAAAACACTAATTCGAAGGGACATGTGTGCCCCCTGTTCATAGTTGTATTATCCACAATAGACAAAATATAGACGCAGCCTAAATGCCCATCGATAAATGACTGGATAAAGAAGTTATGGGTATATGCTCAATGAAGTACTACTCAACAATTAAAAAAGATTATACTATCCTTCAGAGAAAAATGAATGGAACTGGAGGTGATTATATTTAGTGAAGTAATGAAGGAAATAAAGGCCAACTACTGGATGGTTTCATTCCTATGTGAAATGTAGAGAATTGAAACACATGAACTTGGAAAAAAAATACTATCAACTTATCTCTAAAACCTTGGATTATTATTGGGGCTGGGCATAGAATTTTGGTGGTGGGAGTGGTGTGGGACATATACCCATACTATCTTTATATATATATAGGAAACATTGACAACACCATAGGATAAGAGGGGTACAACTCCACACAATTCCCACCACCAGATCTCTGTATCCCCTCCCCTCCCCTGATAGCTTTCCTATTTTTAAAATATATTTATTTATTTATTTATTTATTTTTCTTTTTGTTGCCCTTGTTGTATAACATTGTTGTGGTTATTGATGTCGTTTTTGTTAGATAGGACCGAGAGAAATGGAGAGAGGAGGGGAAGACAGAGATGAGGAGAGAAAGACAGACACCTGAAGACCTGCTTCAGCGCTTGTGGAGCTGCTCCCCTGCAAGTGGGGGACACCGGGATCCTTATGCTGGTCCTTGCACTTTGCGCCACGTGTGCTTAACTCACTGCACCACCGCACAACTCCTGCTTTCCTAGTCTTTATCCCTCTGGGAGCATGGACCCACGGACATTATGCGGTGCAGAAGGTGGAAGGTCTGGCTTCTGTCATTGCTTCCCCGCTGAACATGGGCATTGACAGGTTGATCCATACTCCCAGCCTGCCTCTCTCTTTCCCTAGTGGGCCAGGGCTCTGCGGAAACAGGACTCTAGGACACATTGGTGGGGTTGTCTGTCCAGGGAAGTCTGGTTAGCATCATGTTAGCATCTGGAACCTGGTGGCTGAAAAGATAGTTGACATATAAAGCCAAACAAATTGTTGACTAATCATGAACCTAAAGGCTGGAATAGTGCAGATGAAGAGTTGGGGGGAAGGGGTCTCCGTTTTATAGATAGCTAGTAGTCCTATTTTAGTTATATTCCAAAGGGCCCATGACTATACTAGTTTTTTGTTTTCTTTCCCCTGAGCCTGAAATCTGATATGCAGGTGGATCCAAGTTATTGTCTGGGGAGATGATGTCATAGCTGGGAAAAGGACCAGAAAGCTGGATCAGGGAAGAGAGTAGCTCCCAAATTTGGGAAAAGTATATAAATATTGTTGACTGTAAACCCCACCAATCTAATGTGATCTGGGGCCCATATTCAGCTTAAGAGCCTATGTGACCTCTGCATTGCTAACATTCTGTGGTCATGAGTAGAAGCGTTCCAAGCTGCCCCAATTTCAGGACCCATCTTCCTTGGGTAGAACATAAAGTATGCTGTCCATCCTCCCTTCAGAGGATGGAACATTCTCTACTGTTGTTGATCCAAGCTGAGGGCAAAGTCCTATGGGGGCCCACAAAGGGGTCTATTTTGTTGTTCTTAGAATCTTATAAATTACTATTAAATCACTAATAAAAAAAAGAAAGAAAGAAAGAAAGGAAGAAAAGAAGGAAGAAAGAAAGAAAGAAAGAAAGAAAGAAAGAAAGAAAGAAAGAAAGAAAGAAAGAAAGAAAGAAAGGGAGAAAGAGGGAAAAAAGAAGAGTGGGCTAAAACAATTTGGGCCCTGGAGAGAAGGGCACCCCTGGGTGGGAGGGAGTCTACTAACTGTAAGATCACAGGAAGCAACAGTTTGCCTGCATGTCTGAGTGCCGCACCAAAACTCTGGTGATAACCCTACAGGCAAAAAAAAAAATGTCCCGGGAAGGAGACTGCCTGGAGACTGGACCTACATGTAGTAGGTGATTTTGTTTCTAGATAGGATTCTAGATAGGACTGGTGAGTTTTCTTTTCTTATCTTTTCTTTTTTTCTGCTTTCTCTCTTTTTTTTTTTTTTTTTGCCTCCAGGGTTATTGCTGGGCCTCAGTGCCTGCGCTCTGAATCCACTGCTCCTGGAGGCCATTTTTCCCCTTGTTGTTGCCCTTGTTGTTTTTTATTTTTATTGTTGCCATTGCTATTGCTCTTTTATATATACATTTATTTATTTATTTTCCCTTTTGTTGCCCTTGTTTTTCATTGTTGTAGTTATTGTTGTTGTTATCAATGCCATCGTTGTTATATAGAACAGAGAGAAATGGAGAGAGGAGGGGAAGACAGAGAGGAGGGAGAAAGACAGACCCCTGAAGACCTGCTTCACCGCTTGTGAAGCAACTCCCCTGTAGGTGAGGAGCCAGGGGCTTTAACTGGGATCTTTAAGCCAGTCCTTGTGCTTTGCACCATGTATATTTAACCTGCTGCACTACCGCCGGACTCCCATTGCTGTTGTTCTTGCTGGATAGGGCAGAGTGAAATGGAGAGAGGAGGGGAAGAGAGAGAGGGAGAGAGAAAGATAGACACCTGCAGACCTGCTTCACCACCCATGAAGCGAGCCCCGCAGGTGGGGAGCCAGGGACTCAAACCAGTTTCCTTACACCGGTCCTTGCGCTACTGCCCAGCCCCTGACTGATGAATTTTCTTAGTTCAAATTGTTGAAAGTACACAGTTGTGCAAACTTTGGAAGATTCTTAGCATTAAGGCATGGAGGCTTGTGTCAGTTAAAGCTTGTGTGTATATAACTAGTTTTAAGTGCGATAAAATTGGAGCTTATGGGAGCCAGGTGGTGGCACACCTGGTTGGGTGCACATGTTACAGTGCACAAGGACTCATGTTCGAGCCCCCTGTCCCCACCTGCAGGGGGAAAGCTTTGCAAATGTTGAAGCAAGGCTGCAGGTGTCTCTATGTCTCTCCCTCTCTATTATCCCCTCCCCTCTTGATTTTTGGCTGTCTCTATCCAATAAATAAATAAAGATATTTTTTTTGTTCTCCTGAACAATTTTTCTTTTCTTTTTTTTTTAATTTATTTCTTTATTGGGGGATTAATGTTTTACATTCAACAGTAAATACAATAGTTTGTTCATGCATAACATTCTCCAGTTTCCCATTTAACAATACAACCCCCACTATGTCATTTATCATCCTTCATGGACCTGTATTCTCCCCACCCACCCACCCCAGAGTCTTTTACTTTGGTGCAATATGCCAATTACATTTCAGGTTCTACTTGTGTTTTCGTTTCTGATTGTGTTTTTCAACTTCTGCCTGAGAGTGAGATCATCCCATATTCATCCTTCTGTTTCTGACTTATTTCACATAACATGAATTTTTCAAGGTCCGTCCAAGATCGGCTGAAAACGGTGAAGTCACCATTTTTTACAACTGAGTAGTATTCCATTGTGTATATATACCACAACTTGCTCAGCCACTCATCTGTTGTTGGACACCTGGGTTGCTACCAGGTTTTGGCTATTACAAATTGTGCTGCCAAGAACATATGTAGACACACAGAAATACTGAGTAGAAAGTACAGGGGGAGGCGGAGCTATGAGCAGCAGATCGCTTTCTCTCCTCTCCTCTCCTCTCCTCTCCTCTCCCGGATCAACTAGGAATACCAAAGGAGACCACCCGGACCGAAACAAGACAGGACTAGAATGACCACAGAAACCCAGTAAATCACCCGTGAGTACAAACACGCGTGGCTGGTGACAGAGAGGAGAGAGGGGCCTAAGGAGAGATTAAGTGACTGCTAACAGTTCGACAGTTTGTCAGTGGAGACACCACCTCCAGTCTGCTCCACCAACAAGGGGACAGCTGAAGGGAGGAAAGGACTCCCCAGAGACTCACCAAGTACAACTCTGAGTCTCCATTGCTACTACCCTCAGAATCTGGAGCAGCAACAGGGAGGGACACCAGGGCACAGAGATCTAACCGGGAAACTCAGGAGAAGACCTATACCTTGGTGGCATAGCTGAAGGGCTGTGAAAGTCTCTTTGCATAACCACTGGATTATCTCTACCACACCCTGCTTTATCTCTTGGTCAGGAGTCACTGATTAAGCCAAGAAGCCTATTGATAGTTTAAAAGCCCTCAGGCTACCATAGCCTACAGGGGAAAAAAAAGGCTTTTACACCACTGAACTCCAACTCAGGGATTGAAAAAACTGTTAACTTATATAAAATGGTTAAAACAACAAGAAAAAATAATGGAGACTCGAACCAGGACAAGAGTCCAGCTAAAAGTCCTCCAGAGGGCGAAGCACAAAACAACGAGTTCAACATCCAAACATTAGCTAAGGAAATAATAACAGGAGTGAGTAAAGAATTTGAAAAAATTGTAATCAGAACTGCAAGAACAACAAATGAGAATATGGAAGAAAATTCTAATAATCTCATGGTTATTAGAGAGCTGAAAGCTGAAATTGCTGAGCTAAGAAGGCAACTAGCTGAACAAGCTAAAACAGTATCAGAGCAGGGCAACAAAATAGATGAACTCCAGAAAGCAGTAGAGGGCAGAGAGAATAGAATCAATGAGGCTGAAGACAGAATTAGCAAGATTGAGGATGAATTAGAGACAACTAAAAAAGAAGTAAGAGATCTCAAAAAGAGATTAAGAGATGCTGAAAACAACAACAGAGTCCTATGGGATGACTTCAAAAGAAACAATATACGCAAAAAAAAAAAAAAAAAAAAAGAAACAATATAAGCATTATTGGCTTACCAGAGGAAGAAAGAGAAGGGGAGGAAGAAAGCGTTCTCCAGGCCATAATAGCTGAAAATTTCTCTAGTCTAGACAACACCAAAGACATAAAGATTCAAGAAGCCCAGAGGGTCCCAAACAGAATTAACCCAGACCTAAAGACACCAAGACATGTCATACTTAGATTGGAAAGGAATAAGGATAAAGAAAGGATCCTCAAGGCTGCAAGAGAAAAACAAAGAGTCACCTACAAAGGAAAACCCATAAGATTAGCAACAGACTTCTCCATACAAACACTACAGGCCAGAAGAGAATGGCAAGATATCTATCGAGTGCTCAATGAGAAAGGCTTTCAGCCAAGAATACTATATCCTGCTAGATTGTCATTCAGACTAGATGGAAGCATCAAAACCTTCTCAGACAAGCAACAGTTGAAGGAAGCAACCATCACCAAGCCTGCCTTGAAAGAAGTTCTGAAAGGTTTCCTATAAACAATCAGACCACCACAAATAGAACATATATCAAAACACTCTAAAACTCTACAAGAATGGCGTTAAAATATCTTCAATCTTTGATATCAATAAATGTCAATGGCCTGAATTCACCTATTAAAAGACACAGAGTAGGAAGATGGATCAGAAAACACAACCCAACAATATGTTGTCTACAGGAAACTCACCTAATGCAACAAGACAAACCCAGACTTAAAGTGAAAGGATGGAAAACTATCATTCAAGCCAATGGCCCACAAAAAAGGGCAGGAACAGCTATTCTCATATCTGATATGATAGACTTTAAAATAGATAAGATTAAAAAAGATAGGAATGGACACTACTTAATGCTCAGAGGATCAGTCAATCAAGAGGACTTAACAATTATTAATATCTATGCACCCAATGAGAAACCATCTAAATACATCAAACTTCTACTGAAAGAGCTACAGCAATATATTAACAGTAACACAATCATAGTAGGGGACTTCAACACACCACTCTCTCAACTTGATAGATCATCCAGGAAGAAAATCAGTAAAGACATAAGGGAGCTAAATGAAGAGATAGATAAACTAGAACTATTGGACATTTTCAGAGTCATTCATCCCAAGAAACTGGAATACACATTTTACTCAAATCCACATGGATCATTTTCAAGGATAGACCATATGTTAGGCCACAAAGACAGCATCAGCCTATTCAAGAGCACTGAAATCATCCCAAGCATCTTCTCAGACCACAGTGGAATTAAACTAACACTTAACAATCAACAAAAGATTAGTAACAGTGCCAAAATGTGGAAGCTCAACAGTACACTTCTTAACAACTTCTGGGTCAAAGAGGAAATCTAGGAAGAAATCAAAATGTTTCGAGAGTTCAATGAAAATGAAGACACAAGCTATCAAAATATTTGGGACACAGCTAAAGCAGTCCTAAGAGGGAAGTTCATAGCTATACAAGCACACATTAGGAAACAAGAAAAGGCACAAATAAACAGCCTGATTGCACATCTTAAAGACCTAGAAGAAGAACAACAAAGGAACCCTAAAGCAACCAGAAGGACAGAAATCACTAAAGTTAGGGCAGAAATAAATAACATTGAGAATAGGAAAACCATACAAAAGATCAATGAAAGTAAATGTTGGTTCTTTGAAAGAGTAAACAAAATCGACAAACCTTTAGCCAGACTCACAAAACAAAAAAGGGAGAAGACCCAAATAAATCGGATAGTAAATGAAAGAGGAGATATCACAACAGACACTGCAGAAATTCAACATATCATGCGAGGCTTCTATGAACAACTATATGCCACCAAGCTAGAGAACCTGGAAGAAATGAATGATTTCCTAGATACCTACCAACTTCCAAAACTAAGTAAAGAGGAAGTGGGTAACATGAACAGGCCCATCACAGCTAATGAAATTGAAACAGTTATCAAAAATCTTCCCAAAAATAAAAGTCCTGGACCAGATGGTTTTACAAATGAATTCTACAAAACTTTCAAAGAAGAACTAATACCTCTACTTTTAAAAGTCTTCCAGAAGATTGAAGACACTGGTATACTCCCTGCCAGCTTCTATGAAGCCAACATCACCCTGATACCAAAAGCAGACAGGGACACAACCAAAAAAGAAAACTATAGACCAATATCTCTGATGAACATAGATGCGAAAATATTGAACAAAATTCTAGCCAACCGGATACAGCAGTATATCAAAAAAATTGTTCATCATGACCAAGTGGGGTTTATCCCAGGCATGCAAGGTTGGTTTAATATACGTAAATCAATCAATGTGATCCACCACATCAACAAAAGCAAGACCAAAAACCACATGGTCATATCAATAGATGCAGAGAAAGCCTTTGATAAAATACAACATCCGTTTATGATCAAAACACTACAAAAAATAGGAATAGATGGAAAATTCCTGAAGATAGTGGAGTCTATATATAACAAACCTACAGCCAACATCATACTCAATGGTGAAAAACTGGAAGCATTTCCCCTCAGATCAGGTACTAGACAGGGCTGCCCACTGTCACCATTACTATTCAACATAGTGTTGGAAGTTCTTGCCATAGCAATCAGGCAGGAGCAAGGAATTCAAGGCATACAGATTGGAAGAGAAGAAGTCAAACTCTCCTTATTTGCAGATGACATGATAGTATACATGGAAAAACCTAAGGAATCTAGCAAGAAGCTTTTGGAAATCATCAGGCAATACAGTAATGTGTCAGGCTATAAAATTAACATTCAAAAGTCAGTGGCATTCCTCTATGCAAACACTAAGTTAGAGGAAATTGAAATCCAGAAATCAGTTCCTTTTTCTATAGCAAAAAAAACAATAAAATATCTAGGAATAAACCTAACCAAAGAAGTGAAAGACTTGTATACTGAAAATTATGAGTCACTACTCAAAGAAATTGAAAAAGACACAAAGAAGTGGAAAGATATCCCATGCTCATGGGTTGGAAGAATTAACATCATCAAAATGAATATATTACCCAGAGCCATCTACAAATTTAATGCTATCCCCATCAAGATCCCAAGCACATTTTTTAGGAGAATAGAACAAATGCTACAAATGTTTATCTGGAACCAGAAAAGACCTAGAATTGCCAAAACAATCTTGAGAAAAAAGAACAGAACCGGAGGCATCACACTCCCAGATCTCAAACTATATTAAAGGGCCATTGTCATCAAAACTGCTTGGTACTGGAACATGAACAGACACACTGACCAGTGGAATAGAATTGAGAGTCAGAAATGAGGCCCCACACGTATGGACATCTAATCTTTGACAAAGGGGCCCAGACTATTATATGGGGGAAGCAGAGTCTCTTCAACAAATGGTGTTGGAAACAATGGGTTGAAACATGCAGAAGAATGAAGCTGAATCACTGTATTTCACCAAATACAAAAGTAAATTCCAAGTGGATCAAGGACTTGGATGTTAGACCAGAAACTATCAGATACTTAGAGGAAAATATTGGAAGAACTTTTTTCCGCATAAATTTTAAAGACATTTTCAACGAAACGAATCCAATTACAAGGAAGACTAAGGCAAGTATAAACCTATGGGACTACATCAAATTAAAAAGCTTCTTCACAGCAAAAGAAACCACTACCCAAATCAAGAGACCCCTCACAGAATGGGAGAAGATCTTTACATGCCACAAATCAGATAAGAGTTTAATAACCAACATATATAAAGAGCTTACCAGACTCAACAACAAGACAACAAATAACCCCATCCAAAAATGGGGGGAGGACTTGGACAGAATATTCACCACAGAAGAGATCCAAAAGGCTGAGAAACACATGAAAAAATGCTCCAAGTCTCTGATTGTCAGAGAAATGCAAATCAAGACAACAATGAGATATCACTTCACTCCTGTGAGAATGTCACACATCAGAAAAGGTAACAGCAGCAAATGCTGGAGAGGGTGTGGGGTCAAAGGAACCCTCCTGCACTGCTGGTGGGAATGTCAATTGGTCCAACCTCTGTGGAGAACAGTCTGGAGAACTCTCAGAAGGCTAGAAATGGACCTACCCTATGACCCTGCAATTCCCCTCCTGGGGATATATCCTAAGGAACCCAACACATCCATCCAAAAAGATCTGTGTACACATATGTTCTTGGCAGCACAATTTGTAATAGCCAAAACATGGAAACAACCCAGGTGTCCAACAACAGATGAGTGGCTGAGCAAGTTGTGGTATATATACACAATGGAATACTACTCAGCTGTAAAAAATGGTGACTTCACCTTTTTCAGCCGATCTTGGATGGACCTTGAAAAAATCATGTTGAGTGAAATAAGTCAGAAACAGAAGGATGAATATGGGATGATCTCACTCTCAGGCCGAAGTTGAAAAACAAGACTAGAAAAAAAAACACAAGTCGAACCTGAAATGGAATTGGAGTATTACACCAAAGTAAAAGACTCTGGTGTGGGTGGGTGGGTGGGGAGAATACAGGTCCATGAAAAATGATGAATGAAATAGTGGGGGTTGTATTGCTAAATGGGAATCTGGGGAATGTTATGCATGTAAAAAAAAAAAAGAAGTAGAAACGCAAAGCAGAAATTGACTGAGTTTGGAGTATGGCACCAATGTAAGAAAGCAGAAGTATACTAGAGTTTGCAGTGAGTACCTCCCTAATACTTCCTCTCCACTTTTCCAAGCTTTGGGTCCATGATTGCTCAAAAATTTGTTTGGCTTTGTATGTTAACTCTCTTTTCAGTCACCAGGTTCCAGGTGTCATCAGGATGCCGGCCAGACTTCCCTGGATTGAAGACACCACCAATGTGTCCTGGAGCTCAGCTTCCCCAGAGACCCATCCTACTAGGGAAAGAGAGAGGCAGACTGGGAGTATGGACCGACCAGTCAACACCCATGTTCAGCGAGGAAGCAATTACAGAAGCCAGACCTTCTACCTTCTGCAACCCTCAATGACCCTGGGTCCATGCTCCCAGAGGGATAGAGAATGGGAAAGCTATCGGGGGAGGGGGTGGGATATGGAGATTGGGCGGTGGGAATTGTGTGGAGTTGTACCCCTCCTACCCTATGGTTTTGTTAATTAATCCTTTCTTTAATAAAAAAAATTAAAAAAAAAAATGAAAGTACAGGGAGAGGGGCCAGGTGGTGATGCACCTGGTTGAGTGTACATGTTACAATATGCAAGGACCCAGATTCAAGCCCCCAGTCTCCACCTGCAGGGGGAAAGCTTCACAAGTGGTGAAGCAGTGCTGCAGGTGGCTCTCTGTCTCTCACCCTCTCTATCCCTCCCTTCCCTCTTGATTTCTGCTGTCTCTATCCAATAAATAAATAAAGATGATAAAAAGAAAAAGAAAGAAAGTACAGGGAGAGTTGGAAGATAGATCACTTAGTAGATTTACAGCTTTGCCATGCACATAGCTTGTTTGAACCCTGGTGCCTCATGGGAGTCCCACAGCACCAGAGAAAGCCTTGTCTCTGATGTCGCCCTCTCTGATATACATGAATGGAAAAGTCAGTCCAGGAACAGTGAAATAGAACATATGCAAGGCCCCAGCAGAGAAATACATATCCCCCATATCCACAGTTTCCCTATTATTAATATCTTGCAACTGTGTGGTATATTTGTTACAACTGAGCCAAAACCAGTGCCTACTTTTGATTATTTAATGAACTACTGTTAACTAAAGTCCTTATTTGCATTAAAGCTCTGTTGCACACACCACCGGCTTTGACAAAGATCGAATGGCTTGCATCCATCATGGCAGTATCAGGTGGAATAGTTTCACTGCCCTAGAAACCCCATGTGCCACCAATTATTGAAAGAATTTTTACAAGAGGGCTAGAGAGATAGCATAAGGGTTCCGCAAAAGGCTTTCCTGCCTGAGTCTCTGAGGTCCTAGGTTCAGCCCCTAGCACCATCATAAACCAGAGCTGAGCAGTGCTCTGGTTAAAAATTATATTCATTAATCAAAAGAAAGGTTTTAGATTTACTCCCATCTTCCCATCCTAGGAAGCTAGTGCACTGTGGGTAGGCCACCAGACTTGGTTTTAGACTTACTCCCATCTTCCCATCCTAGGAAGCTAGTGCACTGTGGGTAGGCCACCAGACTTGCAAGCATGAGGTCCCAAGTTTGGTACCTAGGATTGCATATGCCGGAATGCCAACTTTGTCTCTCTGATGAACAAATAGGTGTTTTTAAAAATATTTATTTATTCCCTTTTGTTGCCCTTGTTTTACTGTTGTAGCTATTATTGTTGTTATTGACGTCGTCATTGTTGGATAGGACAGAGAGAAATGGAGAGAGGAGAGGAAGACAGATAGAGGGAGAGAAAGACAGACACCTGCAGACCTGCTTCACCACCTGTGAAGCAACTCCACTGCAGGTGGGGAGCCGGGGGCTCAAACCGGGATCCTTACGCTGGTCCTTGTACTTTGCGCCACGTGCTCTTAACCCGCTGTGCTACCACCCGACCCCCAATAAGTTTTTTTTTTAAAGAAATAAAATGGTTCCTTAACATCAACCTCAAGAAGTCTGTCCAGGAAACCCACAGCACCTCCATCTAAGGAAATGGGGGTGGGGGGGATTGGGAAGGGCTTCCATCATCCCAGGAGACAGTTACACAATGCCCTGGCACAGAGCGTCCTGACTGGGCTCCACTCAGTTCCCTCATATGTGGGTGTTACTTTTCCTTGGAAATTGCAGAAATTCAGTTGAAATCAACTCTAGCAGAGATGGAGCCTAAAGGCTGTAAGAGAAACAATGCTCAGAGCTAGCATGACACCAGGAAGATTCTCAGTACTGTCCGGCACTTCCTGACCCCCTTGATCTTGCTGGGAAAAGCAAGAAGTTTTACCTCTTGCTTTATGGGCCTTCATGTTTTCTTTTATATTTTATTTATTTGTTTTATTATGATAGAGACAAAGAAGAAATAGGGCGAGAGAGAAAGAGAGACACCTGCAGCCCTGTCCCACTATTCATGAGTCACCCCCCAATCCCCACAGGTGGGGACTGTGGGCTCAAACCTAGGTCCTTATGCTTAATAACTTGTGTGTTTCCCCATTTACTCCACTGATCAGGCCCCCAGGCGTTTGTCTTAGTCCAGGAGTGTTGCACATCTCTCCAACTGGGTTTGCCTGCAGGCATGTAAGTAGCAAGTCAGCTTCTCACAGCCTCTCTTTCCACGTAGTCCTCTACCAATAGTTAAAGGTCTTGAAGCTCTACCCCATCCCTGCCCAGTGCCAGCTGCTCTCTCTCTGGCAGGGTGAGGTGGGCAGCTTGGCTTAGGCATGCTTTCTCCCAGAGCCCAGTGAGTTTCTATGCCAGAGATGTGTTTAAATACTCTGGTTAGGGAGTCAGGCGGTAGTGCAGCGAGTTAAGCGCACATGGCACAAAGCACAGGGACCCGCATAAGGATCCCAGTTCGAGCCCCTGGCTCCTCACCTGCAGGGTAGTCGCTTCACAGGAGGTAGGGCAGGTCTGCAAGTGTCTATCTTTCTCTCCCCCTCTCTGTCTTCCCCTCCTCTCTCCATTTCTCTCTGTCCTATCTAACAATGATGACATCAATAACAACAACAATAATAACTACAACAACAATTAAAAAAACAACAAAGGCAACAAAAGGGAAAATTAAAAAAAATACTCTGGTTAAACAAAGCATGAGGGCTCTTTGGGAGCAATCATTCTATTTATTTTTATTTTTTAAAATTATTTTGTAAGCGTTTTTAAATCATATTTTAATTTATTTATTATTGGATAGAAACAGGAATTAAGAGGGGAGGAGGAGATAGAGAGGAAAAAAGACAGACATCTGCAGTCCTGCTTCATGATTCATGAAACTTTGCCCCCTGCAGGTAGGAGGCTGGGTCCTTGTGCACTGCAATGTGAGCTCTTAACCAGGTGCACCACTGCCTACCCATTCTCTTTCTTCTTGTTCTTCTTCTACTTCTTCTTATTCTCCTCCTCCTCCTTTTTTAAGAGAGATACAGAAAGAGGGAAAGGAAAGAAAAGTAAGGGAAGGGAAGGGAAGGGAAGGGAAGGGAAGGGAAGGGAAGGGAAGGGAAGGGAAGGGAGAGAGACACCAATAGCACTGCTTCACTGCTTGTGAAACTTCTTCCCTGCAGGTGGGGACCAGGGGCTTGAACCTGGATCCTAGAGCATAGTTGTGTGTGCACTCTACTGGGTGCATCACTGTCTGGTCCCAGGAACAATCATACTGAAGTAGCTTCACTGTGGTCTTCCACTGCCTTTCATCCCACTGGACTGGCTCTTCTGCCTCCACTGAAACTTAGGCATCTCTGGCCATCCTTCCTCCAGTGCATTCAAGTTACAAATTGGTGTCATCTTAGTCACTTAAAGGCCGAAACTCACAAAACAGTGGAAACCCTGGTCCTCCTTTCGAGGAGACCGCTACAAGGAGGGGCCTGTAGCGGAGAGAACCCATGCTGGAGAGAAGCAGAGCCGGAAGCTGTCTCAGCTCACCGGGACACCACAACACCAGGGAGAGACACACCCACACCCGGTGACTGAGAGATCAGGCCCTGAAGGCTGGTGGGAAGGTGGGCACTCTGAGACAACATGCCTCACCCCGCCCCCTGTCCATGTATGCTCCCCTTTCACAGGTAACACCCTAACGGGTAAAATTCTGCCTCAGCATCTGCTTCTCCCTCTGTGAGGCCTCCCTCCTGCCTTCTATCAAAGGTTCTGGTCCCTGGGTGATCCAGGGTGCAGGTGAAAGAGAAGGGGGTGCAGGTGGGGAAGGAGGTGGGGGGACACAGCACACAGAGTTGGGCTTGTGTGAATGAAGTCCTAAGTTTGATCCCTGACAAAACATGTGCTAGAGTGGTTCTCTTTCTCTTGTAGATAACTAGCTAGCTAGCCGGATAGATAGATAGATAGATAGATAGATAGATAGATAGATAGATAGATAGATAGGGATACTTTTAGAAGCCTAGAAGATGTTATAGTGAATACAGTGCCCTCTCAAGCATGAAGTCTTGAATTCAGTCCTGAAATCACATATGATAGGATAATGCTCTGGTTTTCTTTCATAAATAAATAAATATCTTCTAAAATAATTTTTTAGAAAGAAAGGGAGGGAAAGGTCAAGAGATAGCTCATGAAGCAGAGTTCTGCTTCAGGTTTGAGCATGGTCACTGCATCAGCGTACCATGGACGGCACTGAGGAAGCTCTACGGATGGTGAGGCAGTGCTGTGGTGTCTCTCCTCTCTGTGTGTCTGTCACTCCTTCTTCCACTCTCTAAAATGAAAAAAGGAAAAACTGTGACACTCAGGAAATGGCACAGTAGATAGAACTCTGAACTTGCAAGCATGCAGGTGCTCCCATTCCCATGTTCAATCCCCAGAATTACATGTGCCAGAGTGATGATTTTCTCTCCTTCTCTATTACTTATAAATACAGCTTTTAAAAAATAAAAAAAGAATAATAAAAAAACCACCCAGAGAGGCCATAGTGGTATTGTGTATATGGCCCTGGGTTTATTTCTGGGCACTCTCAAAGGGGGGGGCAGGTGATGGCACACCTGGTTGAGCGCGCATGTTACAATGCACAGGGACCCAGGTTTGGGCCCCCTGTCCCCACCTGCAGGGGGAAAGTTTTGCAAATGGTGAAGAACATTGCAGATGTCTCTGTTTCTCTCCCTCTCTATCATCCCCTTCCCTCTTGATTTCTGGCTGTGTCTATTCAATAAATAAATAAAGATAGTACAAAAAGTAGAAAAGAAAGAGAGAAATAAGAGAGAGGGAGAAAGGAAGGAGAGAAAAAGAGCACAGATAGATGAAGGAAGGGAAAAAAGAAGGAAGGAAGGGAGGGAGGGAGTGAGGGAGGGAGGAAAAAAGGAAAGAAGGAAGCAGGTTCTTATCTCTCTGGTGCTGTGTATCTGTCTACCATCCTCCACATTCTCTGGCCCCAGACCAGACTGACTACCTTCTCATCTTCAGGGAGAGGATCAACCCCCTCCCCCACCCAGGGAATCTCCCATTGTTACTCCAAAGACTGGGTCCCCAGACATTACTAACACAGTCAGAGAAGACAGAACTGAGCTTCTTGCTCACTGCAGCCACCAGGTCCCCACGATCAGGTCATCATTGTTCCCAGGTTACCATGACAGGATCACAAAGCTTGGCGGTGGCTCCAAGAAGGAAGGTAAGGGCAGAATGTGTTTTAACTGACACCTGATAACTTGGTTTGTAGAAGGTGGGGCCAGGGTGGGGGTGCTTGATTAAAAGTGAAATAAGCCAGAAAGAGACGAAAGAATATGGGCAGAACTTAAGAAACAAGAAGGGGGGGGGCAGAGCTAAGATGACGACTTGGAAGCAGCAGCTGGCGTGAGCTCCAACAAGCAGCTTCTTGCCACCTGGGATTCTCTGAATAGGGTTCCAGATGCTAGCAGTTTGCCGACCAGACTTCCCTGGACAGACAACCCCACCAATGTGTCCTGGAGCTCCACTTCCCCAGAACCCTGCCCCACTAGGGTAAGAGAGAGGCAGGCTGGGAGTATGGATCGACCTGTCAACTCATGTTCAGTGGGAAAGCAATTACAGAAGCCAGACCTTCCACCTTCTGCAACCCACAGTGACCTTGGGTCCATACTCCCAGAGGGTTAAAGAATGGGAAAGTTATCAGGGGAGAGGATGGGATACAGAGTTCTAGTAGTGGGAATTGTGTGGAGTTGTACCCCTCTTATCCTATGGTTTTGTCAATGCTTCCTTTTTATAAATAAAAAAAGAAAGAAAGAAAGAAAAAAGGAAGGAAGGAAGGAAGGAAGGAAGGAAGGAAGGAAGGAAAAAAAAGAAACAAGAACAGAAAGGGGAAACAGAGTAGTTGGACTAGTTTCGTGTATTGTACCAAAGTAAAGGACTCTGCATACTCAGGAAAGGGAGTAGGGTGAGTGGGACCTAGGCTGGGGGCGAAAGTGTTTTGCAGACAGCTACCATGGGAAGATAAGAAATTGTACGCATGTACCAACAACTGTACTGTAAACCATTATCTTTACAATAAAATAAATAAGTAAATGAAAGGAATGAATCCAGAAACAACAACCCGGGCTTGGAGGAGTCAGCAAAGATAAGGCTTTGAACCCTAGCATCAAAGAATCTCAGGGCACTGAGTCGTCAATAGGCCAAATGAGCAGGTTCCCTTTATATGGTGTTGGCTATGGCTTTAAATAAGAGCATCAATGAAGGAGGTTTCTGTTCTTGTTCTGGTGTGGTAGGTGTGATGGCATGGATTTAGCTGTCTTTCTCTGCAGTCACTGTTGGGGCCCCTACACCAGTCTTGCGTTCTCTGGAATTATGAGCAATGTGAATTTGATTTATTGTTGTTGCTATCATTATCATTATTGTTATTGTTGGGCCAGGTGGTGGCACACCTGGTTAAGCACACATTGTTACATTGCACAAGGACCCAGATTCAGGCACCTGGTCCCCACCTGCAGGAGGAAGCTTCACAGATAGTGAAGCAGGGCTGCAGCTCTCTCTCTCTCTCTCTCTCTCTCTCTCTAGCTACCCTTTCCCTCTCAATTTCTCTCTGTCACTGTCTAATAAATAATACAATAAAGGGCTGGGAGACAGCATAATGGTTATGCAAAGAGACTTTCATGCCTGAGGCTTCAAGGTCTCATGTTCAATCCCCAGCCAGAGCTGAGCAGTGCTCTCGTATCTCTCCCTCCCACTTCTCTGTATCTCTCATTAAAATAAATAAATAAAATATTAAAAAGGTCTTCCTGCTCCAAAAAGTAATAATACAATAAAAATTGAAAAAAAAATTATGCAAGTATTATTATTTATTTTATTTACCTATTTATTTTGCCTCCAGGGTTATTGCTGGGGCTTGGTGCCAGCAACACAAATCCACTGCTCCTGGAGGCCATTTCTTCCATTTTATTAGCTAGAGCAGAGAGAAATTGAGAGGGGAGGGGGAAAGAGATAGGGAGAGAGAAAGAGAGACACTTACAGACCTGATTCACCACTTGTGAAGTGTCCCTTCTGCAAGTGGGGAGCAGGCGCTCAAACCTGGATCCTTGCACGGGTCCTTGAGCTTAGTACTATGTGCACTTAACTGGGTGTGCCACTGTCCAACCCCTGGATCTTGCAATTATTATTGCCACCAAAACACTACTCAACTCTGGCTTATGGTGGTATTAGGGATTAAACCTGGGACCTTGAGACCTCAAGCATGAAAGTCTTTTTGCATAACCATTATGCCATTTCTCCTGTCAGCAATGTGGATTGATAGATAAATTGATTGAGAAAAATACTATAGCATAACTGGCACTTGTAATGCCAGAGATCAAAGTCAGGGCCTCATGCTTGAGAGCCCTACACTTTATCCACTGTGCCACTTCTCTAGTCACTGAACAATGTGAATTGACTGAATATTTGCTAGAGAAAACGGAGCTGACTTTGACATCACTCATCCCACAGCAAACTCCATAGAGAATTCTTACATCCTGCCCTCCCCTCAGTCTCTGACCTACCCACCCTCCTCCCCAGGCAGCTCCTAGCAGTGCCCAGCCCCAATCCTGTGTCCTTGGCCCCTTTTGTTTGTTTCTCTAATCTTTATAAAAGCTAGTTCCTCCTGCCAACTGGTTCCTGGAAGGGCAGAGGCAGCTGGGGCCCAGCCCAGGCACCCAAGGTGTGTATATGTGGGGCAGATAGGAAGGGTAGGCATGGAGGCAGACTCTGCTCACATGGGACTGAGCTCCAGATGCTCTGAGTCCTCACAGCCCAACTTGCCCTGGACTTTCAGAGGTTCCTGTCACACAGGACAGCAGGGTTTCACCCAGCACTCTTGACAGCTCCCTGGGTTCCTGCCCATTTGCTCCAGAAGAAAGGGGTGCTATTACTAAGAGGAGGCCCCAGGAGGTGCCCTTGGAAATGGGACTAGGATATGGAGGAGAAGAGGAGGGATTCCCCTCCTCTGTATCAAAACAAATGTTTGCTCATTTTAATCTCCCATGATACGCTGAATTTCTTTCTTTTTTTAATATTTATTTATTTATTCCTTTTTGTTGCCCTTGTTGTTTTATTGTTGTGGTCATTGTTGAATAGGAAAGAGAGAAATGAAGAGGGGAAGGGAAGATAGAGAGGAGGAGAGAAAGGTAGACACCTGCAGACCTGCTTTACTGCTTGTGAAGTGACTCCCCTGCAGGTGGGGAGCCAGGGGCTAGAACCAGGATCCTTACGCCAATCCTTGCGCTTTGCGTCACCTGCGCTTAGTCCACTGTGCTACCGCCCGATTCCTGTTTTTCTTCTTTTAAAAAAATATTTTATTTGCTAATCAGGGAAGTAGGAGGAGAGAGAGGGAAAAAAAAAAAAACAGACATCACTCTGGTACATGTCCTGCTGGGGATCAAACTTGGGACTTCAAAGGGTGTTGGAGGTATAGTGGTAAGCTTAGCTGCCTTCCAGACTTGGGACTTCATGCCTGAAGAGTCCCACACTTAATCCACTGTGTTATCTCCTAGACCATTATGCTGAATTTCTGTCGCTTGCAACCAAATAAATTTTGACTGTTATAGAAAGAGAAAAGGAATAGCATGACTGGGGTGGGGGCCTCAGCAGGAGAGCACAAACTGTGCACACATGAGGTCTTGGGTTTGCTTTCTGACACCACACAGAAACAAAGTCAGAAGCCAATAGAATGTCATAAGTGGCAGAGAGATGCTATGGTCTCTTTCATGTAATGACAGTTTAAATAATTACTACAAGGGATAAAGAATGGGAAAGCTATCAGGGGAGGGGATGGGATACAGAGATATGATGGTGGGAATTGTGTGGAGTTGTACCCATCCTATCCTACAGTTTTGTTAATGTCTCCTTTTTTAAATAAATAAATAAATTTAAAAATAAATAAATAAATAAATAATTACTACATTTATTTGTAATACCCATGTGCTTAGCTAAACATATTTTTAAATTTTTTATATTTATTTATTTATTTTCCCTTTTGTTGCCCTTGTTTCGTTGTTGTTGTTGTGTTGATGTCATCGTTGTTAGATAGGACAGAGAGAAATGGAGAGAGGAGGGGAAGACAGAGAGGGGGACAGAAAGACACCTGCATACCTGCTCTCACCACCTGTGAATGGACTCCCTTGAAGGTGGGGAGCTGGGGTCTGGAACCAAGATCCACAGTCCAGTCCTTGTGCTTCGCGCCATGTGTACTTAACCTGCTGTGCTACCGCCTGACTCCCACTCGACTCCAGCTAAACATATTTTTAAGAATGTGAAAGGTTGGGAGTCGGGCGGTAGCACAGCAGGTTAAGCACACGTGGCACAAAGCGCAAGAACCAGCATAAGGACCCTGGTTCGAGACCCCGGCTCCCCACCCGCAGGGGAGTCGCTTCACAGGCGGTGAAGCAGGTCTGCAGGTGTCTATCTTTCTCTTCCCCTCTCTGTCTTCCCCTCATCTCTCCATTTCTCTCTGTCCTATCCAACAATGACGACATCAATAAGAACAACAATAATAATTTTAAAAAACCAACAAGGGCAACAACAGGGAAAATAAATAAGTATAAAAAAATTTTTAAAAAAGAATGTGAAAGGTCATTTGATTTGGAGAGGTTAGTCCTTCATTTCAATTAGACATTTCTTTCTCTTCATGGCACAAGGGAACTCAAGCTTGCACAATTTCACTCCTCCCAGACTGACTGTTTCATCCTTTTTTATTTTCAGAGAGAGAGAGAGAGAGAGAGAGAGAGAGAAACAGCAAAGACAGCACAGTACTGGAACTTCCTCCAGTGCCATGGCCCTACCATATGGCAAGGTGTACACCCTCCAGGTGTGTTTTTAAAAATATTTTTTGTTTTATTTTAATGAGAGAGAACTGCTCAGCTCTGGCTGATGATGGTGCTGGGGATCGAACCTGTGACCTCAGAACCTGAGATATGAAGTCTTTTATATAAACATTATGATGTTTCTGCAGTCCCAAATTCAACATTTAAAGACATACTTTCAGTGGTTTGTCACACTCTACTTCTTCCACATAATGCTTTTGAATCGCTTACTGGTAAACGTGGCTTGTCTGAAGAGTAACTCTAGGGCATCTTCAGAAGTCTAGCGAGGCATGGCCACCTGATGACAGAAACATCAGGTTTCTTGATGGACTTGAAAGACTCAGGTCATTGCCACTCTAGTGAGCACTTCCAGGCCCAATTCCCACGAAGAAACGGTTCACTTGCTCCTATGGTTTCATTTTAGCCTCAAACACTGTCTGAGCAAGCCCGTTTTTTTTATGCATGACTGAAACACTTTATGAAGAGCTATGCCTCACAAGAATTGATAACAGAAAGCACTGTGTCAAAATCCAAGACAAGAATATAATTCAAGCCACATTGTGTTTCCTTTTGGTTGCAGAAGCAGACATGGGGGAAGGGGACACTTTATCTTCAATCAAACATTTACAATACCCTGTCACAGAAAATTCTCTTTAAATGATAGTGCGGGAATGGGGGAGTGCAAAGAGCTCTCGTGCCATTTATTATTGATGGGATTTATGTTAGTCACTCGGTGAGCTACTGAAAAGGTGTCACTAAATTAGTTCAAGAAATGATGTAAAATTAAATATTAACAAAGTGCTCAAACAAGCACCAATTATACTGCAGTATAAGCTTGTAAATATTTCCACAAGTAATTTATACTCCATATTCAGTTAACAGTACAGGAAAAAAATCTTTTTTATAATTTAAACAGAAATATTTTGCTTTTGATACATTTTCCATGTGACCCAAGAGGTGACACAGTGGCTAAAGTGTTGGAAACTCACGCATTACCTGGGTTGAAGCCCCTGGCCCCCACCTGCAGGGGGGAAGCTTCATGAGCAGTGAAATAGTACTGTAGGTGTCTCTGTCTCTCCCCCTGTTCTCCCCATCCCCCTCTCAATTTCTCTCTGTCTCTATCAAGAAAAAAGATAATAAGCTGATAAGTCATCAGTGTTTGCATCTGGATTAATAGATCACGGGGAATCTGTGTCACAACTGATAGAAAGCCCAAGCCCAGCTCATATGTCTTATGCAACTTGCTTGTTCAGCTAAAAAGTACAGAGGAAAGTGGTATCAGGCAAAGTCTGATCAAGCCACTCAAATGATGCCACCAAAAAACATTGTTGTCTTATTATTTATTTATTGGATACAGACAGAGACATTGCGAGAGAAGGGGAAGATAGAGAAAGAGAGAGAAGGAGAGACACTTGCAGCACTACTTCACTGCTGGTGAAGCTTTCCCCCTGCAGGTAGGGATGGAGCTTGAATGAACACTGTATCTGTCTTTTCTTTCTGCTTTTTTTCTGGGTTCTCTTCTCAGTGTAGTAGATATTGAGAGCAATACTTCTTCTCCCTTATAGGACTAGAATGTTCATTCACCTGCCCGTGGGGAGAACTGGCTGTTGGTGGCTCAGAGCTAAGTCCTCCATACTTGGTTTTATTTTATTTCAAAATCTCTAAAATAAATCTTTAGATTTATTCATTTCTTGATTGATGAGAGAGAGCACTAGAGTATCACTGTGGCATATGCAATGCTAGGGGTAGGACTCTGGACCTTATGCTTACAACTCAGACATTACTTGCTGTGCCACCTCCTGGTTTACCCAACATTGTTTTATATTAATAAACACTCAGACTTTGATTATTCCCATGAGAGTATGTCCTCTGCATTGCCTGAGGCTACAAGGCCTCTTGATGACTGGTCAGTGCAGGTGCACAAAGGTCAAATCGTCTTGCCTAAATTTAAGAACTCTGAAGAGCCACCTTATAGGAAATCTAGCTATAGAACCTGGATAATAATAAGGATAAGAGGAGCCTAAGACAAAAGGCCGCCTGGCAGCAATGGACAGTCAAGACTTGAGTGTCTCAACTGGGTACAATTCTCATAACACACAGCAACATCAGAGAGGTAGAGGGTTTGACCCATAGAGAGCCACAGAAATGGCTCACAATCTGGAGCTCCTAGAGGCAAGATGAATGTGCAGTCAGAATGCTTCCTTTATCTTAAAATAAATGAACCACCCCAATAAAATGTCACTGTCCCTTGTCCAGTTCTCAGCCAAAGGTAAGACATAGAACCTACTGAATAAAGAAAGACTCTAGTCTATACACTGAACACTGGATTTGTAGGCATAAGGTCCTGAGCTCAATCCCTGGCATTATATATACCAGGGTGATGCTCTGGCCTCCTCCTTCCCCTATGAAATAAATAAAATAAAATAAATTTTTTTAATGAAATAAGGAGGGACCCCCCTACTACCTGAAAAATACATAAAAGACTCACCTCTTCCATATGAAGAACTTGGGAGTAAGGGCAGGCAGCGGTGCACCGGGTTAAGCATACATAGTGTGGAACGCAAGGACCAGCACAAGGATCCTGGTTCGAGCCCCCGGCTCCCCACCTGCATGGGGGTCACTTCACAAGCAGTGAAGCACGTCTGCAGGTGTCTATCTTTCTCTCCCCCTCTCTGTTTTCCCCCTCCCCTTTCAATTTCTCTCTGTCCTATCCAAAAACAACAATAACAACAATAGAAAAAAGATGGCTACCAGGAGCAGTGGATTTGTGATGCAGGCATGGAGTTCCAGCAATAACCCTGGAGACAAAAAATTAAAAGATAATAATAATAAAAAGAAAGAAAAGAACCTGGGAGTCCAGGTGGTAGTGCACCTGGTTGAGGGCACATGTGACAAAGTGAAAGGAGTCAGATTCAAGCCCTAGTCCCCACCTGCAGGGGGAAATTTTTGTTAGCAGTAAAGCAGTGTTGCAGATCTCTCTTTTTCTCTATCTTCCTCTTCTCAATTTCTCTCCATATCTTTCAAATACATAAATTAATTAATAATAAAATGGGGGCCTGGTTGGTGGTGCACCTGGTTGAGCGTACATGTTACAATATGCATGGACCCAGGTTCAAGCCCCCAGTCCCCACCTGCAGGGAGAAAGTTTCACAAGTGGTGAAGCAGGTCTGCAGGAATCTCTCAATCCAAGTAATCATCAGTTGACAAAATGACACCCAGACAGATGAACAATTGTTGGACACAAAGTCCAAGTTGACCCTGAGACCCAGCAATCTGCAATTTTGTCATGGTCCCATGTGAGAGCAGAGACTCACAGGATCAGGTAATAAGTAGCCCTTGCCCCTAACCAGATTTACCAAGGATCCACCTGGTAGTCACTTTCTTGGTTTCTTAATTGGATTACACATAGCTGTGTCAAAGAAATCCACCTGAAACTCCCATCTTTCTTGAACAGATCCCTTAGCCAAAAGTCAGGACATGCGACTAGCCTAGTCCTGTGACGAGGTTGCTTCCGAAGATGCCACAGATTTGTGAGGAGATGAGGCAGAAAAGCACAAGCAACCTAAGGTCATGCTGACCACTGACTGACAAGGATGCACACAAATAGCCAGTCCATAGCATCCAATCACACAGTTCTCAGAATAGGTTTACAGAAACGATAAAAGGATATTTATGGATGGTGGTACACTCAGTAAAGTGCACAAGCTACCATGAGTGAAAACCTGGATTCTAGTTATCAGTCCCCACCTGTAAGGAGAGAAGCTTCACAAAGGGTGTAGCAGTAGGGCAAATGTCTCTCGTTCACTCTCCTTGTCTCTCCCTTTCCATTTCTATCGCTATCATTAAAAAAAGGGGGGAGGGAGGAGGGTAGAGAGTGGCCACCAAGAGTGCAGGCATTAAGGCCTAATGGCAAAAAAAAGTAGTATTTGTTTTAGTATTTATTTATTTATTTCCTTTTTGTTGCCCTTTTTTTATTGTTGTTGTAGTTATTATTATTGATGTCATTGTTGAATAGGACAGAGAGAAATGGAGAAAGGAGGGTAAGACAGAGAGGGGGAGAGAAAGACAGACACCTGCAGACCTGCTTCACTGCCTGTGAAGTGACTCCCCTGCAGGTGGGGAGCCAGGGGCTCAAACCGGGATCCTTACACCAGTCCTTAAACTTCGCGTCACCTGTGCTTTACTCACTGCACTACTGTTTGATAAAATAGGGTATACTCTAGTCCTCTCCAGGCATTTGCTGTGGGTGTAAGCTAGAGAAGTACCAAAGCAAGCACCCCCCCAACCCAGAAATTCCTAAATGAATTTGTTGATAGGTTCACATTTCTTCTCTGTATTTTCTGTGTTGCCATTTTATTGATATGCAATTCACACACAAAAACACAACTTACGGATATAAAGTATACAACTCAGCAGTTTTTAGTAAATCCAGAGTAGTGCAGCTCTCACTATAATCGATTTTGGAAATTTTCCTCTTCCTTTTTTCTACTCATTAATAACAAGAAAACATCAGAGCATTGCTCTGGCACATGTGGAGAGCTGGAGGCAGAACTCAGGGCTGTGTGCACGCAAGTCTGGTGCTCTATCTACTGTGAAACCACTAGACCGCAAATTTTGGGACACTTTTCGTTACCCTCACAGAGACCCCATACCATTTAATGATCAACTGCAAACTTCTGCCACCCAGTCCTCCTTCCCATTGTTAAGCATCTATTAATTTATTTACCTGTCTGGATATTTACCCTTTCACCTATTCTGGCTATTTTATGCAAATGGAATCAGACTGTATGTAATCTTTTGTGATTGGCATCTTTCTATTATTTTTATTTATTATTATTATTATTTGCCTCCAGGGTTGTTGCTGGAGCTTGGTGCCCGCACTATGAATCCATTGCTCCTGGAGACCATTTTCCCCCACACACTTTTGTTGCCCTTGTTATTACTATTGTTGTTATTGCTGCTGTTGCTGTTGAATAGGAAAGAGAGAAATGGAGAGAGGAGGGGAATACAAAGAGAGGGAGAGAAAGATAGACATCTGCAGACCTGCTTCACCACTTGTGAAGTGACACCCCTGCAGGTGGGGAGCCAGAGGCTCAAACTGAGATCCTTACTTCATCCTTGCTCTTCATGCCATGTGCACTTAACCCACTGCCTGGCCCCTGATTGGCATCTTTCATTCAACAAACTGCTTTCCAGGTTTAGTCATATTGTAATATATATCAGTACTTCCTTTTATGACCAGGTGTGAGTAGTACATTTTCACTGGATTCTTGGGTTGTTATTACTCTATTACAAATTGTGGTTCTATGAAAATTCAGGAGCAAATCTCTAATTAGTTGGTTGATTGTATTATTATTTTTTTTTCCAGAGCACTGCTCAGCTCTGGCTTATAGTGGTACTAAGGACTGAACATTGGACCTTAGAGCCTCAGGTATGGAAGCCTTTTGCATAACCATTATGCTGTCTCACCTGCACTCAGGTACAAATATTTGTGTAGACATATGTTTTCGTTTATACCAGGGTATATGCCTGGAAGTAGGAGGCTGAGTCAAACAGCAACTTTGTTTTGAGGAAATATCAGACTGTTTTCTGTTTGCTTGTCTTTGGAAGCAATTGCATATTTGACAATCCTACACGTATATATGAGGGCTGCAATGTCTCAGCATCTTTTCTAATACTTACCTGACATTTTTTTGTTTCTGGCCATCCTCATGGGTGTAAGGTGGTATCTCACCATGGTTTCAATGTGCACTGTGTTCTCTAGTGATTAGTGATGTTGAGCTTTTCTCACGTACCTGTTGCTGCCTTGTATATCTTCTTTATATATCCTGACCCTCTGCCCATTTTTAGATGAGGTCATCTATATTATTGAGTTGTAAGAGTTCTTTAAATATTCTAGATATAAATGTCAGATATGTGGCTTACATTTTTTTTTCTTCCTTCAGGGTTATTGCTGGGCTCTGTGCCTGCACCATGAATCCACCACTCCTGGAGGCCATTTTCCCCCCTTTTGTTGCCCTTGTTGTTGTAGTCTCGTTGTGGTTATTATTATTGCCATTGTTGATGTTGTTCGTTGTTGGATAGGACAGAGAGAAATGGAGAGAGCAGGGGAAGACAGAGATGGGGAGAGAAAGACAGACACCTGCAGGCCTGCTTCACCACCTGTGAAGTGACTCCCCTGCAGGTGGGGAGCCGGGGCTCGAACTGGGATCCTTCTGCTGGTCCGTGCGCCGGTCCTTGCACTTTGCGCCACGTGCGCTTAACCCACAGTGTTACCGCCAGACTCCAAAAAAAGTAGAATTTTTAATGACCTTACTCGGTTGTCTCAACAATACATAACATCAAGATAGGAGATGTGTTATCTGACTTACTCTACTTGTAGAATTTAAAAATTTAAAAAAAAACCTTCACTATAACCTCCTCTCACATGTACACAGTGTGCAGAATTTCTATATAGGGACTCACAGACCTGGAACCAGTTTTCACAGAGTAATTTAGAATCTGTCCAAGAGTTCAAGCCCCTTCAGGGATGGAATTCTTATTTTGATTCTTTAAGAATGAGCTCACTTAACATCTAAATGTGTCTGCTTTTCAGTTAATAGTTAAAGGAACTCTTTTAAGATGAGACTCAGGGACTTTGCCTAAGCTTCAGCCAGAAGAGAATGAAAGGACCCCAGTGTCCCGGTAACAAGATGCTCACTTTGGCTCCTAGGCCTGTGGGTAAGAGGCATCAGAAGAGGGAGGAAAAGCAGAGGCTTCCCACCCAAGCTAGCTACAACCTATGTTATAGTCTTGGAGAATGGCAGAGATTAAGTCACTCTCAGATCCCCAAAAGATAAGCCCATTCTTCTTCTTCTAGCGTTTGCCCTTCTTCCGTAGCCAGTCAACAGCGTCAGGTTTAAAGGTGTCAGGAGCTGCTTGTTGCTGGCTTTGAAAGTGACTGGGATCCAAGTGGATTCAGTCGGCTAGGAAGGATCGTCAGTTTCCCCAATGAATGGGTACTCACGGGATGCACCATGAGAAGGTCGATCCAATGCATCCCAGATAAGCCCATAATTTCTCTCATATCCACAGTCTGACCAGTCTGTTGTCCACCAAGCTTGTATTCTTGCTTCCTTCTTAGATCTGCAGTCACTGGGGTTGGGGAGTTGGAGGGCTGTAAGCAGTCAATGGAAGAAATAGACCAAGTTAGTTTCACGGCTGAGCTGACTTGGTATGTGAATGAAAGTCACAAATAGTTTATTTTCATCTCTAGACTAGCTATGCTTAGGGCTGCCCCTGAAAGAATAATTAGAGTGGTGTGGGAGATGGCACAGTGGATAGTGTTGGACCCTTAAGCATGGAGTCCTGAGTTAATTCCTGACAACACGTGTGCCAGAGTGATGTTCTAGTTCTCGCTCCTCTTTCTCATTAACAAATTTAATAAATAAATCATAAATCTTAAAAAACACAGAAAGAGAAATCCTTCCAATGAACAGAATTTCAGTGGTCCATCTATTTGGTCCCCTGTTTGTGTGCAGAGAGAAGAGGCATGAGGTCATAAGCTCCATGTGGGTCATAAGCTGGGGAGTGACAAATGCTTGCCTAGTAGGAAAGGGACTTAGAAGGACACATGAAAGAGTTAGGGGAAGGAAGGAGGAATGTCTCTAGGAAAGACATGTGGATGGACTGGCAAAGAGTAGCACATGTTGCTTTGGTCAGTGACCACCGTCCAGGGACTGGGTTGAAGGACTTCTTCCCAGTCCAAAGAGAAAGGACTGGGGAAGCTGGGATGCAGAAACAGTCCACTACAGAGGCACATTTATTTCAGGAACAAGTAGTCAAGAAAAAACTCCCCTAGATTCTTACTTCTAAGATGGAATTGAACTTTTTTTAAAGATTTATTTATCGGGGGCCAGGCATTGGTACACATGGTGAAGTGCACACATTACAGTGCACAAAGGTCCAGGTTCAAGCCCCTGGTCCCCACCTGCAGGGGGAAAGCTTCACAAGTGATGAAACAGAGCTGTAGGTGTTATCTCTGTCTCTCTCCCTCTCTATCTCCCCCTCTCCTCTCAATTTCTCTTTGTCTCTATTCAATAAAAAAAATAATAAGCCCCCACACCTATGGACATCTAATCTTTGACAAAGGGGCCCAGACTATAACATGGGGAAAGCAGAGTCTCTTCAACAAATGGTGTTGGAAACAATGGGTTGAAACATGCAGAAGAATGGAACTGAACCACTATATTTCACCAAATACAAAAGTAAATTCCAAGTGGATCAAGGACTAGGATGTTAGACCAGAAACTATCAGATACTTAGAGGAAAATATTGGCAGAACTCTTTTCTGCATACATTGTAAAGACACCTTCAATGAAACAAATCCAATTACAAAGAAGACTAAGGCAAGTATAAACCTATGGGACTACATCAAATTAAAAAGCTTCTTCACAGCAAAAGAAACCACTACCCAAACCAAGAGACCCCTCACAGAATGGGAGAAGATCTTTACATGCCATACATCAGACAAGAGTTTAATAACCAACATACATAAAGAGCTTGCCAAACTCAACAACAAAACAACAAATAACCCATCCAAAAATGGGGAGAGGACATGGACAGAATATTCACCACAGAAGAGACCCAAAAGACAGAGAAACACATGAAAAAATGCTCCAAGTCTCTGTCAGAGAAATGCAAATAAAGACAACAATGAGATACCACTTCACTCCTGTGAGAATGTCACACATCAGAAAAGGTAACAGCAGCAAAAGCTGGGGAGGGTGTGGGGTCAAAGGAACCCTCCTACACTGCTGGTGGGAATGTCAGTTGGTCCAAGCTCTGTGGAGAACAGTCTGGAGAACTCTCAGAAGGTTAGAAATGGACCTACCCTATGATCCTGCAATTCCTCTCCTGGGGATAGATCCTAAGGAACCCAACACACCCATCCAAAAAGATCTGTGTACATATATGTTCTTGGCAGCACAATTTGTAATAGCCAAAACCAGGAAGCAACCCAGGTGTCCAACAACAGATGACTGGCTGAGCAAGTTGCAGTATATATACACAATGGAATACTACTCAGCTGTAAAAATGGTGACTTCACCATTTTCAGCCGATCTTGGATGGATCTTGAAAAATTCATGTTACATGAAATAAGTCAGAAACAGAAGGATGAATATGAGATGATCTCACTCTCAGGCAGAAGTTGAAAACCAAGATCAGAAAAAAAAAAAAAAAAAAAACAAGTAGAACCTGAAATGGAATTGGCGTATTGCACCAAAGTAAAAGACTCTGGGGTTGGGGTGGGGGTGGGGAGAATACAGGTCCAAGAAGGATGACAGAGGACCTAGTGGGGGTTGTATTGTTATATGGGAAACTGGGGAATGTTATGCATGTACAAACTATTGTATTTACTGTTGAATGTAAAACATTAATTCCCCAATAAAGAAATAAAATTTAAAAAATAAAAATATAAAATAAATAAATAAATAAAAATAAATAGATTTATTTATCTACCTATCAATACTTCTGAATGAGAGCAGAAGAGTGAGAACTAGAGCATCACTCTGGCATGTACAATACTAGGGATCAAACTCAGGATCTCATGCCTGAGAATCTAGTGTTTGATCCACTGTACCACCTCTCAGGCCACTAAAGTTGAATTTTTGTCCAGTATCTCCCAGCCTTTCTTTGAACACCTTAACACAGGATGCTGTTACCTCTAAAGGCAACCTTTCTCCCTTTAGAACACTTACAATCCTCTCGCCACCCTTCCCTATGTCAGGCTGGAGATTTCTCTTCCCACTTTCACCAATCTTTTTTTTTTTTTTTTTAGTCTTTATTTATTGGATAGAGACAGCCAGAAATCAAGAGGGAAGGGGGTGATAGAGAAGGAGAGAGAGAGACAGAGAGACACCTGCAGCACTGCTTCACCACTTGCAAAGCTTTTCCCCTGTAGGTGGGGACCAGAGGCTTGAACCCAAGTCCTTGAGCATTGTAATACATGCGCTCAACCAAGTGTGCCACCACCCGGCCCCTCGTCCCACCTTCTAAGGAAGGGCCCCTACCCCTCCCACCTTTAGGCTGTGCTCTACCCCTCCCATCTCTAGGTTCCATGCCAAGCTAGCCTACAGAAAAAAAAAAAAACAACATTTTAGCGAAAGAAATGACAGATGCTTTGTTAGCAGAATAATCCAATGAGGTTACTCCACAAGAAATGATGCGTTTTAGGGCTGAAGAAATAACTCACCAGGTAATGTTTATGCTTTGCCATGTGTACTGCCTGGGAGATGCTATAGCGCCAGAGGCTGTAGTCTCTCCCCCACCCCCCCAACAACAACAAAAATAGTGGTTCAAAGTAGTGAATTCTTGCATGCATGAGGACCAGCTCCACCAGGGGGTGGGGGTGGGTGGGAAGGGAGGATTCATATTAGTAAAGGAAAGAATTGTCTGGAAGATGTTTCACTGAGGAAACTAAAATCTTCTTTCACACACACAAACCATCACCACTTCCATTGAGAAAGTAAAAAGCCAGAAAGAACCATTTAGCTGAGAGCCTGGGACTGGAGGCAAATGGATAAAATAATCCAGGAATGGAGGAGGGCGCAAGGAAAAGGGGCTACAAAGGAGACAAAGGAAATCAGAAAGGAAGACAGATAGCTAGTGGTTATGCAAAAAGTCACTCATGCCTAATGCTCCAAAGTCCCAGGTTTAATCCCCAACACTACCATAAACCAGAGCTGAGCAGTACTCTGATTTTAAAAAGGCAGCGGAGGAGGAAGAGAAAGCAGAGGAGGAGGAGGAAAAAGGAAGGAAGGAAGGAAGGAAGGAAGGAAGGAAGGAAGGAAGGAAGGAAGGAAGGAAGGAAGGAAGGGTAAGGAAACCAGAGAGGAAGTGTTCAGTGTCCACAGGGTTGAACTCAGTGAGAACAGGAGTGAGCTTTTCCAGAACGTTTGCGAGATTCCAGCTATGGGTGGAATGTCTAATGATTAGGTTTTGCCTTCTTTCTCTTTCCATTTGTATTTACCTTTGACTGAAGCCAGTACTGACTTTTTCCCAGATGACCCCAAGCATGGTTGGTGGGGGTAGGAATGGGGGAAAGCTTGTGAAGAGGAAGGCAGGTGGTTGTAACCTGGATTAAGTCTTGACACTCATCAGAAGGACAGGGCCCTTAACCAGGGTTTCTACAAATGACTCATAAGAGGCAAGGTGTAGGTTAACCCCATTCTGTATGGGGTAAGGGACAGGGAGTGTAATGTCTCTGGATGTCAGTTTTAAGATACTGCTTATCAGTGTCAATTCCCGTGGGGTATTTCTTCCTAGCATGTAAATCACAGCGTGCAGCCCCAGGCACAGCCCAATTCCCAGAGCAGCCAGCACCCCCAGGATGCTTCCCTGAAGACTGCAGCTGCACTCAGCTGACGTTAGAAACCAGATCACACAAGGGAACCATTATACCCAGAAGGAGTGATTGGCTTTACTGTCTAATATTGACACAGCTTCATATGTCTCCCAAGAAACTGTCTGAATGCCCCCCAGAAAAGAGCGTGTAACAGATCTATTCAATCCACTAGGGATCTCAGAATGTGCCCTCCATGGATAGGAGGGGGGTACTATATTCTGATTTTGCTGGCAGAACAGATGTTTTTCTCTAGCCTCAAGTAGCAAATGCTTAGAGAATGCTGAAGGGGCACCTCATCTCAGTCTCAATCAATAGTCTATGGAAACAAATGAGGTCCCATTATGATTAGTGCCTGAGACACAAAAATGCCCCACTCTGGCTGGCTAGACTTCAGAGTCACCCCACCTCCATCAGGATCTCTGCCAGGAATCAAACCCAGGACCTCATGCTGGAGAATCCAGGGCTTAATCCACTGTGCCACTCTGGGCCATGCCAGCCTGTTATATGATATTCATAGCACCTAATGCTGTTGGAATTCCTCTCTCTTTTACTTTTGCCTGTGCATAGTTCATCTCTCTTTGGAAGGCTGTAGGCCCCACCTAAGCAAGGACTATTTTATTCTATTTATTTTTACCAGAGCACTGCTCAGCTCTGACTTATTTAGGGGGAAGGGGTTGAGTTAAACCTGGGGCATTTGATGCCTCAGACATAAAAGTCTTTTTGTATAAGCATTATGCCATCTCCCCAGCCCAGGAATCGACTACAGTACTTAAAATGATGCCTATTGTGACTGAAGAAATGACCCAGTTGGTAAAGTGCTGTGTTCTCATAACTGAACTTCTGGTTCAATCCCCAGCACCACAGGTACCAGAGTGTGCTCTGGCTTCTTTCTCTCCCTCTTTTTGTCTCATGTGAAGCTCTCTCTAATATGTACTCAATAAAATCTTAAAAAAAAGAACATAGTGACACAGTGGGTGTCCAGTTAAAATCCACTTGACTGTGAATGTTGAACATCCTCCCCAGTGGCATCCTGGCCCAACAACCATCATGGCCAAGGAGATGAGAGGTATCCATTTGGCCAGCTTCAGCCCCACGTTCTCCAAGGCTCTGCTACTCCTTATCAAGATCTAGCTGTTTCCCAGCCTGCCTGAATTGGGGGGCAGGGGTGAGGCCTTTGACCCTACTCAGGGTAAACCCCCACTCCACTGGGGTATAGTCCAGTCCCAGCCCCCATTCAGTCCAGCTATAACCCTCCAGCATCAAGACATTTCCCTGGAGTGGCCATTTAGGGCTGAGAACCACTGTGTAGAGGCCACAGCGTTCTGGTTAAGGGTAAGCCTGCCAAACCCAGGCCAGTTTCTTTAACCCGAAGTGACAATGGAATCAGGGCTCTGTGTAATCCCTCAGAGTCTCCCCAGACCCCTGAGGCATGAATGTGTGAACAACACACACACACACACTCTCTCTCTCTCAAAATCCATTCTAACAAGCTTCTGAGTCTATAGAGTTCCAGTTCCTCCAAACATACACCTTGTTAATACTTGAAAAATAGGAGCGATTAGTGGCACATCTGGTAGAGTGCACATAATTAATGTGTGTGAGGACCTGGATTCAAGCCCCCAGTCTCTACCTGCAGGGGGAAGCTTCACAGGTAGCAGAGTAATGCTGCAGGTGTCTCTCCTCGCTTTCTCTCCCTCACCCTCTCTCCCTCACCCTCTTTATCTCTGTGTGTCCCTCACCTTCTATGAAAACAGAAGGAAAAAAGAAAAAAACAGTGGAGTCACAGAGGCACGTAGCCCCAGTGATAGCCCTGGTAGCAAAACAAACAAAAAGCCTAAGAAGTGGCCACACTCAATCTCCAGGCACAGGGTCGTCAGTGACTCAAGAACCCTCCCCAGGAAGGGCGAATGGTGTCATCCATGCACCTTATATCTTCTCCTAGTGTTTCACACAGAATAGGTATCAGTCTTGGCTCAGAGGCAAAGTCAAACACCCACTCCCCCTACAAATACACACACAGCTGCTTCCACTGTCAAAGGCAGGTTTTTTGTTTGTTTTGTTTTGTTTTCCAAAGGCAGTTTTTTCAGGCCCAGCCATCAAAGTTTCCAAAAGTTTCCAGGCCCTCCCCAGTACCCACTTGCAGCCATGCCAAGGCTGTCTTGTCTACAAGAAGACTCTCACCTGAATTAGCTGTTCTGCTAGCACCCACTCCCACACCCACACCCACACCCCTGGAGGCTTGATTATCAGCAAGGGCTCTGGCTGCTTTAGGCAATTTAAGATGATTTTTCACAATGCTAAAAGCACAGAGATGACTTTAAGTGGTTTCACAATAAAAAATCAAAGGGGAGGAGGAAATTGTTTTAAAATCAGAGTAAGCTAAGAGTAGAGCATGTGCCCAGCTGGGAGGTGGTAAGTACAGGAGTGGGGGTGGGTATATATGTGGTCTGGGAACAGGGAAAACGGGGGTGGGAAATGAAGGGCAGATAACAACTTTGTATTTAAAGATGAGGTAAGCAAGACTTTCCCAGGCCTGTATTTCTTCCACCTAATTCTATTTTCATGCAAAACCTCTTTCTTCAGTGCCATTAATCATCAGAAAAAATAGTATCGCAGTAACTGGGAACAAAGAGATCCAAAAAGCTTGAAGTATAGAATGCTAACAATAAAAAAACACCTGAGGCTCCAAGGTCCCAGGTTTAATCCTCACACCAACCAGAACTAAGCAGTGTTCTAATAAAAAAAAAAAAAAAATCAGTGTGGCAATTAGAACAGCCTGGAATTTCCTAGCCATGACCACAGAATGCAAATTCAGACCTAAAGGGATACAGAGGTTACACAGGCTCCTGCACTGAATATGGGCCCAGATCAAATCGATGGGCTTTATAGTTAACAACATTTATATACTTTCCCCATATTTGGGAGCTACTCTCTTCCCTGATTGAGCTTTCTAGTCCTATTTCCAACTCTGAAACCATTTCCCCAGACAATAACTTTGGTCCACCTGCATGTTAGCTGTCAGGCTCAGGCAAAGGTTAGTAAAATCATGGGCCCCTTGGAATATACCTACTAGGTTTTTCCAAAATGGAGACCCCAAATATTATCTGCTATTTTCTAGCCTCTAGATTTCTGATTACTGAATAATTTTCCCTGCTTTATATCTTTTTAAAAATATTTATTCCCTTTTGTTGCCCTCATTGTTTTATTGCTGTAGTTATTATTGTTGATGGATAGAACAGAGAGAAATGGAGAGAGGAGGGGAGACAGGAGAGAAAGATAGACACCTGCAGACCTGCTTCATCGCTTGTGAAGCTACTCCTCTGCAGGTGGGGAGCCGGAGGCTCAAATCTGGATCCTTACGCAGTCCTTGTGCTTTGCGCCACCTGTGCTTAACCCTCTGTGTTACAGCTCGACTCTCTGCTTTATCTTAATGCTTTTTCAACCACCAAGTTGCAAATGCTGCCATGATGCCAACTTGACTTCCCTGGGCAGACAACCTCACCAGTATGTCCTGGAGTCCCACCTCTTCAGAGCCCTGACCCACTAGGAAAAGAGAAACAGGCTATGAGTATGGATTAACCTGCTAATGTCCATATCCAATGGAGAAGCAATTACAGAAGCCAGACCTTCCACCTTCTGCATCCCATAATGACCCTGGATCCATGCTCCCAGAAGGATGAAGAATAAGAAAGCTGGGCAGGGGTAGATAGCATAATGGTTATGCAAAGAGACTCTCATGCCTAAAGCTCCAAAGTTCCTGGTTCAATCTCCTGCACCACCATAAGCCAGAGTTGAGCAGTGCTCTGGTAAAATTAAAAAAAAAAAATAGGAAAGCTTCCAATGGAGGGGATGGGATATGGAACTCTGGTGGCAGGAATTGTGTGGAATTGTACCCTTCTTATCCTATGGTCTTACTGATTTTTTTTAAATTTTTTAAATAAGTTTTAAAAATAAGAAAGAGAAAGCAGGGCCATAAGAAAAATGGGCAAAAAATAGATGAGAGATAGATAGATAGTTATAGAAATAAAAGTCAATCTATATCTGTGATCTTGGGAGAACTACTGCAGTTTCCAATGGAGGGGATGGGGGAACATAGTGCTCTGGTGGCAGCAATGGTGTGGAATTATTCTCCTATTATCTCATAATTTTGTAAATCAGTATTAACTCACTAATAAAAAAAAAACCTTAAAAGTTTTGGAGAACTTCACAATACACAAAGGGAAAAAAGGGGGTGGGAAAGAGTTTGTGGGGGGGGTAAGTGGTCTGGAGGTAGTAGCTAGAAACTTGGACTTAAAATCATGAAATTCTGAGTTTAATCTCTAGCGTTGCATATACCAGAGTGATCCTCTGGTTCTCTCGCATCTTTTTTTTATGGAACAAAATTGAGCTTTCTTGTTTTCAAGGCAGAGGTAGATAGCATAATGGTTATGAGGGGGACTGTCATGCCTGAGGCTCCAAAGTCCCAGGTTCAATCACCTGCACCACCATAAACCAGAGTTGTTCAGTATTTTGGTAGAAAAAAAAGGTGGGACTGGGAAGTGGTTCACCTATGCAAAAGGACCCAAGTTCAAGACCTAGTTACTACATGAAAGCACCATGCAAAGGGTAAGTTTCATGAGCAGTGAAACAGTGTGGTAGTATCTCCCTTTATGTCTTTGTCTATCTGTTTCTATCTTTATAAAAAGGTGGAAGACAGGCAGTAGTGTACCTGGTTCAGCATATACATGACAGGACTCAGATTCAAGCCACTGGTTCCCACCTACAAAGGGTTTTATGAGTAGTGAAGCAGTACTATAGGTCTGTCTCTCCCTCCCCTTCCCTCACAGTTTATCTCTGTCTCTATCAAAAATAAAATTTAAATAATAACTATATATATGTATATATACCAGAGATAGCATAATGGTTATGCAGAAGACTCATGCCTGAGGCCCCAAAGTCCCAGGTTCAATTCCATGTGCCATCATAAGCCAGAGCTGAACAGTGTTATAGTTAAAAACATATAAATTAATGGATTAAAATTAAATAAGATTTTTTTAAGTCCAGCAGCCTGGGAGGTGACATAGTGACTAGAATATTGACTCAAAAACATGAGTTACCAAATTCAGTCACTGACATCTTATGTGCTAGAGTGATGTTCTGATTCTCTCTCTCGCTCTCTCTTATTAATAAATAAGTGAATCTATAACGAGAGAGAAAGAGAGAGAGAGAGAGAGAACCCACCAGGAATAGTTTAATCATGCAGGTGCAAAGCCCTAGTGTGACAAAATAAATAAAAAATAATTATCAATAGGTAATTCAAACTTGGCTAGAAATTACTGGCAGGATGATGACATAGACACTCCTCTCTGGATATTATTCTTGGCCTCTCCACCCACCTCTGGTCCCAACAGAACACCCCTGCAAGGGCCACAAGAGAAGAGCACTGGTGAACAGCCATTCACATCAAGGAAACTGGGAGGTTTAATGCCAGGCAGTGCTCCCATGAGACCAAACAGGAGGCAACCTGGAGGAAAGGCAGCCCAGTATCCCAGGGCAGAGGTCCTGAGATCAGGACAAAGTAAGAGATGTCACTAGGCCATCCCTCTCACTCCACAAGACTTCAGAATGGGCCAAGAGATGATGGTGTGAAAATGCATCCCAAAGCTTTCCATCTGCCTCTGCATGCCTGCAGTTTCCACAACACCCCAGGTGTGTTCTGGGTGCCTGGCTGGTCATACCAGATATTGAGAAGTCCTATAAGAAGTGTGGTCCGGGAGGTGGCGTAGTGGCTAAAGCACTGGACTATCAAGTGTGAGGTCCCCAGTTCAATCCCCAGCAGCACACATATCAGAGTAATGTCTAGTTATTTCTCTCTCTTCCTCCTCTTTCTCATGAATGAATCAATAAACTCTAAAGAAAAGTTAAAAAGAGATAGAGAGAGAGAGAAGTCCTAAGACTTCCAGTGCTACCATAAAAGTAGCACAGCCACCTGACATCTTGCCAGGAGTTCCCTGAGCCCTTTTCTGAACTAATATGCAATGATTATGTCTTCTCCAGAATTTAAACATAATAAATTCCACTCATGCAGGAACTCTTACCTCCTTTCCTGCTGAAAGTGTCTCCGTGCCTTCTAGAGTTGTGGAGTTATAGGTAAAAATGGTTATGGAGCTATAGGCAAAAAATGATATTCTCTTTTCCCATTCCTAAGTGTGGGGTCCTTGGAGGAATGGGTCATTGGAATATAGAACTGGGGAACAAAATGTCAGACTTGATAGTGAAGGAGTTATGAGAATGTGACTGTAGCTCCTTAAACAGACAAGGTCACTAGGCAGTCACTGTAATTGAACACTTTGCCATACCTGGTACACTGGCCTCTGCAGGATAAAGCCCATTACTGCAGGCAAAGAGCATTGTTAGAGGGAGCTGAGCCATGTGACCAATCAGATAAGACATTCCTCTGTGGTCCACTGAGAGGCTTCCAGAGTTTCTGTGGTTCAAGTCAGTGACACTCCCTTACCTCCTCATCACCCCCAACACACCTCTCACACTCATGAAAAACAAAACCTGGGAAATAAAGGTGCTAACCTGATAGCTATGCTGGACAAGCTTGGACCACCTCTTTGTGAGGATGAGGCAAAAGGAAACTCAGGGGATCTGGGAAGATTCTGTACCTCAGAAGATAAACACCCACACAGCCCAGGGGTACTGCAGTGGATAAAACGTTGAACCTCAAGCATAAGGTCCTAAGTTTGATCCCTAATATCACATGTGCCAGAGTTAGTATCTGTTTCTCTCTCCCTTGCTCTATCATATATATATATATATATGATACACACACACACACACACACACACACACACACACACACACACACACGATCAACATCCCCTGAAGGATCTGAGGAAACTTCCTCTCTGAGTAGGGTGGGAGTGAGGATAACAGCACAAAGAAAATATTTTTAAGAAACATAATATCTGATTCAAATTCTCAAAAAAAGATTGCAGGCGACTCAGGAAAAAGATCTAGAAATGAGAAAGGCTCACAATAAAGAGGCAGAAATCTAAGAACAGGAAGTAGAGCAGGGAGACGGAAACCACAATAGCTGGTTCAAACCCATGATGTAGGCTGTAAATAGCAGACCAGACATGGGAGAAAATAAAGTTAACACAGTTAAGGCTAGAATGACAAAGAGATGAGAAGGAGAGAAGCAGGTGGCCAGGTATAGGGGCTGTAACCTGGGGATCACAGGAATTTGGGACAGAGAGAATGGAAACAGTGGAGGCAGTGATCAAAGACATGGGAAGAGTAGACTCTTCTGCTGGACAGAAAGAGCTCAGTTGGAAGCCACAGGTTCTGGGTCTCAAGAAAAGTTAATAAAAGAAGACCACATTTAGATACAGATAGTATAATTTACAAAGGATAAAAAGTTAAAACTTCTGGAACACACATGCACATTCCTATAACAGGGAACTGGCTGGGGAAATACAGCAATTTTACTTTTCTTTTAATATATTTTGTTCTTTCTTTTTTATTTTTAAATATTCCACATGTGCATATACTTCTATATTTCTTCTGTAGTTTGTTATATTGTTGCTTTCCCCCCCTTTTATTTATACTGGAGCACTGTTCAGCTCTGGCATGTGATGGTGGTGGTGGGGGATTAAACCTGCAACTTTGGAGCTTCGGGCATTAAAGTGTTTTTGCCTGATCAATATGTTATCTCCACCACTACCCTTCTATATTTTGAAAAACATTTAAATAAGGTGGGGGGTAAAGGCTGGGGAAATAGTATAACAGTTATGTATAAAGACTTTCATGCCTGAGGCTCTGAGGTCCCAGTACAACCACAAACCTGAGCTGAGCAATGTGATACTATCTCTATCTTTCTGTATGTATCTCTCTCATCAAAATAAAGAAATAAAGTCTATTTTAAAAATAAATAAATTGGGAGATGATAAATACCTATTTTGCAGACAATATGGAAACAAAGCCTAAATTTTAAAAAAGTCTTTCTCTAGGTTGGAGTAGATAGCATAATGGTTATGCAAAGAGACTCTCATTCCTGAGGCTCCAAAGTCCCAGGTTCAATCCCCCACACCACCATAAGCCAAAGTTGAGCAGTGCTCTGGTAAAAAAAAAATTCTTTCTCTCTCTCCTCTTATCTTTCTCATTAATAAATAAGTAAATAAGTAAATAAATAAATAAAATATAAATCTACCTGTGACATCTGTCACCCCATTGATTGCCAGGGTTAATTTAGCTGATCTGGCTGGCTGGGTGGGTGTCCCCTTCCTCCCTCACTGCTCCATGTGTGTCCTTCAAGAAGCTATGTGCTTACTGGAAGAGGACCTTTCGCCGAACAGAGACAGACTGGTTTTCGGTTGAGGGTATACCAGTAGCTGCAATCCCCTGCTAGAACATCCAAACAAACTCTCAAGGTCCATAAACAAATAAAATATTTAATAAAAAAAAACTGTACTGTAAACCATTAAAACCCCAGTAAAAATAAACTGAAATAAAGAAAAAAGAGAGAAAAAAATCCAGCATGAAGTTCCTGCTTAGTGATTTGAGAGACTTTCCTATATTCTTTTAAAAAAAAAATTGCTAGCATCTTTTTTTCTTTTAAACAATCCCCTGGCAATATCTTTGAAAATTAGAAATGTACATATGAACTGGTAAAATGGCTCACTTGTACAATGTGCTGCTTTGCTATATGTGTGACCCAGGTTCAAGCCTAGCCCTACTGTATTAAAGGAAACTTCTGTGCTGTGGCTTCTCTTCCTCTCTACCTCAATTAAAAAAAGAAAAGTGCCGATCGCAACCTAATCAACGCAATGATTGCCACCTCAACGTGCTTCACCTCAGACTGTGTCCAGAGACTTCACGTGTGGAATGACAACCCTTCAGCTTCATTACTCAGGTGAGACCTTTCCTTTCATAGCATTCTCTAATTCCATCCCAGGTGGATCACTTTCTAACAAAGTCCCAAAACCTAGATACATACCAGGTTCTGTGAGAGAGAGCATATGTTCACACGTATCCATAAACAAGTACAAAATATATACCTGAAAGCAGAAGTACACTAGAGTTTGCAGTGAGTACCACCCCCCCCCCCAACACTTCCTCTCCACTATTCCAACCTTTGGGTCTTCAACAATTTGTTAGGCTTTGTATGTTAATTCTCTTTTCAGTCACCAGGTTCCAGATGCCATCAGGATGCTGGCCAGGCTTCCCTGGACTGAAGACCCCACCAATGTGTCCTGGAGTTTCGCTTCCCCAGAGACCCACCCTACTAGGGAAAGAGAGAAGCAGACTGGGAGTATGGACCGACCAGTCAACGTCCATGTTCAGTGGGGAAGCAATTACAGAAGCCAGACCTTCCACCTTCTGCAACCCATGCTCCCAGAGGTCCATGCTCCCAGAGGGATAGAGAATGGGAAAGCTATCAGGGGAGGGGGTGGGATATGGAGATTGGGTGGTGGGAATTGTGTGGAGTTGTACCCCTTCTACCCTATGGTTTTGTTAATTTATCCTTTCTTAAATAAAAAATAAACCAATTAATTAATTTAAAAAATTTAAAAAGTGTGCATATACATCTGTACTTATTTTTATGCAAAGAGACTCTCATGCCTGAGGCTCCAAACTCCCAGGCTTAGTCCCCTGCACTACTGTAAGCCAGAGGTGAGCAGTGCTCTGTAAAAAAAAAAAAAAGAAAGAGAAAAGAAAAGAAATCAAATCTATCCAATAACAACAAAGACGCTAATGTATAACAATCTGTTAACTAACAACAACAACAATGGGAAAAAGGTGGCCACCAGGAGCAGTGGATTCATAGTGTAGGCACCGAGCCCCAGTGATAACCCTGGAAGAAAATATATATATATATATGTATATATATATATATATATATATATATATATATATATATATTAACTAGTGCTTCTTGCAGCAGTATGTATAGTGGCAAAATAACTAGCACTGACCTTCATGCCCAATAGCAGTTTGATAGTTTAATAAATTGCGATGCATCTATATGGAATTAATAAGCATCAGGAAACTTTCTAATTATACTTATTAACTTGAAGAGTGTCAATAATAAAACAAAATAACATACTCAGTTTATTTTTATCTGAGTTTCTTCATAATTTCGCATTCATAAACTGTCCATTTATTTCTCTTAGCATCCACATTTATGTCTTTTCAGATTAATAATATAATAATAATAACTATTATTATTATAAAAGAACCCACCAGAGAAGAAAGGTGGTAGTGCACTCAGTAGAGCACATATGTTACCATGTTCAAGGCCTTGGTCCCTACCTGCAGAAGAAGAAGGAGGAGGAAGAAAAGAAGGGAGAGGAGGAGGGGGAGGGGAGAGGGAGGGGTGAGAGATGAGGAGGAGGAAGAGGAGAAGGTTTTTATCTTTTTGGTCAGGGCACTGCTCAGCTCTGGCTTATGGTGGTGATTCTGTTGCCTCAGATTTGAGAGTCTGTTGCTTAAACCTCTGCGCTATTTCCCCAGCCCAAGTCTGGATGTCAGTTACTGAGTTAGTTAACTTTCTAGTTAAGATTTATTTATTTATTTATTTATTTATTTATTTATTTTGTTGTTGATGGTGATTGCATAAGAATGAATTTTGTAAACAAACAAAACAAAATTTCCTCAATAAAAATAAAGCAATAAAATAATTAAGCCATATGACAATTTTGGTTTTTTTATAGGTTTTTAAATTTTTTTATTTTTTTTTTAATTTTTTTATTTAAGAAAGGATTAATGAACAAAAACATAAGGTAGGAGGGATACAACTCCACACAATTCCTACCACCCAATCTCCATAACCCACCCCCTCCCATGATAGCTTTCCCATTCTCTAGCCCTCTGGGAGCATGGACCCAGGGTCGTTGAGGGTTGCAGAAGGTAGAAGGTCTGGCTTCTGTAATTGCTTCCCCGCTGAACATGGGCGTTGACTGGTCGGTCCATACTCCCAGTCTGCCTCTGTCTTTCCCTAGTAAGGTGTGTCTCTGGGGAAGCTGAGCTCCAGGACACATTGGTGGGGTCTTCAATCCAGGGAAGCCTGGCCACCATCCTGGTGGCATCTGGAACCTGGTGATTGAAAAGAGAGTTAACATACGAAGCCAAACAATTTGTTGAGCAATCATGGATCCCAAGCTTGGAATAGTGGAGAGGAAGTGTTAGGGAGGTACTCACTGCAAACTCTAGTGTACTTCTGCTTTCAGGTATATATTTTGCAGTAGTTTATGGGTACGTGTGAACATAAGCTCTCTCTCACAGAAACTGGTGTATAACTAGGTTATGGGACTTTGTTAGAAAGTGAACTACCTGAGATGAAATTAGAGTGTACTATAAAAGGAAAGGTCTCACCCGAGTAATGAAGCTGAAGGGTTGTCATTCCACACGTGAAGTCTCTGGACACAGTCTGAGGTGAAGCATGTTGAGGTGGCAATCGTTGCGTTGCTTAGGTTGTGATTGGCGGATGCAATATTATTTGGTTTGGATTGGGAGATGCATACGGGAAAGTGGGCAAGGGTTCCAGGACTGGGGGAAGTAGGGGCTCTATAGTGGAGATGTGAGGTTCCTGTTGTCTTAGGGTTCAAAAAGACAATCGATAGTTAATGTTATCATCATATTATTTGTTAATTGGGTTAACTTTGAAAAGTCCTTTTGTTATGGTTTGCTGTACAGTATCCAGTATCTTGTATATAGCTGTGCTATTGGATGCTTCTAATCTACTTGGTCTAGGCTTTTGAGAGAGTCCGCATATCAAATACACAGCCTATATATTAAAAAGATTCAGTTTGTGTTTTGAGAAACTTTGAGACATACAATTGATTTTCCCCCTCTCATATTAATTAACTACTGATTTATATGTCTACATTTTGCTAGGAGTGTACATAAACACCATTCCCACCACCAAAGGACTGTGACCCATCCCTCCCGCCCACTCCCACCCCCCATTGGCCCAGGAAGCTGCATGTCTACCCCTCACCACAGGGTTTTTACTTTGGTGCCCTACTTACAATTTGATCAGGTCCTGCTTTTAGTTTCCCTTTCAGATCTTCTTAGTCAACTTCTGTTGATGAGTGGGATCATCCCATACTCATCTTTATCTTTCTGACTTAGTTCACTTAACATAATTCCTTCTAGCTCTGTCCAAGATGGGTCAGAGAAGGTGGGTTCATTGTTCTTGATAGCTGCATAGTATTCCATTGTGTATATATACCACAGCTTTCTCAGCCACTCATCTGTTGTTGGGCACCTGGGTTGCTTCCAGGTTTTAGCTATTATGAATTGTGCTGCTATGAACATAGGAGTACACACCTCTTTTTGGTTGGGTGTTATGGAGTCCTTGGGGTATAACCCCAGGAGAGGAATTACTGGATCATATGGAAGGTCCATGTCTAGCCTTGTGAGAGTTCTTCAGACTGCTCTCCACAGAGGCTGTACCAATTTACATTCCCACCAGCAGTGTAAAAGGGTTCCTCTGTCCCCACATCCTCTCCAGCATTTGTTGATGCTGTCCTTTTTGATGTATGCCATTCTTACAGGAGTGAGGTGGTATCTTAGTGTTGTCTTAATTTGCATTTCTCTGACAATCAGTGACCTAGAGCAGTTTTTCATATGTTTGTTAGCCTTTTGGATCTCCTCTGAGGTGAATGTTTTGTTCATATCCTCTGCCCATTTTTGGATGGGGTCATTTGCTTTTTTGGTGCTAAATTTTTAAAAAATATTTATTTATTCCCTTTTTGTTGCCCTTGTTTTACTGTTGTAGTTATTATTATTGATGTCGTTGTTGTTGGATAGGACAGAGAGAAATGGAGAGAGGAGGGGAAGACAGAGAGGAAGAGAAAGATAGACACCTGCAGACCTGCTTCACCGCCTGTGAAGCAACTCCCCTGCAGGTGGGGAGCCAGGGGCTCAAACCCGGATCTTTATGCCGATCCTTGCGCTTTGTGCCACGTGCGCTTAACCCGCTGCGCTACCTCCCGACTCCCGCCATATGACAACTAAAAATATTAATTAATTGGGAGTCGGGCTGTAGTACAGCGGGCTAAGCGCAGGTGGCGCAAAGCACAAGGACCGGCATAAGGATCCCGGTTCGAACCCCAGCTCCCCACCTGCGGGGGAGTCGCTTCACAAGTGGTGAAGCAGGTCTGCAGGTGTCTTTCTCTCCTCCTCTCTGTCTTCCCCTCCTCTCTCCATTTCTCTCTGTCCTATCCAACAACGACAACAACAATAATAACTACAACAATAAAACAACAAGGGCAACAAAAGGGAATAAATAAATAAAATAAATATTTTAAAAAATTAATTATTTTTAAAATGCAAGCTTTTTGCAATAATTGTCTTTCTACCTTAAAATTATAACATTAAACTGATTGACAAAATTGCAAACTAGAGAGCATAGGAAAAATACACATTATTGTGTCACCAATAAAATGAAGAAAATTGCTTTCACTTCCTAATTTGTAAGTGCTCAGTTTGGAGTAATTGAAAAACGTCTCTTAAAAAACATATAGACTGGGCAGGGTGGTGGTGCACCTGGCTGAGCACACATTTTACAATGTGCAAGGACCCCTGTCGAGCCCCCTAGTCCCCACCTGCAGGGGGAAAGCTTTGAGAGTGGTAAAGCAGTGTTGCCGGTGTCTCTCAGCCTCTCTCCCTCTCTATCTCCCCCTCCCTCTTGATTTCTGGCTGTCTGTATCCAATAAATAAATAAAGATTATAAAAAATTTTTTTTTAAATAGACCATCATTGAAGGTGTTTATCTTGCAATATGCAATGGTTAATATTTTAAAATCCAAAGTATACCAGTGTACTTCCTTTTTAGATGTTCTATCACAGTTTCAAAAGAATTACATCTTTGCATGAGTATACATTGTATTTCACTTTCATTTGAAATACTTTCAATTTCATTCTATCTTCTTTGTAATGTTGAGAATTCACATTGACCTGTTAAGTCTTAGTGAAAAAGAGTCCAGAAACAATATATCCTTTAAAATAACACACAACTATTTGTAAGGAAAACAAAAATAAAACTTTATTAAAAAGAAAAAGAGAAAAACATTGGTCAATGGGAGGGGGGAGAAGATAAAAATAAGTGGTATTGTTATATGGAAAACTGGGGAATGTTATGCATGTACAAACTACTGTATTTACTGTCGAATGTAAAACATTAATTCCCCATTAAAGAATTTTTTTTAAGTGAGTTTTACTTGAGACAGAGAGAGGAGAGAAAAAAGTGTCAATCTGACACATATGGAACATGGAGACTGAACCAGGAAATCATGTGAGTCCAGTGCTCTGACAGTTGAGCTGTTTCTCTAGTTACATGGTTGACTGTCTTTCTTAGCATTTTCTTCATGTATTTTGGAACTCTAGTTTAAATTACAAGGCACTATGGATGAAAGTTTTTGCTTTTGTTTTTCTTTCTCTCTTTTATTTTATTTTTTATTACCACCAGGGTTATTGCTAGGGCTCAGTGCCTATACAACAAATTCACTGCCTGTTGAATGAATCTAGCACCATTTCCCCCCATTTCTCTTTTCTTTCTTTCTTAAAAGAATGTAATTTATTTATTTATTTATTCCCTTTTGTGGCCCTTGTTGTTTTATTGTTGTAGTTATTGATGTTGTCATTGTTGGATAGGACAGAGAGAAATGGAGAGAGGAGGGGAAGACAAAGAGGAGGAGAGAAAGACACCTGCAGACCTGCTTCACTTCTTGTGAAGCGACTCCCCTGCATGTGGGGAGCTGAGGGATCGAACTGGGATCCTTATGTCAATCCTTGTGCTTTGTGCCACCTGCACTTAACCTGCTGTGCTACCGCCCAACTCCCTCTTCCTTCCTTCCTTCCTTCCTTCCTTCCTTCCTTCCTTCCTTCCCTCCTTCCTTCCTTCCTTCCCTCCCTCCTTCCTTCCTTCCTTCCTTTCCTTCTCTCTTTCTTCCTCTCTTTCCTTCTTCCTTCCCTCCTTTCTCTCTCTCTTTCTTTCTTTCTTTCTTTCTTTCTTTCTTTCTTTCTTTCTTTCTTCCTCTTATAGGGACAGAGAGATTGAGAGAGGAGGGGGGTATAGAGGAGAAAGAGAAACCAGAAGCTGCAGGAAGGGACTAAGGCCTTAAACATGGTAACATGCTCTACTGAGAGCACTACCACCTTTCTTGTCTGATGTGTCTAGTTGTGTGGTTTCATCTACTGTGCTCTAGTTCAGAAGCAGTCTTGTGATAATAACTATGAAGTTGTGCTCTCTACTATTTTGGGACCAGTCACAGAAACAGTGTGGCAAGGCCCGTTTATGGGATTGTCATTACTGTGTTGCCCCCCAGACCTTCAGCATTGTCCATTGCTCCTGGGAGCTAGCCAGTTGCTGTTCTGTTCCAGCCTCCCTTCACAAGGTATTGGGGTGGGGTGGGGGCTTTATCCCATCCTTGGCTTCGGCCTGATGATCTAGCTCTGTCATCCATATCAGGTACAACACTTCACTTCCCAACTCAGGTTCTTGACACTGACCTTATGCTCCGCTTTGCTTTCCAATTTCTTCTCTTTCTTTCACTGAGATGTTTATCCTATTTTGAAAGCCTGTTTATGACTTATTAATGTCTTTGAAAACTTTTTCTGTCATCAGAATGTGTTTGGAACTTATGTGTATAGAGAACATGTCAAAACATGAACTTTCCAAGCTTCCTCTTATTTCAAATCTCTTAGAGGAAAAAATTCTACTTCTCACAATGGAAGCATGTTAGTGGTTAGAGTTTTTGAGGGCATGAAAAGGACTGAGTGCTGAGGCTGTAATCCATGGGAGTTCTGATGATGGACTAGGTAGGGATATGGACCACACCAGGAAAAACCCATTTGGGCAACTTCCCTTGACTGACCAGTTTTCTACAACGACCTCCTATGGCAATAAGATGACTGACATGAACAGAGTGTTTCACCTCCTGTGCAATCCTTGGGGGGCTGGAGTAGAAGTTGTGTCTAACACTCCCTTTGTGACTTTGATATGTTCGCCACAGGCTTTCAGACACCTCAAAGAACAAAAGAGAAAGCTAATACTGTATGTGTGCTCAGCTGGCTAAACAAAAATGAAAGAGCTTTGACCCTTTTGCTTTTGGAACAAGTTGTACTTGTTCACATACAATATAATCAGAATAACTGATAGAAAAAAATAACAGGACTATAGTAGAGTACTTAAATTTTCCTCTAGAAAAAAAGATTCATAAGTTTCAATGATAGAATTCAAAATATTCCAATAAAAATTCTAAATAGAAAAAAACAACTATTTAAGAATTCCTTGAGAGATTCTTGTGCTAAATATCTATACTGGTCAGGTTCTCCTAGTATTTAAGAAACATCAATATCTGTTGTACTAAATACACAAAGAAGAAGAAATGCTCTTTAACTTATCCTGTAAACTGTATAACTCTGATTGTCCAATTAACAAGATATCAAAGAAAACCTCAGACTGAGGGTTACAAATTCCAATGTTATTAAAAACCAGAAAGTAATACAAGTAGGTAAAGTGAAAAGAAAATATGGAAGCCACAGAAACTGGAGGGTGTAAACCCCTCCTTCAGGAATTTAGTCAAATACCTTCAAACCCTGTGTTGGTTAAAAATGTACCACAAGTTACCAGTTTGTAGTTTCTGATGTGTGTCAATCTGCTACAAGCATAGATGCAGACATTCTAAATAAAATAATAACAAGTCCAATTCAACCTATACTACAACTACTTAAAAGCTACTTAGACCAAGTTACATTTATTTTAAGGGATGGAAATGTCTGACTATGTGGAAACTATGGTTTTGCTTTGTTTTGTTTTTGTTTTCATTTGAGAGAATGAACCAAAACCATAGCTTTTTTTGTTTTCCTATTTCTTCTGCTTTTTCATATATACAGGAGAATACAGGTCCATGAAAGAAATGGTGTTTTTTAAAAAATAATAATATTGGGCCAGGTGGTGGACACCTGGTTGAGCGCACATGTTACAATGTGCAAGGATCCAGGTTCGAGTCCCCTGTGGGAGACTTCACAAGCGGTGAAGCAGTGCTGCAGGTGTTTCTCTTCCTCTCTGTTCCCCCCCCCACTTCCCTCTTGATTTCTGGCTGTCTCTATCCAATTAATAAATAGAAATAATAAAAAAATTTTTAAAATAATAATATTATCTTGATACATTACATTAGAAGAACTCACGATCATTTCAATAGATGTTAAAATTTACTCTCTGGTGGGAGTCGGGGGGCAGCGCAGTGGGTTAAGCACAAGTGGTGCAAAGCACAAAGACCAGGGAAAGGATCCTGGTTCGAGCCCCCACTCCCCACCTGTAAGGGAGTTGCTTTACAAGCGGTGAAGCAGGTCTGCAGGAGTCTTTCTCTCTCCCTCTCTGTCTTCCCTTCCTCTCTCCATTTCTCTCTGTCCTATCCAACAACGATGATATCAACAACAATAATAATAATAAAACAACAAGGGCACCAAAAGGGAATAAATAAATATTTAAAAAAAGAACTTACTCTCTGGCAAGCAGAGGCCCAGTGTTCAAAGTAGAGGCTGGCTATGGGGTGACAGGAGTTGTCCCAAAAGGTAGCATCTAGGGATAAAGCCAGGACTAGACTTAGCAGAAAATCCACTTGGATTATCAGCTATACTGGACAGCTAAGTGGTGATCCGATAAAGACAAAAAGAACCTGAAGAGATGCTTGGAGGTACAGACTGGGGTGTGACTACAGGAAGTCTCTTTGCCTGCTGATCCTGAGCCAAGTTTAAACCTCTGGTCCTGTGCCAAGTTTAAACTCCAGCTACAGAAAACACATCTGAAAACACTCAGCAGATAGGTCTCGTAAAATCTCTCTTAAAAGCTAAAGCTCTGTTTGATCCTAGCCCCCGTTGCACTGAGGGGAGCTTTGGTGTTGGGGTGTCTTTTCCTCTGTTTCTGCCTTTCTATCTAAGTTAGCCTGGAAGAGTGAACCCCCAGTGGCAACCTAATAATAATAATAGTATTATTAGCTACAATACCATTATTATTATACTCTACATGAGAAAGGATGTGCCATATAAGCAGCTCACTTAAAACAAAAACTTGCTTTCCCTTTCTGATTTTCTGGGGCACCCTTCTCAACACTTTCTAGAATGGAAGAGAAGAGACTATGGAGCAATGATGCCTTCCTTTCATACGATCACATCTAAAACAACATATGCCTGTTAAAAATAGTAAAATTGGGAGGGGGGAGCCAAGATAGTGGCTTGAGGACAATGCTTGGCACACTCTCTACAAAAAAAAAAAAAAAAAAAAAAGATGTTTTAAACCTGGGAACTCCAAGTGAGAGTAGGATTTATAGACCAGTAGGAAAGAAAATACACTGGAAGGTACAAAGAGGAACCACTGTGGAATATTATAACATATCTATAAGCTGGCAACAGGCTGCTAAATAGGACAAAGAAGATCTGGAACTGGCTGTGTTGGAATTAACCCCACCAAGTTGCAGATGTTACCATGATGCCAACCTGGGCAGATGACCAATGTGTCCTATAACCACACCTCTCCAGAGCCCTGCCCACTAGGGAAAGATACAGACTACAAGGATGGATTGACCTGCCAATGTCCATGTCCAGTGGGCCAGCAGCTACACAAACCAGACCTTCCACCTTCTACACCCCATAATGATTCAGGGTCCATACTCCCAGAGAGATAGAGTAGGAAAGCTTCCAATGAAGGGATGGGATATGAAATTCTGGTGGTGGGAACTGTGGAATTATATCCCTTTTATCCTATGGTCTTGTCAATCATTATTAAATCAATAATGAAAGAAAGGGGGGCCCAGCAGTAGCGCAGTGGGTTAAGTGCACATGGCATGAAGCCCAAGGACTGGTGTAAGGACCCTGGTTAAGCCCCCAGCTCCCCACCTGCAGGTGGGTTGCTTCACAAGTGGTGAAACAGGCCAGTGTCTTCCTTTCCCCCTCTGTCATCCCCTTCTCTCTCCATTTCTCTCTTTCCTATCCAACAACAACAGCAACAACAATAACAAAGGCAACATAATGGCCTCCTGGAGCAATGGATTCATAGTGCAGACACTGAGTCCCAGCAATAACCCTGGATACCAAAAAAAAAAAATTAAGATAATAAACTTAAAATCAAAATGAATGCTGAGGTTTTCCTATGGAGAATAAGTGTTAATGTCTCCTCACCACTACTTGATACCATGCAGAGTCAAACTCAGGGTGCTTTAAAAAACAACAACAAACAACTCAAACGTAAAATATAAGATAGCTCTCTGGGCAAGGTGCATGCTTGTGCCATGTCTTCAGCCAGGTCTGAGCATCATCATCACAGGGGAGGTGCTATGGCACTGGAAAAAGACCTAGTGCTGGGAGGCTTGAGATTGATCTATCATCTATCTATCTATCTAAACTTTTTTAAGTGGCTCTGAGCAGTGAAATTACATGTGTATGAGGTCCTGGTTATGAAATAAAATTTTGGGGGGCGGAGGGTAGATAACATAATGGTTATGTAAACAGACTTTCATGCCTGAGGCTCCAAAGTCCTAAGTTCAATTCCCTGCACCACCATAAGCCAGAGCTAAACAGTGAGCGCTCTGGTAAATAAATATATAAAGTAAATCTGAAATATTTTTTGATATTATTTATTTATTTGTTTGTTTGTTTATTGCTTAGACAGAGAGAAATTGAGAAGAAAGGGGGAGAGGAGACCAAGTGGTTGAGCACACATCACAGTGCGGAAGGACCCTGGTACAAGCCCCTGATCCTCACCTGCAGAGTGGAAGCTTCACAAATGGTGAAGCAGGGCTATGGGTGTCTCTCTTCCTCTCTATATCCTCCTTTCTTCTCAATTTTTGTCTCTATCCTAAATAAATAAACAAAGATATTGGGGGAAAAAAGAAGGACAGAAGAAAGGGGAAGATACAGAAGGAGAGAGAGAGAGAGACACCTCTTTCACTATTTGTGAAGCTTTCCTCTGCAGGTGGGGACTGGCGGGCTTGAACCCCAGTCCTTGCACATGGTGATATGTATGTTCAACCAAGTGTGCCACCCATTATAATGTTTTTTGTTTGTTTGTTTTTGCCTCAAGAGTTATTGCTGGGGCTCAGTGCCTGCATTAGGAATCCACTACCTCTGGTTGCCATTTTTTCCCATTGTTGTTGCTGTATAGGACAGAGAGAAACTGACAGAGGAGAGGAAAACAGAGATGGAGAGAGAAAGACACTTGCAAACCTGCTTCACCGCTTGCGAAGCGACCCCCCTGAGGTGGGGAACCAGTGGCTCCAACTAGAATCCTTGTGCAGATCCTTGCACTTAGTACTATGTGTGCTTAACCTTCTGCGCTACCACCCAGCCCCCGAGATGATTTTTTTTTTATTTGTTTTTTGTTTTTTATTTAAACAAGATTGTAGCCCAGGCAGTCTGGGAGGTATATGATGGGTAGAGTGTTAAACTCTCCAGCATGAGATTTTGAGTTCAGTCCCCAGAATCACATGTGCCAAAAGACTGTGAAATGAAAAGCAGTGAAGAGCACTAAAGCTGCAAGAATGAGGCCCCAGTTTTGAACCCCCGGCATAAATATGCCAGAATGATGTTCTGACTCTCTCTTTCTAAATAAAATTTTAAAATCTTAAAACAAAGAAATGGATTGGAGGACCTCGGGAGATAGCAGGTTTTCATGCCTAAGGCATAAACCAGACCTAAGCAGTGCCCTGAGAGAGGGAGTGGGGGGTGGGGGGAGAGAGAAGGAAGGAGGTTTCAAAGCAAAACACAAGATGAGAAGCTGTAGAGTGAATATATTTCATTATCCAAATAGTAAAGCATTAAAAAAAGGTCTTAAGTCAAAGCACTATGATAAGCTGAGGGCAATTTAAAATTTTAATGTTTTATTTTAATGCTAGAGCTTCAGGAACACAGAGATAAAAAAGAAAGACCGGGGAGACGGGCGGTAACGCAGCAGGTTAAGTGCACATGGCGCAAAACGCACCGATCTGAGTAAGGATCCCAGTTTGAGCCCCTGGTTCCCTACTTGCAGGGGAGTCGCTTCACAGCAGGGGAAGCAGGTCTGCAGGTGTCTGTCTTTCTTTCCCCCTCTCTGTCTTCCCCTCCTCTCTCCATTTCTCTCTGTCTTATCCAACAACAATGACATCAATAGCAACAACAATAATAACTACAATAAAAACAAGGGCAACAAAAGATAATAATAAAATAAAATAAAAAATACTAAAAAAAAATTTTAAAAAAAAAGAAGAAGAAGAAAGACCGGAGCACTGCTCAAGTCTGGCTTATGATGATGCTGGGGATTGAACCTGGCACCTCTGAACCTCAGGCATGGAAATCTTCTTGCATAGCCATTGTGCTAACTTTCTAGTACATAGCTGAGGGTAATTTTAAGCATTATACCAGTAAATATTTATTGATATTTAACTTCTTCTTCTTCTTCTTCTAGCGTTTGCCCTTCTTCCGTAGCCAGTCAACAGCGTCAGGTTGAGCCTGATGTAAAGTTTCGAGACCTCCTTTGAATCTGGAGAGGCGGCAGTCGTTGACTATGTGGGTCATAGTCTGTCTGTAGCCTCAGGGGCAGTTCGGGTTGTCTCTGGCTCCCCAGCGATGGAACATAGCGGTGCACCGGCCATGGCCTGTTCGATAGCGATTGAGGAGGGCGCAATCATAATGTGCTAGGTCAAAGCCGGGTTGATGCTTGCAGGGATCTGTGATGAGGTGTTTGTTCTTTACCTCAGCTGACTGCCAACTCTGTTTCCAAGAGTCTGGAACAGAGAAGTTCAGTGTAGGCGTAGGAGACCAGATTGGATGACGAGACGTCAAGCGTTGAACAGGGTGGGCAAAGATATCCGCGTATTTTGGCAGGTCTGGTCGAGCGTAGACGTGGGAAATGAACTTAGATGATGCCGCATCCCAGCGAATATCTGGCGGGGCGATGTTGCTAAGAATTGGCAGCCATGGAACCGGGGTGAAATGGTTGGTTCCAGAAATTATCCTCATGGAGGAATATAATTTGGAATCGACCAAGTGGACATGGGGGCTACGGAACCATACTGGGGCACAGTATTCTGCAGTGGAATAGCATAATGCCAGAGATGATGATCGTAGTGTGGAAGCGTTCGTGCCCCATGAGGAGCTGGCCAGTCTTGCAATGATGTTATTCCTCGCACCCACCTTTGCTGCAGTTTTTATGAGATGTTTGTGAAATGACAGGGTGCTATCAAGAGTAACGCCAAGATAGACTGGCTGGGCTTCATGCCGGATTCTAGTATCGTCAAGCTGCACATTAAGCTCACGCAAGGCCGAGGCATGGTGTAGATGGAAAACAGATGATACCGTTTTTGCAGTGCTAGGGATTAGTCGCCATTTTTTACAGTAATCAGATATCAGAGACATGTCTTTCATGAGTGTATCCTCGAGGATGTCAAACTTGGATGCCTGAGTTGCACAGCAGATGTCATCGGCGTAGATGAACTTCCTTGAAGAAGTTTCTGGAAGGTCATTGATGTTGGATAGTATGCCAGCTCCCCCTGGCTTCTGCTTAACCATATGCCTATATAGGGATAGATTTAATCCCATTCAAAGCTTTGGTATATTTACATAAATCACTTTTACATTTACATAAAGCACCACACTCCCTCCAGGGCATTGGTGGTTTAGTGGTAGAATTCTCACCTGCTCCACCCCCTCTCCTTGTCACACCCTGATCCTCTCCTTGTCACACTCTGATTTTCACCAGTCACTTTTCACTCCACCCTCTCTATATCACATCCTGTTTCCACCCTACTTGGAGAGTATAAAAACAGCTGCTCTTCTGATTAAAGACACTTGGAAATTGCTTTCCTGCTCCAAGAGTTCCAGAGTGTATCTCCTGCGAAGTTAGTGCGGCACGAGTTCCTGATCCCTCTCCCACGCAGCAGCCTAGATCAGCTCCAGTTGAGTTCTCTCCAACCCAGAGAGTACTAGCTCGGGAAGAAGTACCCTCAGGCTATCCCGGCACATTGATGTAAATATTAAATAGTGTAGGAGCCAGAACAGAGCCCTGGGGGAGGCCACTTGAGACAAGTCTCCATCTGCTAGACTTGCCACCCAGATGCACCCGGAATCTTCTGTTTTGGAGAAGAAATGATATAGTGTTGGCCACCCATGGAGGCAGGCATCTTGAGATCTTATCTAGGAGACCACGGTGCAAGACCATGTCATAGGCTGCTGTGAGATCAACAAAGACAGCACCCGTCTTTAAATTCTTCTGGAATCCATTTTCAATGTAAGTTGAGAGGGCCAGGACTTGTTCGCAGGTAGATCTTCCTGGGCGGAAACCAGCTTGGGCAGGTGATAGGAATTTCTCTGTAAGAGGAGAAATTCGTGACAGAAGCAGTCTCTCAAGGAGTTTGTAACACACAGAGAGGAGAGAAATTGGTCTATAGCTGGCGGCCAGTGTTGGGTCTTTCTTTGGTTTTAAAACCGCTATTACCTTCGCACGATGCCAAATTTTGGGCATAGATTCAGATTCCAAGATGTGGGACAGGAATGTAGTGAGCCACTTCTTTGCCGCGGGGCCCAAGTTAAGAATGAGTTCTGGGGTGATGTTATCATAGCCAGCAGCCGTTCCTGGTTTAACCCTCTTCAAAGTGTCTTCCAGTTCAGACAGTGTAAAGGGAGAGAGTTTTGGAGATGGACAAGATAAACGGAAGTGGGATGACCACTCATGGGAAATTTCTCTTTTCCAGACTGGGTCGATCTTAGCATGTCCAACTTGAGTTAGGTGACTGGCCACTGAGTTTGGAGATACGGGAGGATGGGAGACGGGAGAGGGTTGGCTACCGACACCCAGACTATGAAGAAGCTTCCAGGCCTTCCTACTTGAGTGGGTGAAGTTCAGACTTTCCGTGAGTTGTTGCCAGCGGGCTTGGCGTGCTGCATCCAGGGAGGCAATGAGATGGTCAGCCACATCTGGGTCGCCCGACTCACCATACTGCTTTAGTAGTTGCTCGCATTCAGCATCAAGACAAGGCGTATAGTTAGCACGTCTCCCAGGAGGAATAGCTTGGGAAGCTGCTTTGAAGATGACTTGGCGGAAGTGCCTGTAGGAATCTTCAGAGGGGATAGAGTTAATTGGAATTGCAGGAATAGATTTGTTGGTAAGATCACTGAACAGATGCCAGTTTGCTTTCCGAAAGTTCCATCTTAGTTTCTCCGAGCACAGAATCAGTGGGAGCTGGAGACCAATGTGGATGATAGCTGGGCGGTGATGACTGTGCGGGAAGATCTTGAGAACTTGTCTCATAGCAGGAAAGGCTTGGCCTTTGACTGTGCTAATCCAGCACAGGTCGGGTGACGAGTCTTTATTCCATCTAGCACTGTGAAAAGAGCCTGGCTGTTTGGGATCGTATAATAGGGAGAGGTCATTCGCTGAAGCCCAGTCGGCTAAGATAGAGCCGTCAGCATGAGTGGAGGAATATCCCCAGTCTTGGTGATGACTATTAAAGTCTCCAACGTAAACGACTGGGTGATTTGGGCTAGGCAGGACCTCATTATCCCATGAGGCACTGGGAGGCTTATATACGTTGACGAGCTGAATAGTTCCAATAGTAATGGAGTCGTAGAAGGTCGAAGAGGCCGTATGATAAACGTCTGCAAGACACGATTTGGTGTAGATGGCTCGGACGTGTTTAGGATGGAGATTATAGCATAGTAAATCGAATCCACTGATGGTGAATTGAGCAGCTTCATCGACTGCTATATGTGTTTCTTGTACGCAAATAACATCTACCTGATGCTGTATCGCCAATTGACCAATAAGAACACGTTTGGCAAAGGACAGCCCCTCAACATTAAGTTGGAGGACTCGAAGAGCAGGACCAACAGCTTGAAAGCTGTCAGGAGCTGCTTGTTGCTGGCTTTGAAAGTGACTGGGATCCATATGGATTCAGTCGGCTAGGAAGGATCGTCAGTTTCCCCAATGAATGGGTACTCACGGGATGCACCACAGGGAGGTCGATCCAAGGGAGGATATGGAACTCTGGTGGTAGAAATTGTATGGAATTGTACCCCTCTCATCCCACAATTTTGTCAATAATTATTAAATCACTAATAAAATAAAATTTAAAAAATAAGGGGGCCAGGTGGTGGCACACCTGGTTAAGTGCACACACTGCAGTGCACAAGGACCCAGGTTCAAGCCCCTGGTTCCCACCTGCAAGGGGAAAGCTTCATGAGTGGTGAAGTAGAGCTGCAGGTGTCTATCTGTCTCTCTCCCTCTCTATCTTCCCCCTCCCCTCTCAATTTCTCTCTGTCTCTATCCAATAGTAAATAAATAAAATTTTAAAAATAATAATAAAAGAAAATTTTAAAAAATAAATAATAACAATGCAGGCCTGTTCATTTTTTTGCATTTTTAATTTTATTTATAAAAAGGAAACATTGACAAAACCATAGGATAAGAGGGGTACAACTCCACACAATTTCCACCATCAGAACTCCGTATCCCATTCCCCCATAGCTTTCCTATTCTTTTTTTTTTTAAGATTTTATTTATTTATTAATGAGAAAAACAGGAGGAGAGAGAAAGAACCAGACATCACTCTGGCACATGTGCTGCCGAGGATCGAACTCAGGACCTCATGCTTGAGAGTCCAAAGTTTTATCACTGTGCCACCTCCCGAGCCATAGCTTTCCTATTCTTTAACTCTCTGCGAGTGTGGACCCAAGGTCATTGTGGGATGCAGAAGGTTGAAGGTCTGGCTTCTGTAATTGCTTCCCCACTGAACATGAGTGTTGACAGGTTGATCCACACTCCCAGCCTGCCTCTCTCTTTCCCTAGTGGGGCGGATTCTGGGGAATCAGAGCTCCAGGACACATTGGTGGGGTTGTCTGTCCAGGGAGGTTGGCATCATGGTAGCATCTGGAACCTGCTGGCTGAAAAGAGATTAACATATAAAGCCAAACAAGTTGTTGACTAATCATGAATCTAAAGGCTGGAAAAGTGCAGATGAAGAGTTTGGGGGCTGGGGGTCTCTGTTTTGTAGCTAGCTACTAGGCATCTTTTAGTTATATTCTAAAGGGCCGGTAGTTATACTAGTTTTTTTTTTTTTCCCTGAGCCTGAAATCTGAAATGTATAATTATAGTCTGGGGAGATGATGTCATGGCTGGGAAAAGGACCAGAAAGCTATCTCAGGGAAGAGAGTAGCTCCCTAATATGGGAAAGGTGTATAGATATTGTTGACTGTAAACCCCATCGATTTGATGTGATCTGGGGCCCATATTCAACTTAGGAGCCTATGTGACCTCTGCATCCTCTAGATCTGAGCTCACATTCTGTGGTCATGAGTAGGAACATTCCATGCTGCCCCCATATGAATCCATCTTCCTCAGGTGTCGCATAGAGTATGTTGTCCAGTCTCCCTTCGGAGGATAAAACATTCTCTACCGTTGTTGATCCAAGTTGAGGGTAAGGTCCTATGGGAGGCCCACAAAGAGGTCTATTTTGTTGTTCCTGACAGAGGGGACCAGTAACAATGGAGAGAGGGATTTATTTGAGGTCTGGGCCCATCTTGTCTGTTTGGAAATCTCAGGACTCCCTGAATAGGGCCCCAGCTAATGGGGTGGTCTGATAGTGACTAAAGAGTCATTGGTAAAATATGCCAGTCTCTTGCCCTTATTTAGCTTTTGCAGTCCTTGCTTTGATAAGGTTAGCTTTGGAGTGAGTGAGATAACTGTATGAGAAGTTGGTGAGGAGGGTATCTAAGTCTAAGTAGATACTATTTCATTATGAACTTTATACTGATTCACTGCTGACTATTGTGTACATTTGCTTTCAGGTATATATTTTGCCCTAACTTATGGATACATGTGAACATATGCTCTATCTCATGGGACCTGGTCTATATCTAGGCTTTGGGACTTTGCTAGGAAGTGAACCACCTGGAATGGAATTAGAGAATCCTATGAAAGGAAAGGTCTCACCCGAGTAATGAGGCTGAAGGGTCGACATTCCACACCTGACGTCTCTGGACACCGTCTGAAGTGAAGCATGCTGAGAAGGTACTCGTTGCGTTGATTACGTTGGGATCGGCGGATGCAATATCATTTGGTATGAATTGAGAGAAGCATGCAGAAAAGTGAGCCCCACCAGAGAGGTTCCATGACTGGGGGAAATATAGGCTCTATAAGAGATTCCTGTTGTCTTAGGGTTTAAGAAGGCAAGTTATTGCTATAATCACATTATTTGAGAATTGAGTTAACTTTGAAATATCTCTTTGTTAGGATTTGCTGTATCTTACACAGCATCACCATAATTTATGTCCTTTGACATTATTTGTAGATAGCTGTGCCACTGGTTGCTTCTGTTCTTCCTGGTCTAAGCTTTTAAGGGAGTCAACATATCAAAGACTCAGCCTATGGTCTGTGCATTAAAAAGTTTGAGACATTCAATCAATTTTCCCCCTCTCATATTAATTAAATAGTGATTTATAAGACTACAAATTAATAGGAGTGTACATAAACACCATTCCCACCACCAAAAGACTGTGTCCCATCCCATCCTCCCCCACCCCCCCACCCCCGTGAAGCCGAACATTCACCCTCACCCTCAACCCAGAGTTTTACTTTGGTACCCTACTCCAAACTGTTCAATCTTTCTTAGAGAAATTCCTACTAAATTTATGGCTAAGGAAAAAAATCAAAATGCAGAGAAGCAAATGTAGTATGATTCAACTTTTTAAGTTAAAGTTTTATTTATTTACTGATAGATAGGAGGAAAGAAAACCAGAGCATCATTCTGGTACATGCACTGTGGGGATTGAACTTGGAATCTTATGCTTGAGAGTCCACTTTATTTACTACAACACCTCCCAGACCACAGATTAGACTTTTTTGAGTATGACACTCCATTTGCCCTAATATGTTTTTTAATTGTGTAAGAGAGAATTGTTACAGAGAAAGATGGGAGAAATGAAGTTATGAAGGAAGCTAGCAAACAATTCAGACTGTTAATATGGAGAAGAATGGGTGAGAACTATTTTAAAATAGGTTTTTGTAGTTTAAACTCACTAGTGTGTGGGGTCAGGTGATGGCGTACCTGGTTGGTTGCACATGTTCCAATGTGCGAGGATTCAGGCTCAAGCTCCTGGGAAAGCTTTGTGAGTCGTGAAGCAGTACTGTGGGTGTCGCTTTTTCACTCTTCCTATTTATTTCCCCCTTTCCTCTTGATTTCTCTCTGTCTCTATTTTATTTATTTGTCAATAAATAGATAAATAACTTATGCGTACACTGGGAGATAGTGCACAGAACATGAGTATGTGAGGTTCAGAGTTCCATTCCTGGCAATTAATATATTTAAAATGTTTCATGAGTAAATAGTTGACACAATCAGTGGGAAATAGAGTTATTCTTTTGTTGGGAGACTATTGGCAGGTAGACATCCCTTGGGAACTGGTTTAATGAGCACAAAAGATCAATATTTAATTAACATATCAACTGCTGGCATGTCAACTGATGTTTTCCAAAATCCTTGAAGTGGAGTTTCTCTTTAAGTAGCCAAACTGTCATCCGAAACAGTGTTTACAGTTCTCCATTTAACTAACACTGAAGAACTGAATGATTACCTATGGCAGGTCAGCAGAACATAAATCAAGGAGAGTTTGTTGAATTAGGTGCCATCAAATAACTATCTCCTGTCCTCATCACAGCTTACAGTTTTCTCACCAAACTAGTCTCCTGACAACTTCCATGTGCCTTTATCATTGTTTTCAATTATTTATTTATTTTTTAAATATACGTATGCATTTACTAAGGGGAACAGGAGGGAAACAGAACACTGTTCCAACATCTCAGGTGCCAGGTTTGGAACCCAGACTCATACATGCAAGTTCTTCTTCTTTTTCTTCTTCATATATTCAAGTTCTGAACTCTACCCACTGAACCATGGGCTGCTTAAATGTCTCCCCAGACCTTTCTGTAGTGATTCTTAAAGTGTTTGTTTTAAATCTTCAGTCTTGTTTTTCTCTTTATGTTGCTTCCTTCCCAACTTACTGGGTTTCTTCCCCAGCTGGTTATGCCTCTGGTTTGGGGGGTGGGGGTGGGGGTCACTTGCTTTTCTTCTCCCACCTTCACTGGCCTGCTAGTTCAAGAGAGGGCTGCAGGTGTATAATCCTTGTCTGTGTGGTGCTTACACATGCAGGGAGAAAGAAAGAAGGTGGGGGGGGGAGTGAAGGGGCGTGGGGAGGGCCGAGGTGAAGAAAATAAAGTAGAGGGAAGGAGAGGAAAGTAATCAGCTGATTAAATAGAAAGTTGGATTTCACATCTTTGGGGCTTCACGGCTTCCACCAACTTTTTCAGATGATAAGCGCCACACTACTGAAGCCTGCCCCATTGCCCTAATGTTCCTATGTGATGTACGGGGGTGGGGGTGGGGGGCCGAACCTGAGTCGCTAGCATGGCAAAGCAGGCTCCTCCCAGATGGGCTACATTGCCATGACACCTTCACAACTTTTTGAGTATTGCTAGGTGTCCAGTGTCTAGTTAAGGTTTCACATTTGAATAAGGCCTGACCCCAGAGATATCCGGCCAGATGTGTGATCCGTGCCCACTTGCACTGTGCCAGGGAAGCACCTGGGGAAGATGCCATAGACAGCAGGTGCAGGAGAGGGAGCAGAACAGCTGCTAGGACTTGGCAAGGAAACAACAGCATATGCCAAGGTCTAGAGGTTCTCCAAGTGTGGTCCCAGCACCACCTGGGAACCTGTTGAAAATCTAATTCTCCCACAACACTCCCGCTTAGCAAAGCAGAAACGCAGCGGGTGGAGACAGGTTCCCTGTTATGGCAAGTACTCCAAGTGAAAATCATACACTTTGGAATTTGAGAACCTCGGCTCTGGCCTCAGGCGGAGGGGCGTGAGGGTTCAGGAGGGGAGGAAGTGAGGCTCAGAGAGGGGCCTCTTAAACCAGGCAGGGGAGTTAGACTTTGCCCCATGGGAGTGGCCTCCCGGGTGCTTTAATCAGGAGTGCAGATAGGGTCTCTCCATCTCAGTTGTCTGAAGCTCTAGCTGGGTACTGCCCCACGCTGAGTCCCTCGACTTCGATATCCGGCGGCGAGCGGGAGATTCGGCTGCAGACCTCCGGGTCCCGGGATGCTGCGGGTGTGCTGTGCTGGAAGAAGTACGCAGACCCAGGTGCAGGCTTGGCGGGACCCACGCAGACCGCGCGCCCCGCCCAGGGCCCGCCCCACGCCCACCGCGGCCTAGCGGCCCGACGCTCCGCCCCCAGCCGCGGGGCGCGGCGCCTCCAGCCCTGGGGCCCCGCCCCGGCGCGCGCCCGGCCCGCCTCCAGACGGGGGAGTCGCCGGGGCCCGCGCGCGTGCCCGCGGCCGGGTTGCAGGGTTGGGCGCGCGCCCCGCGCCCGGGCAGGAAGATGGTGGCGAGCGCACGGGTGCAGAAGCTTGTGCGGCGTTACAAGCTGGCGATCGCCACGGCGCTGGCCATCCTGCTGCTGCAGGGCCTGGTGGTGTGGAGCTTCAGCGGCCTGGAGGAAGAGGAGCTGGGCGAGGTGCTCCGACGGGCGGGCGGGCGGGCGGGCGGCAGGGCAGGCCGGCCGCGGGGGCGCGCCGGGTCCTGGCGGGGCTGCAGGCGGCGGGACGGGGGGAGTGAGGCGCCGGCCGCGTGTGTGTGGGGTGCGGACGGCCGCCTGGAGCCGGGCATCGGACCCCTGGCGCTCCCTCCCCGGAGGGCTGGAGGGGCTGCACGCCAGGGCGGTGCATGACCCCGAGGCCCGGACCGGGGCGAGAAAGGGGAGCTGGGCGCACTGGCCTCAGGCCCCAGGAGCCGTGAAGGTCGGGCTCAGGGAGAGGGAGTGCGGCCGGGAGGCGGGGCTCCACCCGAGGCTGCTAGGAGGTGGGGAGCCCCAGGCCAAACTTTCTGAAGTTGGGAGGGGGCGGGGGTGTGCATGCCGGGGCGGAGAAATGGGGCGTGGGGACCCTGTGCATCCGCGCCCGGCTGCGCCTCAGGAGCCGTGGCGAGTGGGAAGTGAGTCGGAGTGGAACTCATTTCGGCCACTGAGGGGGCGACAGGGAGTGACCCCGACAGATGGAACTGGACTGTCCCCTAGACGGGCTCTTGCAACCGGGCATCTGAGCACGAGGGTGTCTGAGTGCGGGAGTCAGGAAAAGGGCAAGTGGCCTGTGAGTTGGGCTCAGGACACCGGGGAATTGTGGGGCAGGCCCCGTGACTCTCAGGGATTGGGGACAGTGCCTGCTGCTCAGCGTAGCCCCCGGCCCTGGAGCAGGGAGAAACCCTGGACTGCTCCAGTCGGCCCCCATTTCCCCATTGCACGGGTCTCTCTCGCTCTTGCCTGACCTGTGCCAGCTGGAGGTCCGGGTGTGCCCTGCCTTGTGTGGTCAGGAAGTGGGGTCTGGAGCCATCCTGGAAGGCCCAGGAGGATAGGCTCTGAACTGTGAGCCAGAGGGCATGACTGCCCTGCCCAATTCCACCCCCTTGGTTTCTGGAGCCTCTAGGACTAGAAGGTGAAATTCCCTTTGCCTTGTCCTCTTGGGCTGTTCCAACTGACAGGATGAAGGCCAAGGGACCCTGATATCCATGGCCCTTCCCTACATCAAGGCAGCTGGGAGACCTGCTATGAAGGCCAGGGAAAACTGCTGCCTTTTTAAGGGATGAGAGGACAGGAACAGAGTGATAGGAGACTAACTCCAAAAGGAGCCACAGGCAGGGGGCTGGCTTTGTGACATCTGAAGGAAGTGAGCTGGGCTGTTTGGATGGGGGAGGCAGCTTGAGGGTGGGGTGGGCTAGGAGACAGCTGGTGGTGGTGCTGGGAGGGAGGGAGGCTGCTGACACTGGGGGAAGTGAGCAGACCCACTGACTGCTCTGGGGGAGGGACAGGCTGAGCTTCTGAAACTTTTCAGCAACATGTGGCCCTGGCCTGCACGGCTCTGTAAGTCCACATAGATGGAGTGATATAGAGTGCAGGCCTCAAGTTTCCGGCAGCAGCCCTGTGCACAGCCTGAGGTGGAGAACTGGAGCAGCTGTGTAGCTGGGGTACTGCTTCCCTGCCCTCCTCCAGCTTCCTGATAGCACCTGCGAGAGGCCTCCCTGGATTGCAGGGTTAAGAGATCCGTGATGCCCAAGAGACTGTGCAGTCCTGGATGCCTTCAGTGTTGGACACCGCCAGCAACTTCCTCACTTGGCCTGGGATTTGCCAGGCAGCATAACATAGTGCTTAGGAAGGTGGATGCTGACAGGGCACCCACTTCACCACCCTATGTCCTCCAGTGGTGCTGCTAAGTGTCAGTGTCACCACAGACAAAGCACCCAACTTCTTTCTGTGTCCTCATCAGTGTCCTGCCTCCAGATGCTGGTGACAGTGCCTCTCTAGTCAGGCATTTGTAAACACTGAATGAAAATGATGCCTGGGGAGTATTTGCAGAGCTCCTGGCATTTGCTATGCTAGCGATAAATAACACATTGTTATATCAGAATCAGTCAGTCATTCAACAGATTTCCTTTTAAAGATTTCTGTATTGATGAGAGCGGGAGGAGAGAAGCAGAGCATCATTCTGGCATATGCAATGCTGGGGGTTGAACTCAGGCCCTCATAATTTTAAGTCCAACACTCTTGCCACTGTGCCACCTCCGAGATAGCCAACAAATATTTATTAGGTCCTGCTTCATACTAGTCACTGTTCAGGAAGATAGCACAATGGTTATACATAACTGGCACTGTGCTAAAGTGGAGATACAGGAATAAAATAGACAAGGTTTCTGTCATGGGCAGGCAGTGTGCAGGAGAAGCCTGGCAGTGAAAAGGCAACTCAACAGAATTCCCAAGGGACTGGTGGGGAGCGGGTGGTCTGGAAGGCTTCTGTAGGAAGGGCATGTAGCTGAAGGGTGGGGGACAGGAGGACAGAGCTGAGGCAGAAGACCCAGTGGAGGATGGACTCTGCTGGTGCCTTGGAGGGATGGAAAGGAAGGTGTGGTGTATTCCCTGGAGGAAGGTTTCAGTGAGTGCAAGCAGGGGCCAGGGTTTTATTCTAAGTGCAGTAGGAGAGCTTGGGTGGGGTCTGAGCAGAAGCAGCTCAGATGTGCATTGATAGCTCACTCTGCCTAAATGTGGAGGGGCTGGAGTGGAGGCCAGGAAGGCTAGTACCATCAGGAGAGCCACTTTAAAGTTCTCAGAGCTTTCTCAAACATCATCTCACCACTTGGACGTGGTGGAGTGTGATGCATGCATTTCAGTGCTCGGAGTGGCCACAGAGCTAGGAGGTGGCAAAGGACTCTGAATAGTACCACTTCAAGAGGACAGAGAGGACTTAGAGCACAGTCCTTGCCACTAGTAATCAGAAACCCTGACTTCAGGGGCAGCTGAGACCCTTTCCCCCAACCATGTAAACAGGCTAGGGGTTAGAATCCCAGGACAGAGTCCTCACTGCTGCCTCCTGGGCTCTTGGCTTCTGGGGTTGTCCTTTGCAGGGTCAGCCAGCTCTGTGCTGCAGTGCCGACCACCAGTCTGTCCACCTCCTCCCACATCCTGTCCCCATCCCTACCGCAGCTCGCCTGGCCATGTGTACCAGATCTTGCCTTCTTGACTGGCTTTCTGACTTGCTGATACAGGCTTCCACCCTCAGAGCCCACAACTCCACTGTCATTTCTACCCACCTCAGCTGGAACATGGCTTTTCTGTGCCCCTTGTGCGGCCAGGCTCGGTTTTGACAGGTGGACAGTCTCATGTGGGGCCACATTTACCTTTCCTGAAGCCAGCCCAGTTTAGAGTGTCTGCCTCACTGTAGGCATAGAATGGGATCTACTCCCCTAGCTCTGCACCCCCCCCCCCATCCTGTATGTGTCTTTTCTTAGGTTGGGCACAGGTATCCTCAGCTCTCATTGAGTACCTCTCAAGAACAGAGGCCTGACTAGGGGCACACGGGACCTGAGTGCTAGGGTGCAGGTTGGACTCTACCCAGGTGTCAGCCTGCTGTAGGGTCAGGAAAGGGGCAGAGCCTGGGGAAGGGAAGGCAAGAAGACCTCAACCCTGCAGGGTCCAAAGTATTAGAGGGCTGGGAGTTGGGTGGTAGTGCAGCAGGTTAAGTACACATGGCGCAAAGCACAAGGACCAGCTGAAGGATCCTGGTTCGAGCCCCCAGCGCCCCACCTACAGGGGAGTTGCTTCACAGGCGGTGAAGCAGGTCTGCAAGTGTCTTTCTCTCCCCCTCTCTGTCTTCTTCTCTCTCCATTTCTCTTTGTCCTATCCAACAATGACGACATCAACAACAACAAAAATAATAATTATAACAACAATTTAAAAGGCAACAAAAGGGAAAATAAAAACAAAAGTATTAGAGGACCTTGGCCCCTCTCCTGGCTTCCTAATCCCTGTCCAGCCATAATACAAATGGCAGTATTATTGATTATTAAGAGTTTCGCATTCATTCATTCATTCAACAAGTATTTGTTGAGTGTCTCCCACTGTGAGGCTCTCCTCCAGGCTCAGTGACCACATGGGTGAACAAAACACCAGAAAACCTGTCCTCATGGAGCTGGTGTTCTTGTGAGGGGAAAGACCCAGACTAACACCGCACAAATCAGTTAGAGGATGAAGGCAGGTCTTGAGCATCAGGTGGAATTGGGAGAGTGAAGGCAGCCTGGGGTTGTCACTTCAGTCGTCAGCGCTGCTCTATTGAGCAGATGCCCTTAGAGCAAATAATGATAGAGGCGTGGTATAGACTATAGGGATGTCTGAGACCAGGGGAAGACACAGTGTACAGTGAATACTGGGCAGTCAGAGGTGATATTGGGAAGGCCTTGTGGCTGGAGCCTAGTGAGCTTAAGAAGGGGTAAGTAGATGAAGTCAGAATAAGAAATGGGCAGCAGGCAGTGCACACAGCACAGCACTCTGATCTGGTGTGAGGGTGCAGGGGTTTTGGAGGGAGGTTTTGGAGGGATCAGAGGCTTGGTGAGTGGGAGTTGTTTTAACAGGGACCTTGGCTGCAGTGATGGCAGCAACTAGAGAGCAGGGGAGGAGCCAGGACTCCAGACAGGCTGGCAGCGAAGGAGGAAGCGAGGAATGGAACATTCAGGATGTCTTTGGGAGAAGGACCCAGCAGGATCTACTGAGGTTGCATCAGGTGTGAGGGAAGCGAGTCAAAGGTGATTCCTGTGACCCGGGAGGTGGTGCCATGAACAAGGCATTGGACTCTCAAGGTTGAGGTCCCAAGTTTGATTCCCTGCATTCCATGTACCAGAGTTATGTTGTGGTTCGTCCTTTCTCTCCCCCCCTTCCTCTCTCTCTCCCTCCCTCTCTCTCTCTTAGATAAATCTTTGGGGAATAAAAAGATGGGGGTAGGTGACATACCCCTTTAAGCACACACATTACACTCTGCAAAAGGGACCCAGATTCAAGCCTCTGGTTCCCATTTTCAGGGAGGAAAAGCTTCACGAGTGGTAAAGCAGCACTGCGTGTATCTCTTTCTCCTTATCTTCCACTCCACTCTCAATTTTTCTCTGCCTGTATCCAATGTAAATAAATAAATGAATAAGAACATGTTTGGCCACAGCCACCCAAAGAATAAAGTTGGTGCTGAGGTGAAGGTTGAAGCAGGCTGGGAAGAACAAGAGTCTTCTTTTGGGGAGTTGGGCGGTAGGGCAGTAGGTTAAGTGCACATGGCGCGAAGTGCAAGGACAGGGCGGCATAAGGATCCCTGTTGGAGCCTCTGGCTCCCTACCTGCAGGGGAGTCACTTCACAAGCTGTCAATCAGGTTTGCAGGTGTCTATCTTTCTTTCCTCCTCTGTCTTCCCCTCTCTCCCTTTCTCTCTGTCCTATCCAACAATGACAACAATAATAATTACAACGATAAAACAAGGGAATAAATATTAAAAAAAGAAAAGAATCTTCTTTTGGGTCCATGGGTTGGAAACGTCTAGTCAGTTCCCAAGGGTGAGGTCAGGGAAGCTGGCAGTTCAACTCCCAAAGGTGTGTAAGGAACAAGCCAGGTCAGAGTGAGGAGCCTAGTAATGGATAGAGTTTAGAGACTGAACGAGATCACCAGGAAGCTAGGACAAGGAAAGTTCCCAGAGTTCCCAGGAGAAAAGCTTGAAAAGTCAGCCAGGAAGTCTAAGGAGTGGCCAGGAGGCAGGGGCCCAGCAGGAAGCCAGGTGAGGAGGATTCCTCCAGGAAAGGGCTGGTTGAGTAAGTCAGGCTGCTGACAGGCCAGGCAAGAAAGAACTTGTGGTGGCACTTCTGGAGTGGCAGAGGCAGGGAACCATTAGCGGGGTTGACAGGAGTGGCTTCTCAGTCTCAATTCACACCAGCACATTAATACTTGCTGTCACCCTGTGTGTGACGACAGGAACAGCTCAGACCAGGTGGATAGTTGTGGGGAGAAGCAGAGCTTGGTGGATCCAGCATATTCACACTGGATCTCTTGCTCCTCTGTCCCTTGTGTGTCTTATCTGCCTGATGCCAGCCTAACATGTGCCTACTACACCAGCCACTGGGGAGATGGGGCTGACGTTAGAGTCTCAGGGAGCCCAGTGTCAGTTAGAGGAGCATCATCTTCTAGGGCAGACAAGACAGCTTCATACTTGGAACCAGTCTTGAAGGGTAGCTGAGATTTGTTTAGGCAGGGAAGGGGGGAGGTCATATGGCAGGGGGTGAAGGAGATGGGGAAGAGGGTGGGTAGACACTTAAAAAAAGAAAAGATTTGTCATTAGTGAGAGAGAGAGAACCAGACATCACTGGCATATGTGATGCTGAGGGTAAAACTCAGAACCTCATGTTTTTTGCAAGTCCAGTGCTCTAGCTATGAACAGCTTCCCTGGACACACAGTAAACACTTTCAGATGTGACCAGAAGCTTGAGAAGAGGCAGCAAGATTGGAAAGCAAACAGGGCAGCCACACGTGTATGTTCAGAAGCAGCTCACTGCCAGCTGCCAGTGGTGGCACCTTCAGGTAGAAATGCTTTTCTTCTGGCCTGGGGAGATAGCAAAGTGGTAATGCAAACAAACTTTTAGGCCTGAGGCATCAAAAGTCCTAGGTTCAGTCTCTAATACCAACCAGAGCTGAGCAGTGCTCCAGTAAAAATAAATAAATAAATTAAATAAAATGCTTTCCTTCTGAGCACACCTCCCCCCCCCCGCCCCCCCAGTAGACCCAGGGAAAATGCTGGTGGACATTTCTGTGTGGCCTGCAGTATCTCGGCACACTTCCATCACCACGAGTGCAGACATTCCTTTTTCATATCTACTGAAAATTATCTGGTTGCAAAGCATGGGAAGACGCAGTGTCCTGTGACCCTGCTGTAGAAGGGGTGGTGCACAGGTGCTTCCTCCAGGGCAGGGCAGGGAGGGCTCCCAGCAGAGGTGTTTGTGCTCAGTCCTCAGGTGATTGGAGCTTCTCTATTAAAAATAATTTGTTACCACCGGAGCTTTACTGCTCCAGGCTGACATTTTTCAGATAGACAAAGAATCAAAGAGAGGGAAAGAAGCCACAGTGCCAAAACTTCCTCTAGTGCACGGGGGTCCAGGCTTGAATCTGAGTCACACATGGCAAAGCAGCACTTTCCAAGTGAGCTATTTTGCTGGGCCAAGGATCAAGGATGCCTGACTGGGAAACATTTTTTTTAAAGATTTTATTTATTTATTAATGAGAAACATAGGAGGAGAGAGAGAAAGAGCCAGACATCACTCTGGTACATGTGCTGCCAGGGACTGAACTCAGAACCTCATTCTGGAGAGTCCGATGCTTTTATCCACTGCGCCACCTTCTGGACCACTAGAGAACATCTTTTTTCTTCTTTTTTCCAAATATTTATCTATTTATTAATTAGAAATAGGAAGAGAACTAAAGCACCACTCTGGCACATAATAATGCCAGGGATTGAACTCAGGACCTCATACTTGCCAGTCCAATGATTTATTCACTGTACTACCTTCCAGGCCAGAGCAGAGCTTCTCCAGGTACAGAGTGGCAGAGGCTTCTTGGCTTAAGGGTGCCCCTGGCCAGCAGAGTTAGAGGAGCAGGAGAATAACTATCCCAATGGCCTCTGTCTGCTTGTCTTTTGCAGAAAGGACGGCAGAGGAAGCCCCGGCCCCTGGATCCCGGCGAGGGCTCCAAAGACACCGACAGCTCTGCAGGGCGACGGGGCAGCGCAGGCAGAAGGCACGGGCGCTGGCGGGCCCGTGCTGAGGGTCCGGGCGTGCCCGTGGCCAAGGTTGTGCGGGCAGTAACCAGCTGGCATAGAGCCAGTCGTCGGGTGCCCCCTGCCCCACCCCCAGAGGCTCCGGGCCGCCAGAACCTGAGTGGGGCGGCAGCTGGGGAGGCTCTGGTAGGGGCAGCCGGCTTCCCACTGCATGGAGACACAGGCAGTGTGGAAGGAGCCCCCCAACCCACGGATAACAACTTCACCCCCAAGTGCGAGATTGTGGGCAAAGACGCCCTGTCTGCACTGGCCCGGGCCAGCTCCAAGCAGTGCCAGCAAGAGATTGCCAATGTGGTGTGTCTGCACCAGGCCGGGAACCTCATGCCCAGGGAGGTGCCTCGGCATTGCAAGCTGCCTGGTAAGGAAGGGACAGGCCTGTGCAGCAAAGGGCAACCCTGGGAGGCAATGTCAAGTGCTGTGAGTGGCCTGTACCCCTCAGAGTTGGGCTCCCTCTCCAGGATGTCCCCTCTTCCCATTTCCCATCCTCACTGTGGCTTGGGGCAGGGTCTCACTGGTGCCCCTGTTCTCACCACTCAGGAAAGATGAGCCCAGGCATCCAGTGGGATGAGAGCCGGGCCCAGCAACCCATGGATGGCCCCCCTGTGCGCATTGCCTACATGCTGGTGGTCCATGGCCGGGCCATCCGCCAGCTGAAGCGTCTCCTCAAGGCCGTCTACCACAAGCAGCATTTCTTCTATATCCACGTGGACAAGGTATTGTGGGGGTACACTTAGGAACAGAGACCCAGAAGGTCACAGACGGAGTTTCTGACCTGCTCAGATGGCCCAGAGATAGGGAGATAGCCTCGGATAGTGCAGCCCACACAAAGAGACCGGCTGCTTGGGACCTGGAGCCCTCCCCATGCCTTCTTTGTATCACTGGGCTCTGTCCTACTGCTGGGCGGGGCTGGGGTTCAGCCTGTGGCTGAAGAGAACCACTCCCCTCTTCCTTGACCCCCCACAGCGGTCCAACTACCTGCACCGGGAAGTGGTGGAGCTGGCCCGGCACTATGATAACGTGCGGGTCACGCCCTGGCGCATGGTCACCATCTGGGGCGGGGCCAGCCTGCTGAGGATGTACCTGCGCAGCATGCAGGACCTGCTGGAGGTGCCCGGCTGGGCCTGGGACTTCTTCATCAATCTCAGTGCCACCGACTACCCTACCAGGTGCGGAGCTGTGCTCTGAAGCCTCCAGGTGGGAGGGGTGCCCACCAAAGCCCTCATGGGCTCTTTCTCCTCCCCTGGCTCCAACCATATTTTAGGGATTTGGTTAGTAAAGGGTGATCTGAGGACTGAGAGGAATAAGAGACCCCAGAGGTGGTACAGTGGATAAGGTGTTGGACTCTTAAGCATGATGTCCTGAGCTTCCATCCCTGGCACCTTATGTGCCAGAGTGGTGCTCTGGCTCTCTCTGTCCTCTTCTTATCCCTCTCAAATAAATATTTGGACATAGCATAGTGGCTGTGCAAAAGATTTCCAGGCCTGAAGCTCTGAGAGGAACAGGAGATGGGTAGGAGAAGGAGCCACAGCTCTGTACCTGGGGGCTGCTAGGTCAGACAGCAAAGGTGTGGAGGAAGGACAGGGCGGTTTTCCTCGGGACCTCAGTTGCCCACCAGCTCAGAACATCATCCAAGGGTAGGGCACACAGTCCAGCAGCTCTGAAAGAAGGTAGAGTACTTTGGGGGCTCTGATCTGAGCCAGTGACTCGGCCCCCCTCATATACACTGCCCACACCTCATCCCTTCTGCAGGACCAATGAGGAGTTGGTGGCCTTTCTGTCCAAGAATCGAGACAAGAATTTCCTCAAGTCGCATGGCCGGGACAACTCCAGGTAAGGGGCAGGAGCCCTCGCCCTGGGGCTCTCCAGCACCCTTCTCTTCCCACAAGACTTCAGGGTCCACAGAGCAATCACAGCTGGAGGAGAGCTGGTCCCTGGGTAGGTGGGAAAGCCTGGCCCTTGAGCTGTGAGTCCCTCAGCCCTGACCAACCTGCTGCCCACAGGTTCATCAAGAAGCAGGGCTTGGACCGGCTCTTCCACGAGTGTGACTCACACATGTGGCGACTGGGGGAGCGGCAGATCCCAGCAGGCATCGTAGTGGATGGCGGCTCTGATTGGTTCGTGCTGACACGAAGCTTTGTGGAGTATGTAGTGCGCACAGAAGACCCTCTGGTGGCCCAGCTTCGCCAGTTCTACACCTACACGCTACTCCCAGCTGAGGTGGGTAACCCAGGTCTGAGCCAAAGCCAGGGAGGACTATGAGGGTGTGGGGGTGTGCTCCCCTAACCCAGCTCACCCACCCTGCACCCTGCAGTCCTTCTTCCACACAGTGCTGGAGAACAGCCAGGCCTGTGAGAGTCTTGTGGACAATAACCTGCGGGTCACCAACTGGAATCGCAAACTAGGCTGCAAATGCCAGTACAAGCACATTGTGGACTGGTGTGGCTGCTCCCCCAACGACTTCAAGCCCCAGGACTTCCTCCGGCTACAGGTGCTCCCCACACTCCTGCCCCTTGCTAGGGCTGCCCCTCAGCCACTCACCAGGATCAAAAAGGATTCAACCCGAGAGTAGATGTTTTTTCCTTTCCTTTTCTGTTTAAGATTGATTTATTTACAATAGAGACAGACAGGGCATCACTCTGGTACATGTAATGCTGGGGATCAAACTTGGAGCTTCATGCTTGTAATCCCAGCACACTAGCCATAGCACTACCTCCCAGGCCGCTGAGAGTATACCTGAAATGTCCTTGCCACAAAAAAAGAAATCGTAGTTATGTGATGTGGTGGAGGTGTTAGCTACTGTTACTGTGGTTATCCACTGACGGTATATGAGTGTTTCAAATCAGAACTCTGGACACTGAGTTTGTACAGGGCACACAGTGCTGTCTATCAGCTACAGCTCATGATGGGGAGGGAGGAGGGAGAAGACTCAGGAGAGGCCAGTCAGGGTATCTCAGGGGGCTTCACTTGGGACAACCCCTCAATGGCAGCAGGAAGCCTTAGTGGTTGACTTCTAGTTTGTCCTGGGAGGAACTCCCTCTCTGTTCTGTCCTCTGGGGCCTCCAGATTCCTTTATCCCGATTTTCCTGCTCCAGCAAATCTCTAGGCCCACCTTCTTTGCCCGAAAGTTTGAGTCAACCGTGAACCAAGAGGTTCTAGAAATCCTGGACTTCCACCTGTATGGCAGCTACCCACCTGGCACACCAGCCCTCAAAGCATACTGGGAGAACATGTATGACACAGCTGACGGCCCCAGTGGGCTCAGCGACATCATGCTCACCGCCTACACCACCTTCGCTCGCCTCAGCCTGCGCCATGTTGCCACTGCTGTGCCCCCAACAGCCACCTCACTCTGCAGGTAGCCTCCTTCAGACTCATTCACTTTGGGGTGCAGGGCCTTGGGGAGGACAGCCATAGCACTCCCAGCCCCTATTAGGGGAGGATACAAAGGAAAAAAAAACCCAAGGTGAGAGCCAGGCACACATTGCTGTGGGTGTGAGATTCAGAGCAATGGAAGTACCTGGGGTCGGGACTCCCCAAAGCCCCCTTCCTGGGATTCCAGGCCAGACCAGGTGTGCTCATGGCTTCTCCCTTTCTCCTTGCTGGAACCTTAGGTTTGAGCCCCGGGGCTTGCCGTCCAGCGTGCACCTGTATTTCTATGACGATCATTTCCAGGGCTACCTAGTGACGCAGGTGGTGCAGCCCTCAGCCCAAGGGCCGGCAGAGACGCTTGAGATGTGGTTGATGCCCCGAGGGTCGCTGAAGCTGTTGGGGCGCAGTAACCAGGCCAGCCGGCTCCAGAGTTTAGAGGTGGGACAGGTCCTCCCCTTGCTTTCTCCTGACCTCTGGCAATACTCAGGGTAGTGGGGAGAGGAATATCCAGGGGAGGGGTAAGAACTGGGTTCTCAATAATGGCAAATTCAAGTGCCCGTGCTGTGTCACTCTTGTGTGCATACATTGGGGAGAACCTCCCACTTGGGGTGCACAGAAATACAGGCAGGGAGGGGAGTAGACTTTTATTCTGACACAAGCCCTGTCTCTAAACCATAGAGATTTCCTTCCAGAGGGGGTTGGCTGTCCAGTGGCTCCTCTGTCTCTTCTCCAGAGGCTTTGGCTTTCTATGAGATGGTGTCTGGGCAAGCCGGCCTACACAATGTTTCTCTGCCTTCCTGTTCCTGCCACTTCAGAGCAATTCAGAACAGGAGGAGAACTGGCAGAACCTAGTTTGATCCTCCATTCTGCAGATGGGGAAACTGAGGCTCCAAACGATAGTGACTGACCTGAGATGACTTAGAGAGAACTCTTCCCCCAGGCTCCTGCCCAGCTGCCTTCCTTCCTGCAGGTTGGCACGGAGTGGGACCCCAAAGAGCGTCTTTTCCGGAACTTTGGGGGATTGCTGGGGCCGCTGGATGAACCTGTGGCCATGCAGCGCTGGGCCCGGGGCCCCAACCTCACAGCCACCGTGGTGTGGATTGACCCCACCTATGTGGTGGCCACGTCCTATGACATCGCAGTAGACTCGGAGACTGAGGTCACACAGTACAAGCCCCCGCTGAGCCGACCTCTGCGGCCAGGGGCCTGGATTGTTCGGCTGCTTCAGTTCTGGGAGCCTCTTGCTGAGACCCGCTTCCTCGTGCTGCCCTTAACCTTCAACCGCAAACTACCTCTCAGGAAAGGTAAGGATCTTGGTCCCAAGTGATGTCCAGAAGCCAGGCAGAATAGGATCCACCATCTGGGTGACCCCTATAAGCTGACCATCAGGGGCTGATTCCCAGCCCAAGAGTGGGGAGGTGGGGGTAGTTGGATCCTTCAATCCCTTAGCTGCTCAGGGCCCTGCACTGTGTCCTGACAGGAAGGTAAGCTTTGGGGTCAGGCAGACTTGGCTTTGGAACATAGCTCTGACACTTTAATTGGGCTTTCAGCCTTGGCAAATTACTTGGCCTGTTTATTATGTACAAAGTAGAAGTAATACAACTATTGAGGATCTCCTGGGAGCATGGAACAGAAATCACTGGTGTGGAGCAGGTGCTCAGTTGCTAGTTGTTTCTTTCTCCAGCCACATCCTGTCTCAGAGAAGGTGGGGGAGGGAAGGGCTAACATGAGGAGGACTGGGTACCAGGTGTGGTAGATCCAGAACAGGCAGGCTGCTCGTTCCCCCAGAACTCAAGAGCCCACTGAAGGAGGCAGAGGGAAGGATGGAGGCCAGACTGGCAGGCAGGTACTAGAGCTGAGTCTTCAGAAACACACTGGGTGTTTAGAGACAGGAGAGCCTAAGCTGGGAAACAAAATTGGGAGGTACATATGAGGTGCCACAAGGGAAGGGGAGTAGGATGCAGGGGGTTGGCAGGAAGAAAGGCTGGCAAAGCAAGCAGGGTGGCCCTTTGCTGAAGGGCCTGAGACCTAGGCGCTTTTGTTTGTTTTGTCTTGTCTCTTTATGCCACCAGGGCTACTGCTGTGGCTTGATACCTGCATGGCTTCACTATTTTTGGCAGCCTCCCCCCCTTTTTCTTTCTTTTTGATAGAGGGTGAGAGACAGGGAGAGAGGGACAGAGAGGAGAAACACCTGCAGAGAAAGAGAGACACCTGCAGCAGTGCTCTTCTGCTCATGAAGCATCTCCCCTGCAGGTGAGGACCAGGGGCTTGAACACAGGCTCTTGTACATGGTACTGTGTTCCCTCCACTGGATGTGTTACTGCCTGACTTGGTATCTAGGATTCTGACTGCTCTGGGAACCACTAAAAACGCTTGCGATGGGGTGCCAGGCGGTAGCACAGTGGGCTAAGCACACATGGTGCAAAGCGCAAGGACCTGCATAAGGATCCTGGTTTGAGCCCCGGCTCCCCAGCTGCAGGGGGATCGCTTCACAGGCAGTGAAGCAGATCTGCAGGTGTCTGTCTTTCTCTCCCCCTCACTATCTTCCCATTTCTCTCTGTCCTATCCAACAGCAACAACAGCAATGACAGCAATAATAATAACAACAACAAGGGTAATAACAAGGGCAACAAAATGGGAAAAATGGCTTCCAGGAGCAGTGGATTCGTAGTGCAGGCACCAAGCCCCAGTAATAACTGGAGGCAAAAAAAAAAAAAAAAAAAGTTTGAGACAGACCAGGGTTTTACACAAATCAAACTGTTACTAGAAAGTACCCACATTTTCTGAAAGTGCCTTGAACTTTTTTTTTTTTTAACCAGAGCACTGCTCAGCTCTGACTTCCGGTGGTGTGGGGGACTGAACCTGGGACTTTGGAGCCTCAGACATGACAGTCTCTTTGCATAAACATTATGCTATCTTCCCTGCCCCACCCCCCTTTTTAAAAGATAGAGATAGGCAGGGTTGAATGGTGATGCACCTGGCAGAGCTAGCATGTATAGTTTACATGTTAAAATGCACAAGGACTCGGGTTCAAACCCCTGGCCCTCACCTGCAAAGGGAAGAGCTTCACAGGCGGTGAAGCAGTGCTGCAGGTGCCTGACTCTCTCTCTCCCTCTCTACATACTCTTCCCCTCTCAGTTTTTCTGTATCTATCCAGAATAATAATAGTAATTATAATTTTTTTAAAAAGAGAGAGAGCCAAGGCAAAGAGTGAAAGAGACGATAGTTGAGGGCTGGGCTGTAGTGCACTAGGCTGTGTGCACATTGTGTGAAACGTTAAGGACTGACAAGGATCCTGGTTTGAATCCCTGGCTCCCCACCTGCAGGGGGGGTCAGTTCACAAGCAGTGAAGCAGGACTGTAGGTGTCTATCTTTCTCTGCCCCTCTCTGTCTTCCCTTCCTCTCTCAATTTCTCTCTGTCCTGTCCAACAACAATAAACAACAATAAAAACAGTGGCAACAAAATGGAAAATATGGGCAGAAGGTAGGAGCATAATGGTTATACAAAGACTCTCATGCCTGAGGTTCCAAAGTCCCAGGTTCAATCCCACCACTACCACCACCACACCACCTTAAGCCAGAGCTGAGTAGTACTCTGGCAAAAAAAAAAAAAAAAAAAAAAGGACCTCCTGTAGAAGTGAAGTCGCAGTGCAGGCACCAAGCCCCAGCAATAACACTGAAGGCTAAGGAAGGAAGAGAGGGAGGGAGGACAGAAGGAAGGAAAGGGAAGAAAGGAAGGAAGAAAAAGATGACAGCACTGAAGTTTCCTTCAAACCTGGATCACCCAGGTTTGAAGGCATCGCACTATTCAAGTGAGCTATTTCACCAACTCCCTTGACCCCACTCTTAAATCCTCTGGTTGAGAATTCAAAGGTTACTGTCTTGATTTCATAAATCAAAGTTACACAGGCATAGAGAGTTTTATGGACAGGTCCAAGGTCACTGAGCATGATGCTACTCAGTGGTCAAGTAGGGATGAAAACAGGAGTGCACTAACTGGACTCTATGGGTATGGCCTCTGTGAAACCAGTTGGGGGTGTGGTATACTCACTGCCTGCTCTGTACCCCCAGATGATGCCAGCTGGCTACACTCCGGGCCACCCCACAACGAGTACATGGAGCAAAGTTTCCAGGGCCTGAGTAGCATTCTGAACCTGCCTCAGCCAGAGCCAGCAGAGCAGGCTGCCCGGCGGCATGCAGAGCTCACGGGTCCGGCACTCGAGGACTGGACAGATGGGGAACTGAGCGACTTCTGGTCTGTGGGGGGACTGTGTGCCATGGGCCCCTCTGTCTGCCCTTCCCTGGAGCTCTGCAGACTGACCAGCTGGAGCTCCCAGTTTCCTGACCCCAAATCGGAGCTGGGGCCTGTCAAAGGAGACGGGCGACTCAGGTAGCAGGGCCTCAGCGCCTCCGGGAGACCGGGGAATTGCACCTTACAGACAATGGAGGGGGGTCCCCCCGACCCCTCCTATCCCGTCCCCAGACAGGAACCAGAGGGCAGGTGACACAGCACATGAGCCATGGAGAGCCACACAGACGGCAGGGAAGGCGGGTGGCATATTTACTACAGTGGATGGATGACCTGCTTGGGACTGCAGGGTGTGCAGGAAGGTGGGGAGAAGGGCTCCAGCATTCCACACCCCATTCTTCCTCTTCCCCTCCAATGGTTTGCTTTGTTTTTTTTTTTTTTTTAAAGGAAAGTGGGTAGAAGGGGGAAGAACTCACACAAAAGATGTGCAATAGGGCTCAGAGCAGCCCGAGGAAGTGGGCCATGGCTCTGGGGAGCAGGGGCCTGGCAAGCCCATCTGCTGACACCCTGGAGGAGGCTGAGCCTGCCTTCTCTCCAGGGGTGTCCCCAGCCTGGGCCTGTGGTGCTCAGGGCTGAGGCTCTGCAGGGGTGCCGGTGCCATGCCAGGCCCTGAAGCCCAGGGGACAAGTGATTTGTGGGGAGCACTGCAGAGCTGGCCTCTAGCGGACAGCCTCTCTTGGCCACGGGGCTGCAGAAGAGGGTGGGCAGGGCTGGCTCTAGGGCTTTCCAGCATCCTTTACCCCCTGGTGGGAAAGGCAGGCACCAGGGCCTGCTAAACCCAATGCAGAGTCTCCCAGGTACCCAGAACTGCAAGCAGGGCCTGGGCTCCCCCCCTGGAGGGATGAGCCCTCATGAGCAGTGTGGGGAGAAGACTCTGGCAGGGCTCTCAGAAGAACCTGGGCAGCATTGTGCCTGAAGCTCAGTGTGAAGTCTGAAATATGCAACAGAAGAAATAAATCTCTATCTCTCTCAGCTGCACCTCTGTGTTTTTCCTGCTGGGTGTTACTGAGCCATTGCTATTGGGCATTCTGGAAGTCTTGGTGGGTACTGGCCCAGTAATCCTTCCCTGCCACCAGGCAGTAGCAGATGCAGGCTGCTTTTGGTGTCTCCCAAGGGTCTGTCTCATGCTCTACTCATTCCCTATCTGCTCAGTCGTGGGTTGCAGAGAGCTCAAGAATGGAGGCCATTGTAGCAATGCCTGGTGGGTACCCTGCCTGGAGTTTTATCTTTTGAGATGCTGAAGCAGCCGTGGCTTCTGTCCTCCCGCTAAAATTTAGGCAGACCATATTTGAAAACTGTCTGCCCTCCTTTTCTTGAACCCTTTCCCCTTTAAATGTCCTGCCTTTGTCAGCATCAGTTCTGCACACCCACTGGACGTGGAAGCCATATGATGATCTCTTAAACTGTCAACATCATCCATACATAGCCATTCTCTCCAGTCTGGTGAACTTCCTGCCTGGCTGCCATGCCACTTTCCTTCTTACCAGAAGAGGGCACCCCTGACCACCAATTTGGTTTGTTAAACCCAGTGTATTGCAGTATCTCATTTAATCCTCACAGTCTTTGAAGCAGGCACTTTAAAATTCATTTTACACATGAGGAAGCATGAGCTTAGTGCTGAGAAATGGTAAAGTCCAAATCATGACTGTACCTGTGGTGAGAACAGGCGTTAGGCCACCTTGCTGCTCCCCTGCAGACTGGTAACTAGGGAGGAACTAGCAGCAAGAACTCCCTGGAGACAGTCTGGGTTCAAAGGATTTCTTTTTTTCTGGTTCTTTAATGAACAATTGAAATTCAACTCTGGTTGTCTAGTTTGTTTTATTCATATCAAGTCTCAGGTTAGTAAGAAGTAATGTGCTGAGTTAAGGAGATAGCATAATGGCTATGCAAAAAGACTTTATTGCCCAGATATTCCAGGTTCAATCCCCAGTACCACCATAAACTATAGCCAAGCAGTGCTCTGGCTAAAATACAAAACAGAAAAAATAATATGCTAAGCTCAGCACATCAGGCATAGGTAATAAATGTCATGATAGTGTGAGTCTGCTGACTACAGACTCACAAACCAGCATGCAGGTTTAATCTGAGGCTGTACAATTGTTAGACTAGCAGTTCTCAAAGGTTAAAACAAACAAACAAACATGTGGGACAGGTGCTCTAAATCCCAGCCACTTCTTCCCCATCACACCAGATCCTAGTTACCACTGCTATCTGGGTTTGGAGTTTGCACTATTAGCCCAGTGAATGGTGATCCTGAGGGTTCTGAGTTCATAGGCCTGAGCAGCCCAGCAGTGGTGCTAGTTAAACGCTCCCCTGGGTGATTCTAATTTGCAAACTGGCAGAATCCCCTAGCACCAGTCCTGGCCCCAGGGGTTAGAAATACTGCAGCACCAGAGCAGGTTCCAGGACTCCAGAGAGATTCAGAGGGTGGGCTTGGGGATGCAAGTCCTCTTTCTAGTCCAGGTTATGAGGCAAGTATGAAAACAACTTCTCTCTCTGGATCCTGGCTGATGGTATTACCCCATCATTCAGGATTAGCTCAGCCTCCAGGCATGGGCTTGTTGAGGCTTCTTTGCAAACCTTCCTAGACTGGGCCCCTAGCAGAATATGTGGCAGGGGGTGGTATGGAACCCCAGAGTTGCACAGTAATTCCTTTGAAGAAAGGGATGACTGGGCAGAGGCTTTATATTTTGTAGCTCCTATGGATGGCTTCTAGGGCAGCCTTGGACACCTGTTCCACTAGAGGTGGGAGCCAAGATCAGAGGACAGCCAGTGGGCACCTGGAGCCCTTAACTGGACCAGTGGGAAGTAGAGGGACATAGAGACAGCTGGGAGGGGACCTAGGACTGAAAAGTGCAAAGATCTGGGCAAGAACAAGCTCCTGAGTGCACGTAGGGCTTAGTAGAGACCCAGCCTATTCCCACTGACCCCTTCCTTTAAAACAATAGACTAGAGAAGTAGCTTAACTGATAAGAGTGTTAGACTTAGATGCCTGAGGTTCCTGGTTCAGTCCCCAGAATAGTGTGCATCCAAGTGGTGCTCTGATTTCTCTGTCTCGTGTGAAACTCCTATGTATAAGTAAAATAAATCTTAAACAAACAAAAAAAGGGCTGTTAGGAGCGAAAGAGCACTGCCCACATCTGGCATAATAGTGCTAGGGATTGAAACTAGCTTCTAGGGCCTCAAGCATGCAAGCTGGTTGATACTCCTACAGGCTGATCTCTCCATCATTCTTACCCACTCCTGATGGTTGAGGAGGGATCCTTGGGCCTGCCAGGCTTGCAGAAGAGAGTACCATTTATGGGACCAGGGTAAATTGAGAACCTAGAGAGAAGCTCAGTTACACTGTTTTGGGCCACAGTTTCTGGGTGAGGGTATAGGCCGGGTGGAGATAAGACTGACAGTCCTGTGACCTGCTGGCTGTCTTCAAGGCCAGTGCCGTCTTGGCATCCCTCTGCCTCTCTGCAGCCATCTCCCTGGACAACAGCCTCTGAGTCATTGTTATGGCTAAAAGTGAGTATTGCTGTTGCCATAAGGGCCACCTTAAGCAAGCCATTTGAGAAGAACGCTGTGTAAGGCCTGTCTGTTCCCTGGGGTCCCTTCCCTGTTAGTTCTGTAAAGCCACTCTGTAACTGGAACGGGTCTGGGCACCAGGAGCCTTAGCATGTGGAGATGCCCCACCAATCAACTGGACCTTGGTATATGAGACCCTGTGAGAAGCTAAAATGAACCTCAGCAAACCCTGGTTTTCCTCTAGCAAGGGTTTGCAGGAAGTAGGGAATCTAGGACCATACCTGACAAAACAAGGTTACAAGACACAACTCAAGAAATGGGAGTCCTCCACTACTAAGCTGCTGTTTCAGGTAAGTCCTTAAAAAGAAACCAATGAGGCCTACTTACTCTCTCTCTCTGGGGCTACAGCCAATACGGCCTACCTCCAAGCGTCAGAACAATCACTGTCCCCAGCTAAGACTTCCTTCCTGATCCTTCAAGTGAAGGCCATGGTTGGGGGAGATAACATAGTGATTATGCAACAGACTCTCATGGCTGAGGCTCTACCAGAGTCCCAGGTTCAAGTCCCTGCATCACCATAAACCAGAGAGGAGTAGTGCTCTAGTGTAAAACAACATAAGCCTACCCCCAGCCCAATCTCAACTCCATGGAGTATTCCTGAAGCCAGATTCTTGGCTGCTATTTATGCCTAGAGATAATACAGAAAAAACTATAACCAGGTAGTAGACTCAAGCATGAAAGTCTTAATCTATAGGACTACATGTGATAGAGGATTACATGTTCTGGTTCTCTCTCATTAAAATATAAATTTTTTGAAAATAGAAATTTACTGGGAAAAGGCCTCAGTCCATGCAGATGGGCCCTCTCTGCCTTTTGATCCAAGATAGACCCTCTCTGCCTTTTGATCCAAGGTCTGCCAGTAGCCACTTCGAAGTTTGTGGCCCCAGCTCCCTCTGAATATATGGTTCCAAGAAAAGGGTATGGCCATATTGCTTTTTTTTTTTTTTTTTTTTTGCCTCCAGGATTAACAATGGGTGAGTCCACTGCTCTTGGAGGCCATTACTTTTTCCATTGTTGGATAGGACAGAAATTAGGAAGGGAAGACAGAGGGGGAAAGGACACCTGCCTCACCACCTGTGAAGCGACCCCCTTGCAGGTGGGGGCCGGGGGCCTGAACTGGAATCTTTGTACAGGTCCCCACACTTTGCACTATGTGCCCTCAAACCATTGTGCTACCGCCCAGCCCCAACATACTGCTTTTTTTCTGGGCCCCCACTTCTATAGGATTCAGAAGGGAAGGGACAGTGATACCCTTGAACACAAGTTTTCCTTTTCCCTTCCCTCTGGGGGATGGTCCTAAAGCCCCTCTCCCTCCTAAATACATTCCCACTTTTTTTTTTTAATATTTAATTATTCATTTTCCCTTTTTGTTGCCCTTGTTTTTATTGTTGTAGTTGTTGTTACTGATGTTGTCATTGTTGGATAGGACAGAGAGAAATGGAGAAAGAAGGGGAAGACAGAGAGGGGGAGAGAAAGACACCTGCAGACCTGCTTCAACACCTGTGAAGCAACTCCCCTGCAGGTGGAAAGCCAGGGGCTTGAACTGGGATCCTTAAGCCGATCCTTGTGCTTTGCGCCACCTGCGCTTAACCACTACACTACCACCAACTCCCCACTTTTTAAAAAAAATATTTATTCCCTTTTGTTGCCCTTGTTTTTTATTGTAGTTATTATTATTGTTGTTATTGATGTCGTTGTTGTCAGATAGGACAGATAGAAGGGGAAGACAGGGAGAGAAAGATAGACACCTGCAGACCTGTTTCACTGCTTGTGAAGTGACTCCCCTGCAGGTGGGGAGCCAGGGGCTAGAACCAGGATCCTTGAGCTGGTCCTTGCGCTTTGCACCACCTGCGCAATTCCCACTTCTTATGTCCCCTGTGAAGTTCCCCTTGGTAATGTGTGTGCTTAACCAGGTCACCACCACTCAGCCCATGAAGTTCTCCTTGGTATGCAAAGAACCCGGGTAAAGAACAGCCAATCAGTAAGCAGTTCCACCCAGGTTTGTCTCTAAGTAGCATAAACTCATTCAGGATTCCAGTTAAGTTTATTGTGGGTCCCAAATCAATCCTCCCAAAGTGTTTCCCAGTCAGTCACCTCATCACAGAATCTTCTGCAGCCACCACTGGGTTTCTCTTCCTCAGGATGGCTAGTTGATATTCTCAACCTTTGGCTTCTTCTAGTTCCACTCTGCTGTCACCCAGGCTGCAGTCTCACTGTCTGATGGCCTCCACTGGAAGCTTAGAGCATAGACACCAGTTTGAAGGTGCCCTCAGGTTTGGCAGGAACCACATGGACAAACGTCTTGTAGAGCACAGCGCCCCTGGGTAGCTTGGTAACCAGATCTACAGCCTCCGAATTGCTGGGATTGGGCACATAAACCTCCTTGGTGTAGCGGACTATGCCCTCCTCCAGGGCATACAGGCACTTGTTCTTCCCCAATCCCACCTGCAATGTAGAGACCTGGTTATCTGGATGGACAGCGAGCTAGCCCACTTTCAGGGAATCTCACAAGAATTTAGGACCATGGGGCACAAGGGAAGGATACAAAAAGCTCCATCTCCAGTTCCCTTTCCCACTGCTTGACTGCTACCTCCTTTTTGACTCACTGATAGAGGAAAAAAAAAAAAAAAAAAACACCACCAATCCTGGTGGTTGCCCAGTTCCTGAAGACTGACATCTGCAACCATGTATGTGACTATCCAAAAGTCACAGCAGACAGATTCCCCAAACCAGACCCAAGAAAATTCCCCTCTCTACCCAGTACTTCTGGGAGCTTATTTCATTTGGACTAAACTACTAGAGTTGTCATATTAAACACTAGTTTGACATAAACGTTCACCTGTGCAATCTAGGTCTATAGAAAGTATAGTGGTCTGGGAGATGGTGCAGTGGATAAAGCACTGGACTCTCAAGCATGAGGACCTGAGTTCAATCACTGGCAGAACATGTATCAGAGTGATGTCTGGTTCTTTCTCCCTCTTTTTCTTCCTATTTCTCTCATTAATAAGTTAAAAAAAAAAGTATACTGGACTGGGGAGACAGCATAATGACTATGCAAATGACTTTCATGTCTGAGGCCTCAGGTTAATCCCTAGCACTACCATAAACCAGAGTTGAACAGTGCTCTGGTGTGTGTGTGTGTGTGTGTTTCTCATTAAAATAAAAAGAGGGAGCAGGTGGTAGCACATCTAGTGGAGTGCACATGCTATAATGCAAAAGGTCCTGGTTCAAGCTCCCAGCCCCAACCTACAGGGGAAAGCTTCACAAGTAGTGAAACAGTGCTGTAGGTCTCTCTCTCCCTATCTGCCCAGTCACCTCTCGATTTCTCTATCTCTATCCAAATGAATAAATAAATAAATGAATAAAGTATTTTTTAATAAAGAAAGTATAGCCCAAAGCTGTATGGATACTGTATATGTTAATAAAACGCTATCAGCTAATACTTATAGTAACTGAGTGCAAACACTGTTCTAAATTCTCTATAAGAGAATTTTATTAATTTAATTATTGTAAAGTAAGCTTACTTATTTCTAACCTTGGTTTTTCAGACCAAGGTTTGAACTGTGCTGCACATGCACAGTTAAAACTTTATAGTAAGGGCCAGGCAGTACCGAAGCAGGTTAAGCACACATGGTGTGAAGCACAAGGACCGTGGAGTAAGAATCCCGGTTTGAGCCCCTGGCTCCCCACCTGTGGCGGGTATGGGGGGGGGGGTCACTTCGCAAGCGGAGAAGCAGGTCTGCAGGTGTCTTTCTCTCCCCCTCTGTCCTCTTAATTTCTCTCTGTCCTATCCAACAACAACAGCAATAGCAATAACAACAAGGGCAAACAAAATGAGAAAAAATGACCTCCAGGAGGAGTGGATTCATAGTGCAGGCCCTGAGCCCCAGCAATAGCCCTGGAGGCAAAAAAAAAAACCAAACAAAACTGTATAGTATAATTTTTTTTTTCTTTTAGAATTTGGAGTTTGAAGATTGAGGTGTATAAACCCAAACAGTCCAGCATATTCAGTATTTCTCCAACTAAAAAAAAAAAAAAAAAAAGATCCTGAAGTCGGAGTGCCCAGTTTAAATCTCAATACTACTTAATACTGTGTGACCTAGGCAAGTTACTTGACCTCACAACATTTTTTGCTTGTTTTTTATCAGCAAAATGAGAAAACTGTGGCCCCAGAAATTATTTAATGATTAGAGCACACACACACATGAGACCCCAGGGTCAATCCCCAGCACTGCATATGAAAAAGTAGAGCTCTGGTGTCTCCCACAGAATAAATAAATGTTTAAAGGAGAGAGTATCAACTATTTTAAAGGATGATCTTGACCATTATATTTAGTCAGTAAAAGTTTTTCATGCCTAAAGCTCCAAGGTCCCAGGTTCAAGTCTCTATACCACCATAAGCCAGAGCTGAGCAATGCTCTGCTAAAAATAAGTATGAAAGGGGGGGGGAGAGGGAGAGGATGGAGAGGGGATGGTGCACCTGGTTAAGTACAGATGTTGCCATGCATAAGGACCTGGGTTCAAGCCCCCATTCCCCATCTGCACAGAGAAAACTTCACAAGTGGTGAAGTAGTGCTACAGGTCTCTCTGTCTCTCTCTGTCTCTCTTCCCTATCCCCATTCCCTCTTAATTTCTTTCTGCCCTATCAAATAAAGTTTTAAAAAATCTTTTAAAAAAGAAAGTTTTTAAAAACTGAGTAGTGCAGCCCAGGAGGTAGCACAGTGGCCTCTCAAGCATGAGTCCCTGAATTTGATCTTCAGTGTCACATGTACAGAAGTGATGTTCTGGTTCTTATTCACTAATAAATCTTAAAAAATAAAATATCAAGTGGCATTTTTAACTCCAGAAGTTAATATAGCTACAAATCAGTGTCTCAATTTCTAAAAGATAAAGCTACCATATATGTATCTTGAAATAGGCTGGGAAGACAGTATAATGGCATTGCAAATGACTTTCATGTCTGAGACTGTGAATTCCGAGGTTTAGTCCCAAACACCAGCATAAACCAGAGTTAAGTAATTCTGTGGTGGAAAAAATCTTGAACTTTGAACCATTAAATATTTCTTCTCCTCCATGAGATGAAGACTAGAAAGGAGAACCAAGAGGTAAGCACTGCCAAGGCAAAATAGGAATGCAGAGTCAGACAGACTGGTTCAAAATCCCAAAGTCCCAGCCCCTGGGCCCTGTAGTAAGTCTCTGCTATCTTGCCTATAAAGTAGGTGATATGACCTCACTGGGATTGGTGGGATAAAGTTGAAATGAGATAACGTAGGCCTGAGAATCAATACGATGCCTAACATACGGCAAACAATCACCAAACACAACTATTAATGTCATTTTCACTGTGCTTAGGAGAATGGCTATGTGATTCCAGGAAATACAAGAGGAGGGGCTAGAGAGCAACTCACATGGGCACCTGGGTGCCAGCGAAAGTGGCGCTGAGTAGCAAGGATGTTGCCAGCGTGAACGTAGTGACCTAGAAGAGAAGTCTGTAAGTATGCTCAAACTCTGAGTCCCAATGATGGAGCAACACAGCAAAGTGCTAAGCAAATCTGTGACCTGAGTGCTGCAAATCAACTTTTAGGCTTGCCTCTAGATACAATGAACTTCTTGCTGGCCCAACAGGAGCAGCCCTGCCCTCCACCCAACACTTGCCTCTGCAGTTACATGGCAAATATTCACACCTGTCTGCTCTTCTTTAGGTCTCCTACCCAGTGTTGGGTATTATCTACCTCTTTAATCCAGAGTCCAATGCTCTGAGAACCTAAGCAGAGAGTACTGGATCAAGACTTGCATTGTTTTCCTTATCTTTAAAGGAACAACAAAGGGAAGACAGGGGTGCAAGCAAGAAATGGAAAGCAAGGTACACTCTCACCCTCTAATTTCTTTATGCCAAAGTGTTTGCCTGGTGACTTTCCACCATGGTTTTTGGAGCTGCCACCTGTCTTCTTGGATGCATATCTAACAGCAAGAGCAGCTGCCTGAGGGGGATTCAGCAGGGCTGTAACAAATAAAACAGAAATGTTGTACAGAAACACTCCCAATCAGACTCTCTTGTCTACCTCACTGAGCCATTTGCTAAGCTTAGAGGTGGCAAAGAAGGTGGAGATGGGAGCAGAAATGCCACTTTACTGTGTCATTGTCCAGAAGTACCTAGCCTCCTCCCATGGCTGGGGACAGCCCTTTCCCAACGTTGGGGACAAGTAATTCCTTGTATTGTCCAGGGTGTATGCACTGCATGAATGTATCAAGGTGTGTGGCCCAAGGGGGCTGGGGGGTGAAGAAGAGGTAGTGAAAAATTAATGGGAAAAAAAAAAAATCACACACCCTAGGTTCTGACACATTGTTTTGTTGAGAAACACCACAGAAACAGAAGCCAATACGTGGACATCACAGAGCTGCCTGTTTCAGCTTCCCTCACCATCATGTCCTCAAGGCTGCCTGCCCTGTGGAGGAGCCAAACCACAGAGCCCGGCGGCAGGACACCCAGAGAGAAATTCATGCTTCAGTCTTATCTACAACTTTCTGAGTTATCCACTCAGCCACTACACACCACCAGTCACTTGTAAACAAAAAGGGCAGCTTCTCTGAGTGTAGCTCCCACAGACACGTGCTTCCACAGGTCTGTACTTTTTTTCTTCTGCAAGCCCATCAGGCAGAGTTGTTCAACCAAGACTTGACACCCTGTCCTTGTTAATCTGACCTTTCCATGATTCATTCCAAAGTACCCAATGACTTTCATTTTAAAAGTAAAGTGAACTCAAATCCATACTAACCAAGATGGAAGCCCCTTACTATATGATAACCCAGGGCTGGCAGTATTTGCTTTCAGGTCTCTAGATAAAGCCACGGTTATCTGGGCCATGAGAGGATCTTTAGAAGAAACTCCTGGGTCCCTAGAGCCTATAAATGCAGAGTTCCTGAAGCCTCAGCTTCAGTTCTGGTGAGGTTGGTTGGGGCAAAGGAACTGAATTAAGACTTTATGGAGACATAAACGAACGGATCTGAATAAAAGTCTTAATTCAGTTCCTTTGGCCCCAACCAATCTCACCAAATCCCAGCGAGGGAGGGGCGATATGTTGGCCCGCAGCACCAACAGCCAGGGACGCTCAGTGTGCGCCACGCGCGCGTCTCTCCGACCAGCAGCCACTGCTCCGCTCCCTAGAGTCACGTGACCACGACGGCCGCCTCTAAGACCTCATTCACCTCCATACCCAGGGTCCCCAGATGAGCACCTTCTCTATCCCCCAGACTCCCTGCAGGGGATCCACTCCACTCTACTCTACCCGTCACCCCGCAATGACCGTTACCAGCTGTCCTCGTCCTTAACGCCACTAGGGCCACCGCCATGATAGCTGTACACGCACTTCCTGTGTCAGAAAACTGCTTCCCGTGCCGGGATATCTACTTCCGGGTCCTGCGTACCAGTTGAAAATGAGGCGGGGAAGTTGTAGGTGAGTGTCTGATTGCGGGCCGGCTGGAGGGTCTGGGCTTAGTGCTTCCGTGCCGCTCTGCGGGCTGCTGGTAACCGGGGATTTTTCCGTGTTGTGTGAGCGAGCCGCATTGCCCTGGTGCTGACAAGAGAGGAGCAGAGCCACAGGAACCCGCTGTTGCGACTCCATTATTTTGGAAGAGTCTGGGAGGCGCAGGAAAGAACAGGAGTGAGTCCTCTTTACTGAGTGCTTAATTACTACGTGTCAGATACTGGAGTAAGTGCTGTAGATGAGTGGTTTCATTTAGTTCTCACACCAGTTACCCCTGTTTTAGTAAAAAACGAAACCCAGAGAAGCTACAGAGCTTATCCCGGATCAAAGTTACTGTGTTAGTAAATATTTGTTCAAAGTGTGATTATTGCAGGGTGAGGGGTAGATAGCACAATGGTTATGCAAAGAGATTCTCATGCCTGAGGCTCCAAAGTCAATTACCCCCGCACCACCATAAGCCAGAGCTAATAGAGTTCTGTTTAAAAAAAAAAATTACTGCACGGGAGCCAGTATTATGCAAGTGCAATTAGAACACTAACAAAAATTTGCACATAAGTGTTCATAACAGCATTATTCACAACAGCGACTAAAAAAATGAAAACAAACCAAATTCTTATCTAGTGTTGGGTAAACAAAATATGGCCTATCAGTGCAATGGACTATATTCCACTGTAATAAGTGAGTGTTAGGGTCTAGGTAGTTGTGTACTCGGCTGAGTGTACGTTACCATGCACAGGGATCTAGGTTCAAGCCCCTGGCTCTCACCTGCAGTGGTGAAGCTTTATGAGCGGTGAAGCGGTACTGTAGTTCTATCTCTATCTCTCCTTCCCTTCTCAATTTCTGTGTCCTTATGCAAAGTAAATAAAACATTTTTTTAAGTGGGTGTTGAAGCGTTGAAACATTCTATATTGTAAATTGTGTAGTGGATAAAGCATAAGGTCCCATGTTCTATCTGTGGCATCATTTGTGCCAGACTGATGCTCTGTTTTTGTTTGTTTTACCAGAGCACTACTCAAGTCTGTTTTATGGTGGTGCTGGGGATTGGATCTGGGCTCTTTGGTGCCTCAGGCACTAAAGTCTTTTTGCATAACCATATGCTTTCTCCCCTACCCACTGGTTTTCGTTCTTTTTTTATTTATTTTCCCTTTTGTTGCCCTTGTTATTGTAGTTATTGATGTTATTGTTAGCTAGGACAGAGAGAAATGGAGAGAGGAGGGGAAGACAGAGAGAGGGGGGAGAGAGAGACACCTGCAGACCTGCTTCACCATCTGTAAATTGACTCCCCTGCAGGTGGGGAGCCGGGGGCTCAAACTGGGATCAAGTGCACTTAACCCGCTACCGACCGACTCCCTACCCACTGGTTTTCTTTCTCCTTCTTTTGCCTTCCCTTTCATAAAAAAGTTTTTTTTTTTTTTTTTTCCCCTCCAGGGTTATTGCTGGGCTCGGTGCCTGCACCATGAATCCACCGCTCCTGGAGGCCTTTTTTCCCCCTTTTTGTTGCCCTAGTTGTTGCAGCCTCGTTGCGGTTATTATTGCCATTGTTGACGTTGCTTTGTTGTTGGATAGGACAGAGAGAAATGGAGAGAGGAGGGGAAGACAGAGAGAAAGGGGAGAGAAAGATAGACACCTGCAGACCTGCTTCACCACCCGTGAAGCGACTCCCCTGCAGGTGAGGAGCCGGGGGTCATAAAAAAGTTTTTTGGGAGGCCGGTAGCGCAGCAGGTTAAGCGCATGTGGTGCAAAGCGCAAGGGTCCTGGTTGGAGCCCCCGGAGTCACTTCACAGGTGGTGAAGCAGGTCTGCAGGTGTCTATCTTTCTCTCCCCCTCTCCGCCTTCCCCTCCTCTCTCCATTTCTCTCTGCCCTATCTAACAATGACAACATCAACAACAATAAAACAACAAGGGCAACAAAAAGGGAATAAATTAAATATTTTTTTTTAAGTTTTTTTAAAAAGGTTTTATCTATTAATGAGAAAGAGAGCGATAGAACCAGATATCACTCTGGTACATGTGCTGTCAGGGACTGAACTTGGGAGTTCATACTTAAGAGTTCAATGCTTTACCCACTGTATCAGCCACTTCCTAGACCACAATATAACAGTAGTTTTTTTGTTTGTTTGTTTGTTTTTCCCCACGAGAAACCTACTCAGTTCTGACTTGTGGTAGTGTAAGGAATTGAACCTGAGACTTTAGAGTCTCAGGCATGAAAGTCTTTTGCATATCTATTATGCTATCTCCCTGCTACCCCAAATAAATATGAAAGAAAAAAAGCTGTTCCAAGTTCCAGACTGAATGTGTTGGGGCCAAGTCCTGTTTCTCTTTATTTCTTTATTTTTTATTTAAGAAAGGATAAATTAACAAAACCATAGGGTAGGAGGGGTATAACTCCACACAATTCCCACCACCCAATCTCCGTGTCCCATCCCCTCCCCTGATAGCTTTCCCATTCTCTATCCCTCTGGGAGCATGAACCCAGGGTCGTTGTGGGTTGCAGAAGATAGAAGGTCTGGCTTCTGTAATTGCTTCCCCGCTGAACATGGATGTTGACTGGTCGATCCATACTCCCAGTCTGCCTCTCTCTTTCCCTAGTAGGGTGGGTCTCTGCGGAAGTGGAGCTCCAGGACACATTGGTGGGGTCTTCAGTCCAGGGAAGCCTGGCCAGCATCCTGATGGCATCTGGAACCTGGTGGCTGAAAAGAAAGTTAAGATACAATGCCAAACAAATTGTTGAGCAATCATGGACCCAAAGCTTGGAATAGTGGAGAAGGAAGTGTTAGGGGGTTACTCACTGCAAACTCTAGTGTACTTCTGCTTTCAGGTATATATTTTGCACTAGTTTATGGATACATGTGAACATATGCTCTCTCTCACAGAACCTGGTCTATATCTAGGTTTTGGGACTTTGTTAGAAAGTGAACCACCTGGGATGGAATTAGAGAATGCTATCTTCTTCTAGCGTTTGCCCTTCTTCCGTAGCCAGTCAACAGCGTCAGGTTGAGCCTGATGTAAAGTTTCGAGACCTCCTTTGAATCTGGAGAGGTGGCAGTCGTTGACTATGTGGGTCATAGTCTGTCTGTAGCCGCAGGGGCAGTTTGGGTCGTCTCTGGCTCCCCAGCGATGGAACATAGCGGCACACTGGCCATGGCCTGTTCGATAGCGATTGAGGAGGGCCCGATCATAACGTGCTAGGTCAAAGCCGGGTTGACGCTTGCAGGGGTCTGTGATGAATGCTATGAAAGGAAAGGTCTCACCCGAGTAATGAAGCTGAAGGGTTGTCATTCCACACGTGCAGTCTCTGGACACAGTCTGAGCTGAAGCATGTTGAGGTGGCAATCGTTGTGTTCATTAGGTTGCGATCGGCAGATGCAATATTATTTGATATGGATTGGGAGAGGCATGCGGGAAAGTGGGCCCTATCCTAAGCTTCCAGGACTGGGGGAAATATAGGCTCTATAGTGGAGATGTGAGGTTCCTGCAGTCTTAGGGTTCAAAAAGTCAATGGATAGTTAATGTTATCATCACATTATTTGGTAATTGGGTTAACTTTGAAAAGTCCTTTTGTTAGGGTTTGCTGTATAGTACCCAGTATCTTGTATATAGCTGTGCCATTGGTTGCTTCTGATCTACTTGGTCTAGGCTTTTGAGAGAGTCCGCATATCAAATACACAGCCTATATATTAAAAAGACTCAGTCTGTGTTTTAAAAACTTTGAGACATACAATTAATTTTCCCCCTCTCATATTAATTAGTGATTTATATGACTACACTTTACTAGGAGTGTACATAAACACCATTCTCACCAAAAGACTGTGTCCCATCCCACCCACCCACCCCCACCCTCCACTGGCCCAGGAAGCTGCATGTCTACCCCTCACCACAGGGTTTTTACTTTGGTGCCCTACTTTCAATTTAATCAGATCCTGCTTTAAGTTTCCCTTTCAGATCTTCTTTCTCAACTTCTGTTGATGAGTGGGATCATCCCATACTCATCTTTATCTTTCTGACTTAGCTCACTTAACATAATTCCTTCTAGCTCTGTTCAAGATGGGTCAGAGAAGGTGGGTTCATTGTTCTTGATAGCTATATAGTATTCCGTTGTGTATATATACCACAGCTTTCTCAGCCACTCATCTGTTGTTGGGCACCTGGGTTGCTTCCAGGTTTTAACTATTATGAATTGTGCTGCTATGAACATAGGAGTACACACCTCTTTTTGGTTGGGTGTTATGGAGTCCTTGGGGTATAACCCCAGGAGAGGAATTACTGGATCATATGGAAGGTCCATGTCTAGCCTTGTGAGAGTTCTCCAGACTGCTCTCCACAGAGGCTGGACCAATTTACATTCCCACCAGCAATGCAAAAGGGTTCCTCTGTCCCCACAGCCTCTCCAGCATTTGTTGCTGCTGTCCTTTTTGATGTATGCCATTCTCACAGGAGTGAGGTGGTATCTCAATGTTGTCTTAATTTGCATTTCTCTGACAATCAGTGACCTAGAGCAGTCTTTCATATGTTTGTTAGTCTTTTGGATCTCCTCTGAGGTGAATGTTTTGTTCATATCCTCTGCCCATTTTTGGATGGGGTCATTTGCTTTTTTGTTGCTAAGTTTGCTGAGCTCTTTATATATTTTGGTGATTAGTTTCTTGTCTGATGTATGGCATGTGAAGATCTTCTCCCTTTCTGTGAGGGGTCTCTTTGTTTGTTTAATAGTTTCTTTGGATGTGCAGAAGCTTTTCAATTTGATGTAGTCCCATTGGTTTGTTTCTGCTTTAGTCTTTCTTGCAATTGGGTTTATTTCATCAAAGATGTCCTTGAGGTGTAGGTGGGAAATGTTTTCCTCTAAGTATTTGATTGTTTCTGGTCTAACATCCAGGTCTTTGATCCACTTGAAGTTGATTTTTGTTTCTGGTGAGATAAAGTGGTTCAATTTCATTCTTCTGCATGTTACAACCCAGTTTTCCCAGCACTATTTATTGAAGAGAGTCTCCTTCTTCCATTTAATGCTTTGGGCCCCCTTATCAAAGATTAGATGTCCATAGGTGTGGGGTCTCGTTATTTCTATCACATATTCATCTTCATAAAGTTTGGCCAAAAATATATCTAATAAAATGAATTATAAATGTCATTGTCTCTTCCTTTTAGGAAATTAATTTGATGGCTATAAATAAGTCATCACTCTCACTGGAATCCAGTGAAAGTGACTCTGAGGAACTGCCAACTTTTACCTTTCTGAAGAAGGAACTATCTTTGACAAAGAAAGAGGAACATCTTAAGGAAAAAATTGTAGTGGTTGACACCTCATATTCTGAGGCCTCCTGCCCTCCATTGCCACAACTGAGAGATAAACTAACTGTCCTAGATACATCTGAAACTGTCACGCAAACAGAACCAGTCAAGGTTCTGAGTAGTGGAAGTGAGGATGAGGAGGAAATTGTCCCTTTGGCTGAGAGACTTACATGTAAGTTTTTGACCTACAAGCAACTAAGCCCTAAGGATTCTAGCTCCCCAATTAAAAATATTTGTGATCGTCCAGATAATGAAGAAGCAGCAAGTGACTGGAAAAAACAGCCCTTCTCAAAGATCCCTGATGATCCCCTCCAGGATATATCAAAGAAGCATGCACCTAATAAACCGTCTGTACTAGATGATCCATGCCAGCATCTTGTTCAGAACAATCGCTTGACAGTAACCAGAACAAATACTGAGGTCTCCCCACTTCAGAAGAGAACCAAACACAGTGGGAAGGTCCAGAGGAGAGGCTTACAGGGATGCCAGCAGCGGAGACGAGAGAGGCAAAAGGAGAACACCATAAGACAAGAGGAAAAGAAAAAGAAGGCAGCACTAGTTAACAGGCTGAAAGCGCAGAGGCCAGAGGAATGCTTGAAACACATTGTTGTGGTACTCGATCCAGGTCCTCCTCACATCTGTCTTTAGCCTGTGCTGAGTTATCTGCTTTCTGGGCCACCCACTGATAGCCCCTTTCTCATCTGTTGCAGTGCTTTTACAGATGGAAGGTGGGGGCCAGCTCCTTGGAGCCCTGCAGTCCATGGAGTACTGCTGTGTGATTGAGGTGCAAGCCGTGCCTCACAGCATCACTTGGAGAAGAACTCAGCTGGCTGAGGTAAGAGTTCTCTGACTGATCTCCCTCATCTTAGTCATAGGATAAATATGCTTTTATTTTAAAAGATGTTTATTTAGCCAGAGCCTTAGCAGGAGAACAGGTGGCAGGCACACTCAACTTAGGATAATTTGAAAAGGACTTAACAAGGGACTCCTTTCCAAGTTGTAGGCAGGGTACAAGGGAACAAAGGACAAAGCCGTACACCAGGGTAATAACAGCATAGTGAGGTTGCTGTGGGTGCTGTCTTGTGGATCTGCATTAGCTGCTGTCTCCTCATTAGATGTCAGAACCATCCCTCCCTTTGGAACAATTGAAAATTGTCCTGGACTTGCATGTCACAGGTTTAGTCCCTGGCACAAACAACATTTAGATTGAACGGTGCTCTGGTTAAAAAATAAAAATATTTCCAAATATTGTTTATTGTCTCTTGTGGGGATAAACAACAACAAAAAAACTTCCCTATTTGAGAACCACTGGCATAGCTATTACCATGTTTAGACCTGAAGAGGTGAAAGGAGGAAGTAGTTATCAGAAATGGAAGGAAAGAGGACCAACTTGTGAAGGACCTCTATTTAGAAAACCCTACACACCCCCACTGGGAGGGAGCCAGAGAAAGAAATACCTTGATTTCACTGTTCTCCCTCCTCTTCATTCTCCTGCTGGGGTTTCTCCCCAACCATACCCAGCCAGAGGACATTCAGGGAGGGGAAGGGTGAAGAGTGGATCTGTGGAGGCAGAGAGAAAATAAACTGGTTCTCTGAGTGGACTTTGGTAATGGGAGGGCTTGTTGTTTTTGAATCCCAGTTTTGTGCCTGTATTGCTATGTCCTGGAATTATTTCATCTTGTTGTGCTTCCATTGCCACATGTACAAAATGAGGACACAGTTAGATTCTTTCTTTTAGAGTGGAAACTAAACTAAATGAGATAAGCAGATACCGAGGACGTAGCAGGCACACACAGTAAGTGGTCCTTCCCCAGCCCAGTCTTCTCAGATTACCACAGCTGCTGGAGTTGCCACTGTAGTGAATCTGAAGTATGCCACCCTTCGTTTTCAACAGTCTATAGATGATGCATGAAGGTTGTTGTGTCCTGGGATACCTTACTATTCATGTAGAAGCTTCACTTTGCTTTTTATTTCTTTTTAAATTTTTAAATATTTATTTATTCCCTTTTGTTGCCATTGTTTTTTATTGTTGTTGTAGTTATTATTGATGTCATTGTTGTCAGGACAGAGAGAAATGGAGAGAGATGTGGAAGACAGAGAGGGGGAGAGAAAGATAGACACCTGCAGACCTGCTTCACCGCCTTGAAGCGACTTCCCTGCAGGTGGGGAGCTGGGGGCTCAAACCGGGATCCTTACGCTGGTCCTTGCACTTTGTGCCACCTGCGCTTAACCTACTGCACTACCACCCAACTCCCAGCAGCTTCACCTTTCAAGGCACTTTGACATTCTTTCTTCCTTTTATGTTTCAGTAATAGTTCTAAGTCCCACATTACAGGGGAAAGTGAAGCTCAGTTTTCTTTCTTTTTAAATTTTATTTATTTTGCCTTTTGTTGCCCTTGTTTTTCATTGTTGTTGTAGTTATTATTGTTATTGATGTCATTGTTAGATAGGACAGAGAAAAATGGAGAGAGGAGAAGACAGAGATGGGGAGAGAAAGATAGACACCTGCAGACCTGCTTCACGGCCTGTGAAGCGACCCCCTTGCAGGTGAGGAGCCAGGGGCTCGAACCGGGATCCTTAAACTGGTTCTTGTGCTTTGCGCCACGTGCGCTTAAGTTGCTGTGCTACCGCCTGACTCCTTGAGAGTTTTCTTTCTTTTTACCTGAGTGTTGCTCATCACAGGCTTATGGTGGTGCTGGGGACTGAATCTGGGACACTTGCTGCTTCAGGCCCGACAGTCTATTTGCATAGTCATTATGCTACCTTTCCAGCTCTAGAAGGCCTTGTTAGAGATCATAGCTAATTCACTCTGAGCGAGTGAATTAGCTATGATCACTCTTTCACCTACACTGCCGCACTACAGGTCTTAACTTTTGCTTACCAGAAGCAGGGACCATCTGGCGGTTGGACAGTGTTAGCCCCATGAAATAATTTGGTCTGGCCCTGCCAAGGCAACCAGAATTTTCTCTCTCTCTCTCACACTCTGTCTTTTTAAATAGCAACATTAAGTGCTACTTTTCAAGGTTGTATGGTCTGAAATGGCATTATAAATATCCAAATGGCTCTGGCAGAAAAAAATGTTCCTAACCACTGGCATACAGACACCCAACCAGAAAACTTTCTGCTCCCAAATTACTCTGTAAATACCACACTGCTTGGCTGGGGAGATAGCATAATGGTTATGCAAGACTTTCATGTTTCAGGCTCTGAGGTCCTAGAGTCCATTTCCCACACTATGGTAAACCAAAACTGAGTAGTGCTCTAACTTAAAAAAAAAAAATCAAAAAATTTTAATATTTATTTCCTTTTGCTGCCCTTGTTTTGTTGTAGTTATTAATGTCATTGTTATGAGATAATAACAGAGAGGAAGGGAAGACAGAGAAAGAAAGGGAAGACAGAGAAAGAAAGATAGACACTTGCAGACCTGCTTTACCGCTTGTGAAGCGACTCCCCTGCAGGTGGGGAGCCAGGGGCTTGAACCAGGATCCTCATATCGGTCCTTACGCTTTGTGCCACCTGCACTTAACCTGCTGCGCTACCGCCCGACTCCCAAGAATTTAAAATTTCACTCCAGTGAGATTTTAACCTTGAGGCAGCCTTAGCTTTGCTTTTGTTCTACTTATAGCAAAGATAAAGCGCTCCAGACCAGTTTCCATTATGGTTCTTGTTTTTGTTTGTTTGTTTTTTGCTTCCAGGGTTATCGCTGAGGCTCAGTGCCTACATCCTGTGGCCAATTTTTTTCCCCCTTTTTTTGATAGGACAAAGAGAAATTGAGAGGGGGAGGAAAAGACAGAGAAGGAGAAAGAGAGACACCTTCCAGCCATGCTTCACCACTTGTAAAGCAACTTCCCTGCACGTGGGGAGCTGGGGGCTTGAACCAGAATCCTTACGCAGGTCCTTATGCTTTGTGCTATGTGTACTTAACCCGATGTGTCACCGCCCAGCCCCCATGATTCTTGTTTTTGTCACATAAAATGTTTTTGCAAGGGCCACTCAGTGCATACTTGTTACTCTCAAAGCCAGTCATGGCTAAGAGAATAGCTCACTTTGATAGTGTAGTGCTTTGCCATGTGCATGACCCAAGTCTGAGCCCAGCCTCCACCACATTGAAGAAAGCTTTGGTGCTGTGGTCTCTTTGACTCTCTCCCTCTGCCTCTGAAAATAAATAAGTAAATAACCGGAGCTACTTATTTGTACCAGTCTTTTGGTATTTTTCCTATTTCCCTACTCAAGAATTCAGACACTGGCAGTTACTTCTCAACCTATTTGAATTCATTTGTGTTCTTTTCTTAGCTCTTTTTTAAATAGATTTTTTACATATATTTTTATTATTTATTTCCCTTTTATTGCCATTGTTTTTTATTGTTGTTGTAGTTATTGTTGTAGTCGTCATTGGATAGGACAGAAATGGAGAGAGGAAGGGAAGACAGTGAGGGGGAGAGAAAGAGAATCTCCTGCAGGTGGGGAGCCAGAGCTCGAACTGGGATCCTTACGCCGGTCCTTGCGCTTTGTGCCATATCCGCTTAACCCACTGTGCTACCGCCCGACCCCCTCATTCATGTCTTACCTCTTAAGTTGCAGTACCCCTGTTATGGGGTACACCGAGGTTGAACAATTGAGAGCTGGAGAGGGATAGGATCATAGGTTGTTTCTTGCCTACATATCTGCATTTCCAGAAGCAAAAAGATGTGAAATAGACCAGGATGACATGGTTAGTTCATTCACCCAGGAAGCCTGGGTCTCTCTCACAGGTGCTGAGCACCTGCTGACCTGCCTTCCTCTGCCCGGTTCCGGTCCTTTGGCAGGAAGAAAAGGAAAGCTGGGTGGAAGAGCCGATGGTCTTGGTGCTGCTCCTGGCAGAGGCACTTGTGCCCATGATCTACAACTTCAAGCAGGTGAGTGCAGCTCAAGGAATAGAATAGGTGCTGAGGCATGGGCTAGAGGCCAACTCTCACTGGGGAGAACTAATTCAGACTCTGCTCCTTTGTGCAGGAAAGTATTGGTGGCACCAAGGAAGGAAAGGAGACACTTCGGAGTTTTGTAACTGACATCATAGCAAGGACAGCAGGGAAAACTCTGTCACTGGTGATTGTGGACCAGGAGAAGTGTTTGAGGTTCGGGTGCATATGTGAACCTTACTATTAAAGGGGGCAGCTCTTGGGCCAATGAGGGCTGAATCTATTCAGCTCAAATCTGGGTCCCTCAGCAAGATCACTTCCCTGACAAGTCCTGTAGGATGCTCTGGCCTGATCCTCTTCCCCTCAGCTCAGCCTGGAGCTACTGCCCTTCTTTGATTTTTTTTTTTTCCCCCTTTGCCCAGTACTCTGAATCCTCCCAAGAAAAGGAGACAAGGAGTGGCAGGTAGACAACATGCCACAGAGAAAAAGAAGAGGCAGCCGGAGACCAACATAAGGCCTGTGGTGACCAGGGTCGATGTGGAAGAGGTAAGAATTTCTGTTGCCTGAGCCAGACCGAATGCCCTCTAACCAGATATGCTATTAAGAGTGAAACGCCTGCTAGACAGAATGTTCTGCCTTAGCATAGAGAAGGGACCAGCCAATGTTCAGTTAGCAGTGAGAGACTAACTTCTGAATGTTCTTTGCACCTGGTCAAACTGTCCTGTTTTGGGTTTTCTAGGCACTGGTAGATCTCCAGCTACACACAGAAGTCCAGGCTCGAATCGTACAAAGCTGGAAAGAGCTGGCTGACCTGGCATGCTCGTTCACAAAGGCTGTGGCTGAGGCACCTTTCAAGTGAGTGATTCAATTAATAAGGGATCTCAGAGGCAGTCCCTCATTTTTTACCTGAAGTAACTTAAGACCCAAGAGGCTAACTTGTCCAATTTCCTAGAAAGTCAGAAAACCCAGAACTAGATTCCAGGTTGTGTGTGCGTGCGTGCATTATTGGATAAAGACAGAGAGAGATGCCTGTACTACTGCTTCACCACTTGCAAAGCCTTCATCCTGCAGCTGAGGACCAGGTGTGTGAACCCAGGTCCTTGCACATTGTAACATGCTCTATACAGGGTGCACCACCACCTAGCCCCATCCAAATTGGCTTTTACCCAGCCCCTTGTTCCTGCTCCTGTGTGCATAGCCTTTGTGGTCAGCATGACTTAATCTTAGTATTTAAAAAAAAAAAAATTCATGTCACCATGTGGATTCAAGCCACTGGTCCTCACCTGCAGGGGGGAAGTTTCATGAGCAGCAGAACAGTGCTGCAGGAGTCCTGCCTTCTGTCTCTCATCCTCTATGAAAAAAGGAAAAAATGGGTGGGGGAATGTGACCACCAGGAACAGTGAAACTATGCAGGTACCAAGCCCCAGCAATAACCCTGGTGACAACAACAAAATAATAATAAATCTAGAACCTTATTGGTTTACTTATTTTTAGACAAAGGAGAGAGGGAGAGAGGAACGAGAACAGGAGGAAGAAAGAGGTAGGTAGGCCACAGCACTGATGCTTCTTTAAATGTGGGTGCTAGGCTAGAACCTGGGCTGCATGCATAGCAAAGCAGCACACCTTCCAAGTGAACTATTTTGCTGGGCCTCTGATACCTTCTTTTACAGAAGAACAAACATCATTAGGGGACTCAGCAACTAGCACTGTCTGGGGAATTAAGTGAGCCCTCAAACAGCCAATGTTATTTCCACCTCTTCCAAAGTCAGTGGAAGTTTTCAGCTTCCCAGTTTTGGGGGCTCGTGTAGCAGAGTGACTACTTGCAGCTCTGTAACTACTGTTTACAGGAAGCTCCGAGACCAGACTGGTTTTTCCTTCTGCCTGGAGAGTGACTGGGCTGGAGGCGCGAAGGTGGACTGTACTGGCAGGGGACTGGCCATGGTCTGGAGGAGACATATTCAGCAGCTGAACCGAGTCAGCCTGGAAATGGCCAGTGCAATTGTGGATGCCTATCCCTCCCCACAGCTCCTACTTCAGGTATTGTGCCCATGGTCACTGCCAGTACCCTGGGGTTTTAGTGGACTCCTGGATGGTTCCATGGATAGCATGAGGGAGGGCTCAGTTAGCACTGAGCCAGGAATGACAGATTCTCAGTCCCCAAGCCAGGCTTACAGCCCCCCTCCCCTCTTATTCATGGTCGGGGTAACCGTGAGTAGTAATATTACTAAGAAGTCCTTTACCACTTTCAGGCTTATCGGAAGTGTCTTTCAGATCAAGAACGCCAGAATCTGCTTACAGACATAAAGGTGCGTCGTGGGGAAGGTGTGACAGCCACCTCCCGCCGTGTTGGACCGGAGCTCTCTAGGCGTGTCTACCTTCAGATGACCTCCCTGCAGCCTGACCTCTCTTTAGACAGTGCGGACTGAGTAACCCTGGCAATGAGGTGAATAGCTTCTATGCAGAGCTTGGGAGCACCTCCTAGAGCACAAGCCTGGGCCAGCCCCACAATAGACTATTCCCAGGCATCATTATTTATTAAAATCTCCCTGTCAGCTTGGGGCAGAAGGCTGGCCTTATCATCACTAGCATTTAATGTTCTGGCAAAAACCAACTGCCACATAAGGACCATCCTTACCCCTGTCCCAGTCAGTCAAAACACAAAGGAACAAAGAGACCACTCAGACATGTATTTAATGGTGTAAAAATCCAAAAGAACCCTCAACATCCAACCTCAAGATCATGAGTTAACTGTCCTCAGTGGATCAGCTTGATCAGAATAATATTTAGCCTTCCTCTGACTCACTGACATTGCCTTAATGAATCAAGGAATGGGTGTGCTGTGCTGCCTTCTGTTATCTTTTTTAATCTCAGCAGATGTAATGTGTTTTGTGTCAATAAAGCATTTGTACCCATGGTTCTGGAGCATGGAGGAAGACTAAAGGAATGTGTAGTGACTCAGTAAGGTGTGGGCATGTGCTGTAGACTCTCTCCAGGGAGAAAAGGGTAAGTCATTTCTTCTAGAACTAGAATGGTTATTAAGTGGGAGTACGATCCAAATGGGCTATGGGGCTGAAATGGTGGACCCACCCTGTCACTGTGCACTGACAGGTTCTTGCTCCCTGGAGAAGCAAAGAGCTTTACAATCAGCTTTCTGTGAGTGCCATGACGTAACCATTTCTTGATCCCTTTGTTTAGCTATTATGAAAAGATGAAGCAAAGGAGGTTGATCACAGCAAGAAAATACTGAACACATTCATAGACACAAGAATGAACAGTCTTGCCCTTATTTATGCTTAACAGTGCACCACTTGTAAACTCCATGATTCTACTTGTTTCCCTTAAGCGGGTATACTTCTAGGTCTAAGAGACAATTCTAAACCTGTCTCGATGAAGTTTGAGTTTTCAGGTTGCCTTTGAGGTAGTCAACCAGCTACTAACAGAGCTGTCATATAGACAATGTGACTTCGCCAGGATCTGCATCCTTGCCCATTGACAAGTGGGGAGTTAATGCTCTAAAACTGTGGCAGGGGGGCCTGGACTGTCTCTCATCTAATGGGAGCCACAGAAGTTGGGGCAGGACTCCATAGCAACTGCCCAAGACCCTCTTGGCTATGATATTTGTACTTGTGGGTCATGAGTCTACCATGGCAGAATCTTATACTCTGGCGGAAAGATTCTCAAATCTGATGTGAATTCTGTTTTCCCAGAAAATTATAGAGGGAAAATGATGTCAAGGAGTCCAGTTCTTTCTCAGACTACTGATAGCTGGGAGAAGGTAGGCAAGGCATGAGAAGCCCTGTCTGCTAGTGTTTTACATTGGAGCGGATGGTCTTGAAGTCCCTTTTGCAGCCTGAGGTTTCCTATGGTCATTAAAATGTGTGAATGTCTGAGGTCCTTAAGAAAATAGATATGTCCCTCCCTCTCCCCCCCCCAATTTAAACTGGATTTACTGAGTGTGGTGTTCCCCTAGTCCCCAATAACACCCTGCGCCTCCTGCTCTGCCTTGGCTACCCCGAGAGGAATGAAAGGGCTTGTGACATACAAAAGTAGAAATGTAGTGACAGCTGACCATTTAGTAGAAACAAACCTGGCCTTTACAGGTTTAACAACTAGAACAGGCTTTTTTTTTTTTTTTTTCTCTATCTCTCTCTCTCCCGACCCCCAAGCCTATTCCTTTAGGCATGCAGGTAACTGTCCCTACCTCCTATTTCACCTTATCCCTACATGGAACCCTAAGGAATAAAGTCCTACAAAGAGGAGGTCTCAAGTACCAGTTGGTAGCCATTTGATGATGGCGGGTAGGTCTGATGCTAAAAAAGAGGTTGTGTCCAGCAGAACCCAATTCCATAGGAATCCAAGCTCCAAGGCTGGGAGGCAGCAGGTGTTGAGGACAAGCTCACTGCTGAGACTCGGTCTGCAGGACCCATCGAAGGATGTCATGGCTGCGCAGACCCCGGATCGCATTATCATAGATGGTGTTCACGCTGGTGCAGAGGGGCTGCTGCTGCAGCTCTGTCACCCGACAAGCCACCAGCCCACCAGCCACACACAGCAGCAGCAACAGCAGCAGCTTCAGCACAGCCCAGGATCGGGTGTGTTTCTTAGGTGGTGGCTTGCGGGGCCGAGAGCCAGACTTAGATTCTAGAGGGACAGAGTCACAGACAAAAAAAAGGTCAGTCAGCCTGAGGAGATCCACACTCTAGCAATCTATGCTCATTTCCTCCATACAAATTAGTCTAGTCAGACATTTTCTTAAATGAAAAATCCCCCAGGTCCTGAAGAAAAAACTGTTTTTAAGAGCATCTGAACTATTAAGACTTTGCTGTGTAGAGGCTGAACATAAAGTGCTCCCCCCACCAAGGGAGTACATTCAAAAGTGAACTTATACACTAGATGGCTGACATACCAGTCACCTGTCCTAAATTATTCTGTTACCTGGTGAGGATCCAGGCCCCTCAAGATCAATGGGAAGAGCTTATCCAGAGGCATCAAGTATGGATAGCATGCTACCTCTTTGTGGAAACAGGATTAAGACTTATTATTACAAATGGGTTTTTCTCACTCAATCCTGCCTTTATCCTCTGAGATGTGTCCTCAGTTTTACATAAGAAAGCTGGTAAGGTGGGAGGGAGTCAGGCGGTAGTGCAGGAGGTTAAGTGCAGGTGGCGCAAAGCACAAGGACTGGGCGTAAGGATTCCATTTCGAGCCCCCGGCTCTCCACCTGCAGGGGAGTTGCATCACAGGTGGTGAAGCAGGTCTGCAGGTGTCTATCTTTCTCTCCCCCCTCTGTTTTCCCCTCCTCTCTCCATTGCTCTCTGTCCTATCCTACAACAATAAAACAAGGGCAACAAAAGGGAATCAATAAAATAAAAAAAAAAAAAAAAGCTGTTATGGTTAGGTGACTTCCTGGAGCAGGGACGGGGACACTGGCCGCCATCTTAGGTGCCTCTCAGGTTCGCTTGGCCCAAAGGGTATTTAATCGTGTGTGTATATACAGCCACATCACTACACAAATTCAATGGGCTGTTTTCAGAGAAACACTGAGCTGTGTTTTTTATATGTAATATGTACCCCTGAATGCAGGCCTGGTATTCAAAAAGAATAATTTACTCCTACATGGAGAGAAAACTAAGCAGTGCTGCCTTTACTGACAATGCACCAATTACTCAAAATACTAAGTGTATGTCACGGATGTTACAAGGAACTGTGATCATATATAACTTGATCTTTCTTGGTGACTTAGGGATCTCCAACCTTAAAAAAAAAAAAAAAAAAAAAAAACAGCTCAGACCTAACTAGGTAACTCACCTGGGAGGGCTCCTGCTTTGCCATGCATGCAACTCACCTGAGTTCACAGTACACATGTAAATACAGCTCTGGGGAAACTTGGGTGCTGTGCTCTCTTTGGTTTCTCTCCCTCTAGCTGAAAAAATGGGCTTAGGGGGCCAGGTGGTGGCACACCTGGTTGAGTGCATACACTACAGTGTGCAAGGACCCAGGCTGGAGCCCCTGGTCCCCACCTGCAGGTTGAAAGCTTCACAAGTGGTGAGGCTGGGCTGCAGGTGTCTCTCTATCTCTTTCCCTATCTCCCTCTCCCCTTTTAATTTCTCTCTGTCTCTATCCAATAAGTAAAAAAAAAAAAAAAATTTTAAGTGGGCTTAGAACAGTGAGGGGTCAGGCAGTGACACACCTGGTTGAGTGCACACATTAGATCAGTGTAGCCCGGGAGTCAGGTGGCAGTGCAGGGGGTTAAGCACATGTGGCACAAAGCGCAAGGACTGGCGGAAGATCCCAGTTCGAGCCCCCGGCTCCCCACCTACAGGAGCGTCGCTTCACAGGTGGTGAAGCAGGTCTGCAGGTGTCTATCTTTCTCTCCCTCTGTCTTCTCCTCCTCTCTCCATTTCTGTCCTAACAACGACAACATCAATAATAACTACAACAATGACAACAAAAAAGACAACAAGGGCAACAAAAGGGAAAATAAAAATAAAAAATAAAATTTAAAAAAATCTTAAAAATAAAATAATAAAAAAGAACAGTGTAGCCCAGAGACAACAAAATAAATAAATCAAAATAATGCAGCTCGTGTGTGTGTAGGTAAGAGTTCGACTGGTAGGGTACAGGACTTGCATGCCTAAGACTCCTTGTGTGAGCCCCCTGCTGTATGTGGCAGAGTCATGTTCTGGCTTCTCACTCTAATGACTAAAAATTTAAAAGCCAATAAAAGGGCAGGCAAAATAGCTCACCAGGACAATATGCCTGCTATGTCATGTTCATGGCCCAGGTTTGAGCCTAGCTCCCACCACGCTACAAGAAGTTTTGGCACTTTGGTTTCTTTCCCCCATCCCTTGTCTCTTCTTGTCTCTGTCTCTCTGAAAAAAGTTCTGAGTGGTGAAGCCCCAATAGCAACTAAATAAGCAAATACAAGAGCACGCTTCCTGTCGTAGGAGTACTCTAAGTCACATGTGACCAAAACACCTACAGATAAGCATGTAGTTCTAGGGAGACAAATCAGACAGGCACTTCCCTAGGAGGTCCCAGCCTCATCACCAGCTTAATCTCTCCATGTGCTACTCTCATGCCTAGAAAGGTTTGACATGCTCACTCAGTCATCTATACCTGCAAACAAAAGTGAGTCCCCACCATGTCCCTAGTAGAATACTGCAATAGAGAGAAAACATACTTGGGGCCTGATTCACTTCCTTTTTAGGTTTCTTCTCCTGCTCCCGCTTGGTTGCTTTGAGAGCATCGTATTCCTTCCTCCGGCGCTCCTTCTCTTCTGCCTTCTCCCGCTTCCGCAGTTCCCGCTCCTGAGCCTCTTTGGCTCGCTGTTTGGCCTCCCGCTTCTTTTCGGCTTCTACAAGAAAGTGTACCCCAAAATGACTTCTCTCCACTATGCTTCCCTGTAAGATTGAGAGCATACTTCTGCCTCTTTTCCCCCTGTGACATGGAGCCATATACTTCAAAAGGAAACAGCTATCTTTTGCTCTCTAGACAGTGAGCCTAAAATGCAGTAAGCAGCAGAGCTCATAGGTAATGAGCCATGGGTGAGGTTAAGGCACAGATGTGGCCTAGGAAGAGGCTCAGCATCTGGAGCACAGGACTTGCGTACCTGAGGTCCCGGTTTTGACTCCTGCACTGCATATGCTGCAGCAGTACCCTACTGTCTCTGGTTCTCTCATCAAGTCTTAAAAGTGCAGGTGAGAAATCTGGCACTCCTCTGGAATTAAGTACAAACTCCAACAGCATAGCAACTGACAGCCTTGTACAGCTCAGGTATGCAGAGAAGAAACCATGAAGGTATAGACTCTATGGGGTTCCTATCTTCCTCAAGCTTTGGAAAGGAATGTGACAAGAAGAAAGTGAGCACTTAGGTTCAGGTTCAAGGTTAGAGATGATAAAAATACCCTCCCCACCACACACACACACACACAATATATATATATATATATATACACACTTTCAAACTCACATTACAGCTCGTTATGTTTACGTGCTGAACATAAC